>NW_020951147.1:4416412-4427659 GCF_900497805.2 Vombatus ursinus
CCCCCCCCCCCCCCCCCCCCCCCCCCCCTCCCCCCTCCTCCCCCTCCAATGCCCCCCCCCGGCTCCGCAGGTCCCTCTGCTCCCACACCAACCTCCATGCTGTAGACGGTGTGTTTGTTGTCAAACACCAGGCTCTCCTGTAGCAGCTGGTGGTCACCCTCGAGCCGGTCCACGTTGCTCTTATAGTTGATAATATTTTGTTCTTGCTGTCTCAGCCCTGCCATCTGTTCCTCTAGGGAGCCAGCCAGCCCCACCGCCAGTCGTCCAACTTCCTGCAGGGGCCAAAGACAGGGTCACCCCGGTCAGAGCTGGACCTCGGGTGGGGCAACTAGAGCTGCCCACTTCGGGGGCGGGCACTTCTTCCCATGCAATGCTTCTACCGTCATGCTCCTCCCTGGTGCCCTCTCTCTGCCTTCACCTGCTGCCATGGGCTCGTCAATGTCATCGGATCACAGATTGGACTCTGGGTTGTTTCGCCTGACTGGGTCTCTACACCCCCATGTCACAGCTCCAGGCCTGGACTCCTACACCAAACCTTTTGTGGAGTGCCAGGAATCAGGGGAGGGGCTTGCTTGCCTGGGAGGGATCATGAATCTTTCCCCCATCACAGGAGAGCTTTCCCAAGATCCTGCTCCTTTTCCCAAGAGCTCCTGCTCTCTTTCCAGGTCCTGAGGGCTCTCCTGGGGGTCTCTGTTTTCTACCACCTGAGGTCTTTCCCTGCATAGGACTTTGGGTCCTGAGGTCTGAGATTTCTCCTCCAATTGAATTTTACCCAGCCACCAAAATTCCCCCTTACATCCCTGCTGCATCCCCAGACCCAGATCCCTTCCCATAGGGGAGGAAGCCCACCCTTGCATGGCACAAGATTATAGCACAGATATCTAGGGGCATTCTCTAGGGTGGACCCTGCCCTCATCCCCACATGCCCATCGGCCCCAGATCTTCTCACCTCTACTTTTCCCTGGATCCAAGGGCCTATGGCATTGGCCTGAGCCGCGAATTGTCTGCGGAGCCGTTCGTTGGCCTGCTGGCGGGCCAGCTCCTCCTGTAGGGTCTGATCACGGCTGGGCACCAGCTTCCGCACCTGTGCAATCAGGAGGCTGGGATTAGGTGGGTTGGGGGACGGGGAGGAGGTCATGGGAGTGGGCTGGTCACACTGGGTGTGGGCAGGCCCTGGTGGGAATGTGGGTATGGGGGGAAGGGGATGCCTTTCCCAGGCTCCCCAGCTGCTAATGCCTTCCCCTTGTCAGGCTCCCTTCATACACTCTGCCTGGAGCTTGGACGTGTCTACATGTATACCAGCTGTCTCCACCATTATAACATAGGTTCTCTGCGGGCAGGACTATGGGTCTGGGGTTTTGTTGCATTTGCCTTTGTGCACTTAGGAGCATGCCTGGCACATGATAAGCACTTTATCAATGCTTGTTGACTGATGGCAGAAGCCTTGGGGGTAGGGAAGGCATATTCTCTGGCCTTCGAGGACCAGTACCCAATGTGATGGCTCTGCTCACCTTCAACAGGCCATAAACCTTTGGGCTGCAATCACTCCCTGTCAATCAATTAACCAGTCCACAAACACTTATTAATCACCTACTGTGTGCTATTGGGGCTAGAAACACCCAAGCAGTCCCTGCCCTCAAGAGGCTACACCGGAGCTGCAAGGGGGTAAGTGAGATGGGTACAGACGTCCTGGCTCTGACTCTCACTAGCTGGGTGACCCTGGGCAAGCCACAGGCCCCCCGAGCCTCAGTCTGCCCATCTGTTAAATGAGGATAGACTTGTAAGCCCTATCTCAAAGGTTGGTTTGTGAGGGAAAGTGCTCTGTGAAGTACTAAGTATAGTGTAGCGTAAAAGATCAGAAGGCCCCAGTTAAACTTTAAAAGAGTGACAGAGTCAGGTGACAGGCAGAAGGATTTGGGGAAAAGGGCAGGGGGAGAGTGACCCCCAAAGCCAGAAAGCTGGCCAGTGGGGGCCTGAACAGGAGGGCGATTCAAGCTCAGGACACGCCCAATGGCGACCAAGGACTTACCATATCCCACTTGCTGGTGATGTCCTGAGGCGTGAGGCTAATATAGGGGTTGGAGATGATCGGGCGTAGCCCGTAGGTCTGACAGATCTTCTGAATCTCCCCCTGAATGCCCAGGATGGCTCCCCGCTCCCGGTCAGCCTCAGGCAGAGTGGCCTTGAACTGGTCGTGAGCTGTGATGAGGCTCTGCCACATATCAGGAAAGGGAGAATCTTAGAAGCAAACATCTCTGCCCCCAGCCTTTCTTGATACCCAGCAGTCCAAAGGGGGAAGTGGGTCACCTAATGAGGGGGTGGGACTAGATGCCCTCTGAGGCCCTAGGCTTGATGCTTCGGGGGACAACAGGGGGAATCCTGAGGGTGAGAAGTCTGGGCTGGCTAGGAGGGATGGCAGGTTGGCATGCAGGGCGTTTGCTTTATGAGAGGCAGCACCTGGAGCACCTCCTTCCTGGCCATGAACAACCTCTCGGTCTCTCTACTTTTTTGGTCTTAACCCCATTCAGTCCTGGGGCACTCAGACCTGGGGAAGCCCATGCCCTAAGAGGAAGTCTGCACAGCATGGGTATTGCGCCCCCCCCCCCCCAACATAAGAGATGTGGGAAGAGATGCTTAGCAACAGGCTGAGGACCAGCAGGGCCATGGGAACTCTAACACACACAATATATCACCTCAGGCAGCTGCCAGGGACCAGTTTCTTATACTGTATTGCATTAGCAGAGGAGAGGGGAAGCCATCGGCTGGCTGAGCTGTCAATCAGTCTCAGGGAAGCCAAATGATTGGACAGTAACCAAGTAAAGTTACTGATTGAAAGCTCAGCCAGCCAATGACATTGGTGGAAAGAGGAAGAGGGCAGGGTCTTCTCCCTTGGCATTTTTAAACTATTTCTGGGCTCTATTAGGGAAAAACTTCTGCTCTCTCTGAGTGACCCACCTGGGTCTCCTCGGTCGAATGCACCAGCCACACATCCTGCAAGTCCTCCACTGCCCCATCCAGCCAGTTGTTGAAAGGGGCCGCCCGTCGGGCAAACTCCAGCTGCAGCTGGTCTATGGTTTCCAGGAGCTTCTCCATCCTCTGAGGATGAGGGGGCAGAGGGGAGGTTGACCAGAAGGTTTGGTGTGCCCCCGCTCTCTCCTCCCTCGGCTGCCCATGCCAGCCCCTCCGTCACCTCCAAAGCATCCCTCCTTTTCTGGGTCAGAGTCCCCAGTGAGTCCCACTGGTCACAGATGGCCTGGCAGCGGCTGTTCACGGAGGCGGCATCATGGTAATCCAGTTCACTGAAAGGGGCAAGGTATCGGCTGATTCTCCAGGCCCAGGGTGGCCCAGCTCGGGCCCTGAGCCCCTCCCCACCTCCCTGAAGGATTTCCGGGCTGATGGGGAGGCACTGGTCTTGGAGTCTGCACACCCAGGCTTACTTTGTCTTACCCTGGGCACAGTTATGGCAACCCATCTCCCATCAGCAATAGCACAGGGCTCCCTCTGGGACACAGGCACTGAGAATAAGAGCCCTGGGTTGGAACTCTGACTCTGCCACTTATGTACAATGAGCAGTCTGGACCAGACGGCTCTGAGGAGCCTTCCAGTTCAGGGTCCCAGGGGCCTGGTTATCCTTCTGCTAGGAGCCTTTCATATCTTCCCTCTGCTAATTAACTCCGATTTATCCTCTTACAGCTTGTGCGTCTGGAGTTTGCATGTTGTCTCCCTCACTAAACCATGAGCTTCCCGAGGGCGGGAGCTGTTTTTGCCTTTCTTTGTATCCCCAGTGCTTAGCGCCATGCCTGGCACACAGTAGGTGCTTAAGTGCTACCTGACTTCTATGTTCACGGGCAAGAGCAGTGCCTGGCACATAGTGGGCACTTTAAAAATGGTTGTTGCCTTGGTCAGTTCACCTCTAAGGCCTTCAGTTTACTCATTTGCAAAATGCAGATGATGACAATAAAAATAGCAGACACTTAGGGAGTGGTGGCGAACAGGCATTGTGGGCAGTGAGCCAGCCTCAGAATCAAGAAGACCTGGGCTCAAGCTCAGCCTCTGCCACATCCTGATGCATGACACTTGACAAGTCTCTCACCGCTCCATGCCCCAGACCATGAGCAGGTGGTGATCTGCACTAGTGGAGGGACTTTCCTCAATGGGAGTTCAATGAACCCATGAAATCCCAGGGCTGGGTCCCCAGCAGGCCAAGGCAGAGCTGGGGCTGGAACCCCTGCCTTCAACTTCAATTGGACTTTATCGGGCGTCAGATCCTGCACCAGGCTTTGAGGATCAAAACTGAAAGGGGCCCTGCCCTCAAGGAGATTCCATTCTCCTGGAAAGCTACAGGTGGCAGAGCTGGATCCGATTTCGAGTTCTACACGAAGCATTTTTCACTACCTTCACGATGTGTGAGGGTCTGAGAGGGACTCAGTGGGTGGGTCACTGCAACCCCTCCCCCCACAAAGCCAGCCTCAAATCCATGGGTTACTAGTGCGGGGAATGGAGGGTGGGGAGGGGGTGCCAGAGAAGCTCCCCAAGCTGAGGCTGGAGGCAGGAGTCATGGGAGAATGAGATGACGACCAGAATCGTGGGAGTCCAGGCAGGGAGGGAGAGGACAGGGTGTTCTGTACTTGAGCTCCTGGGCTATGGCAGCAATCTGCTCCACTCGGTCCTGGTGGGCAGCCAGGTCACTCTCAAAGGCCTCATGCCGCCTCAGCAGGGCCCGCACCTCCTGCAGGGAGGCTGACTCATAATCCCGCTGGCTCAGCATGTCTTCCTTTCCTGGGGGAGGAAGAAGCAGGTGGCCCTAGGACCTCCCAGTCACCCAGGGAGCCACCCAACTCAGAAAGGTCAGAGGTCATGGGGAGAAACACCAGAGTCCAATGCTACCGTTTTACAGAGGGACAAGCTCAGCATGGGGCAGGCCGCGCAGGGGGGCCCAACCCACCTCCTGAAGCCTGCCCTGGGGCTCCCCCCTTCCCGCTATGCAATCTGGACAACTCTACTTCATCATGCAAGTGTTTTTTTCTTTTTTCTTTTTTCGTTTTTTGTTTTTGTTTTTTTTAATTTTCTTTTTTCTTTTTCTTTTTTTTTTAATTTTTAGACAATTGGGGTTAAGTGACTTACCCAGGGTCACACAGCTAGTAAGTGTCAAGTGTCTGAGGCTGAATTTGAACTCAGGTCCTCCTGACTCCAAGGCCAGAGCTCTAACCACCACACCACCTAGCTGCCCCTATACGAGTTATTTTTATCAGAATCATCAGCTGATATGGAAACACTGCCAGAATCACAGATGTGCACAGCTACAAGGACCTCAGTGGTCGACCCACATCCAGAAATACCCACAAACTCTATTTCCAACGAGAAGCCATGCTGCCTCTGCCTGAATACGTCCAGTGATGGAGAGCTCACCCCTTCCACTTTGGGATGGCTCTAATTGTTAGGAAGTTTTTCCTGCTGTCAATACTAATTCATCTCTTTGAAATTTACCCCCAGCTCCTGGGTCTGCCCTGTGGGCCAAAGAGAAGATGCCCAATCCCTCTTCACATGAAAGCGCTTCAGATGCTTGACGTCGGCCATCATGTCCACCCCATGTCACCCCAGACTCTTCTCTCCTCTGAGCTAAGCACTCCCAGTTCCTCCAGCTGAGCCCTGTGCAACGCAGACTCCAGGCCAGCAGATCTGTGTCCTTCCTGAACTGTGCTGCCCAGGCCTAACCCCTCCTTAGATCACCCACTGACGGAGGCTTTGAGCATGCCCTCTGATCCCTGATTCCTGAGGAATCCTGGTGCTGGACTGGAGTCAGAGACCGGCAACAACCCCCTTCTTCAGTAACAACTTAGATGAAGTCGCAGATGGACAGGGCCATGGGGCACTGGAAAGAGAGCTGGGCTTGGAGGGACCGGGAATCCTCCCCACCTTTGACACTTATTAGCTGTGTGGCTATTGGAAAGTCTCTGAGCCTCAATTTCCCCATCTGTAAAATGGGGGCAATAACACCTGCAGTCTCTGCCTCACAGGGTTGTTGTGAGGCTCGAAGGCTATGACTCATGTAAAGTCTTCGCAAACCTTAAAACGTTAAAAAAAAAAAAAGCTACGCCAGACAAATCACTGCCCCATGACATTCTCCTCGGGCCTCTAGGACGACGGTCCTGCGGTTCTGTGCACTGGCGTGGCGCAGGTGCCCTGCGTCCGCGCCCGCTGGGCCCTCACCCCGCGTCCAGGTCTCGTGCAGCGAAGCTTTCTGTCGGAACTTTTCTGCCAGATGTTGCAGGCGCTGAAGCCTCCGGATCTCGGCCAGCAGCCAGTCCTCGTAGCCCTTCTCGGCCTGTTCCAGGCCCCGCCAGGCATTGGCGATGTCCTGCGGAGGAAGAGAGGGGCTGGCCTGCAGACCCGGCCACCCGGCCCTTCCGGGAGCCCCCCACCCAGCAGGGCCTGGGCCTTGGAGCTCACCGAGACCAGCTTGCCCTCCGAGGGCATGAAGGCAGGCCGGTGGCTGAGCCGAAGCTTGGTCTGCAGAGTGTTGAAGTTAATCTCCAGCTGGCACTTCTCCTGCACGCGGGGCGGCTTGTGTAGACGCCGGTACTCACGGAAGTCCTCTAGCTTGCGCTGCATGGCGCTCATGCTGGGCTCGCTCGTCCGGTTCTCCAGCCAGGGCACGGTGCGCCGGATCCATTCTAGCAGCTGGGGAAGGACGGGGAGACAAGGGAAAGGGTCAGGCTTACCCCCAGGCTTCTCCCTCCCCAGCGACTGGGAGCTTCTGCTGAGAGCAGACTCCCTCTTGTTCTAGCCCTGCGTGTCCGTCCAATCTAGAACCTTCTGACTTCACAGGTTGGGCCACATCAGCCCCTGCTCAGAACCCTCAGAGGCTCCCTTTGCTTCGGGGATAAAATGCGCAGTCCCCCACAACTGGCTCCAACCTGGCTTTCCAGACTTTACCCCACTGGCCCTCGTGTTCTCTTTGCTCCGGCCAAACCAGCCCTTTCCCCGTTCAATGGCCACAACCCTGAGGCCACACCCTACCCGGGTGCGTTTAAACACGCGCCATACCCTGAGCCTAGAATGGGCTTCCACCCACCCTGTTGACATCCTGCTCTTTCTTCCTGGCCCACCCGGGTGCCATCTCTTCCATGAAGCCTTCCTGGGTTCTCCAGACCAGAAACAATCTCTCCCTTGCTAAACTTTTCATTTCTCCTGTACATTTAACACATTCTGGTTCATGCTAACTGATTGTGTCCCATTCCTTTCCCCTTAGACTGAAAGCCCCTTGAGGGCAAGACTGTTGTCTGATTTCACCTACCTTTCCTCAGCACCAAGCATGGGTCTCCAAGGGGGATGGGGGGTGGGGATGGTGTGGGAGACCCCAGGGTGAGAGGTGGATGGCAGGTTAAATCTAGAGGGGTCAGGAAGAAGGCTGAAGCAGCCAGTGGCTTGGCCAAGAAGGAAGGGGATGTCTAGAGAGCGTGCCAGAAGCTACAGAGCACAAAAAGCAAGGAAGCCGCTGGAACCCTGGAGACGCCTACCTCGCTGGCCAGCTTCTCATATTCTTCCATCAGCTTTTCGTTCTCCTGGTTCACCGCCAGCACCTTACAGATCCTGTTGGCAGCCGTCTCAGCCTGTGGCAAGAGGGCCGGGGGTCAAGATTCCCTAAGCCTGTTTCCTGGATGGGTGTTCTCTTTCCCATCACAGGGTCAATGCTCCTCCGCCACGTGGAGCTAGCCTGGGTTTCCCCCCAGAAAGTCACCAGATCCTGGATCTGCCCCAGGAAGGGACACTTCTAAGACCATCGATCGAGGCCAGGCCACAAAGGATCCCAGAGAGGGAGGGGAAGGCACCTGACCAATGGACTTCTGTGAAACACTCAGCTGAGTCCCTTTGACTAAGGTCTAAGACATCTTGTTTAATGTTGAGTCTTCTAATTGTCCTTGTAGCCTAACTCCCTACCAGGCCGCCACAAGTTCCCCAAGGGCATAGTGCTCTGCATACAGCAGGTGCTTAATAAATGTTTGCTGAATGAAGGAGTGAGGGAATAGAGGAGGGATGGGAGCTCATTCTCCAGAACCTGAGTCCTGGCACTGTAGGGTCCCCTTGGAATTTGAAGCAGGGCACGTTAGCCTCACTTCACACAGTTCAGGAGAAACACAGGGGGACCAGTGTCCTTGAGAGGGGACCAGGCTGGAAGAAGTCAGGATGGGGGAGGATGGAGCTTGACCTCCCTACACAGGCTCTGTCCCTAATCTGGAGATGTCCTGGGGACAGCTGTGGCGTCCATGCTGATCCTCCCCAGGAACAGAACCCATGGCTGAGCATGGCGGATAGTCAGGAGCTGGGAGCAGGGAAAGTTTGGGGCCAGACCAGCCTCCCCACTTCCCCTTTTATAGACTCAGAATTCTGGAGCTCGAAGGGACCTTAGACCCCCATTTTGTCCAGCTCCCTCACTTCACATGGGCAAAGGCAGGCCGAGAGGGAGGAAGTGACTTGCCCAGTCACTCAGTGAGTTAGACCTAGGATTTGAACCTAGGTCGCCAGACTGGAAGTTCAGGGTTCTTTCCATCCCACTGTCCCACCAGGCTAGAGACGTCTTTGTATCGTCAGCGTCCAGCATGGGGTCACAACTGCTTCCAGCCTGGTCCCCTCTCAAGGACACTGGGCCCCTTCACACTGCACTGTGTGAAGTGAGGCTAACATGCCCTGCTTCAAATCCCAAGGGGCGCCTAAGGTGCCAGGAGCCATTATTCCAGTGCTTAATGAATGCGTGATTAGCATAAATATTCCAAACTCTTGCCTCACAACACCCTTGTGAGGTGGGCACTCTCCATTTGACAGATCAGGAAACCGAGGCCCAGAAAATAGTGGCTTTCCCAGCATCCCAGAACTTGAACCCAAGGCCTTGGACACAACACCTGTTCTGTGCCCACCTGCACTGATCTGTCCTTGTCCCAGGAGGCCTTGTACCCCGGCCTCACCTCAGAACTCCAGTTCTCCTCACCCCCAACTCTATTCCCCTGCCTTCTCCTCCCTCCCCCACCTCAGCCCCTGGTCCCTTCACCTGCTCAGCTCCAGCAAAGGCATGATAGAAGCAGGATACATATGTCATGACGGCCTTCTCATCTGGCTTGGGGGTGTTCACGATATCTGAGTGAGCAGGAAAGGGGGAGGTGCTTCAAAATGCTGTTTCCATCTCGTCCCTCCTCCCTTTCTGTTTCTCTCTGTCTCTCAATCTCTCCCTTCTCTGTCTCTGTCTCACCCTCCTTCTCTCTCTCTCTCACCCTCTCTCTCTCTCTCTCTGAATCTTTGTCTCTCTCTCCCTCTCTCAATCTCATTCTCTGTCTCACCCTCCTTCTCTTTCCCTCATTCTCTGTCTCTCAATCTCTCTTCTCTGTCTCTCTCCCCTCTCTCTTTGTCTCTGTCTTTTCCTCCTCTCTCTCTGTCTCTGTCTGTCTGTCTGTCTGTCTCTCTCTCCCTCTCTTTGCCTCTTTTTCTCTTTCTCCCTCACTCTCTTTCCCTCTCTCTGTCACTCAACACCATGCCTTCCCACCTAGGCAGTCATTAGTGTATAGCACAAAGACCTTTAGGTCTGAAGTCAAAGAACCTGGATTCCAACTTTGCCTCTGCTAATGACCCCCATGTGACCCTTGGTAAATAGCAGCCCCCAGGCCTCAGTTTCCTCTTCTGTAAAAATAGCAGGATGAGGCCAGATGGGCTCTGAGGTGCGTCTTGGCTCTGGCATGATGGCCTCTGGCATCTCGGGGTGACCAGCACCACCCAGCAGCGGGCTTTCTGACATTCGCTTTCTCTGCACCCAGAAACCAGGCTCCCACTTCTTCCTGGCAGCCTTTCCTGGCCCCAGAGCGTCCTTCGTGGAACAGGCTGACAACTGACGCTGAGGGTGACACTCATGTGCTGTCTGTAGCACGGGCCTGGAGCTGCCTGGAGGTGGCTTCTCATTTATCACGAGGTTTCAAAAGCATTAAATTTTGAGCTGGAGAGTCTCAGGGAGAGCCTACAGGCTCACGTCCTCACTTTACAGAAAAGGAAACTGAGGGCCGGTGACTCAGCAGACAAGTATAGGGGGCTAGAAAAGGCCAGAACAAACCATCTCCATCATGTTTCCCCTTCATCATAGGGAATGGTGGGGAAAGGGTTGAATTTGGAGTCAGAGGACCTGGGTTCAAATCCTGGGTCTAGCCTTTACTAACTGTGTGACCTTGGACAAGTCACTTAAATTTTCTAGGCCTCAGTTTCCTTAACTGTAAAACAAGGGGTTGGTCTTCACAATCCCTCCCGTCTCTGACCATCCTGTGACAGTGAAGACAGCACCATGATTCTTGGTGTTATTTTAGGTGTTTTTCTGTTCCAAAAATCCTCATAAACTCTTAGTTTCATTTGAATAAAAAACAAGCTACTAAAATAAAAGGGAGAGAAGGCCCCAGAAGGCCCTGAGAAGCGGGTGAGGGGAGATGCCTTGCCTGGGGTCACTAAGTGGAACAGAGTCCGGCCCTGGGAGGGGCCTCAGGGGCCATCTTGCTTAACCGCCCTTCATTTTATAGAAGAGGAAACTGAGGCCCAGGGAGCCGAAGCAGCTTTCCCAAAGTCACACTGGTGTTTGGAATGATTTGAACCCAGGTCCTCAGGCTCTTTCCACTGTATCTTATCCCTTATCACTGTGCACTGGCTGTTGTGTCAGGCCCCCTCCATGAGACCCCATGCTCTGGGACGGCTGAGCTGGTCCTCTTCATCTCACTGCCCACCCAGCAAAGGAAGGGTGAACCCTTCACATTTGTTGATCGACTGATTGACTCCCGGCCCCGGGATCCCTCTCACCTTCTGCATCCAACATTTTGGGGATGTCCAGATATTTCTCGGCCACCTCAAAGGCGGTGTTCAGGTTGCCGATGGGGTCATCCTGGGAGGAGAGCGATTGTCAAAGCCAGGTCAGAGGTCAAGCTCAAGGGAGGGGGCAGTGGGCCAAGGTCAGTGAAATACATCAGGGGGCAATGGAGAAGCCCAGATGTGTAGACGGTGGGTCCAGCAGGAGCCAGATGCTGGCTGGGTCAGGGCCCCACCTTGCGCAATTTGGCGTAGTCGATGAGGTCAGGGCGGTGCCTGTGGATGAGAGCGCAGAGGGCCAGGCCGTCCTTCCAGCTGGGGGAGAGAGAAAGTGAGGCTGGAGCCCACCCCCTCATTAAAGCCCAGGCCCATGAGTGCCACCGAGCCGAGGGGCCATCAAGCTCTGAGCAGCGTCAGCCC
>NW_020951147.1:4427669-4438830 GCF_900497805.2 Vombatus ursinus
CCCTCGATTGTTCCAGCCCTCTCCCAGGGGTGGTATTGCCCACTTGGGCAACCTATGATAGACTAACATCTCACACCATATACCAAGATAAGCTGTAAATGAGTCCATAACTTAGATATATAAAGTGTGACATCATAAACAAATTAGAAGAGTAGGGAAAAATTATAGTTCACATTTATGGGTAGGGGAAGCATTCATGACCAAAAGGATAGAGAGAATCAAAGAAGATTAAAATAATTTTGATGACATAAACTTTAGATGTTTTTGTGCAAACAAAACCAATTCATCTGAAAGCAGAAGAGAAGCAGGTAACTTGGAAAAAAAAATGTGCATCAACTTTCTCCAGTAAGTATCTCATTTCTAAGATAGGAAACTGATTCAAATATATAAGAAAAAAATGCCATTCCCAAACTGATAAATGATCAAAGGATATGAACAGGAGATTTTCAGAGGAGAAATCCAAGCTATCAATAGCCATATGAAAAAAAAAGCTCTAAATCACTGATAATTTTAAAAACACAAATTAAAGCAACTCTATCATATCACCCCACATTCCTCAAAGTTGTCAAAGTTGACCAAAAAAGGAAAATAAATGCTGGAGGAGTTATGGGAAAACAGGTACTTGAATGCATCGTTGGTGAAGTTGTGAACTTATCCTGCCATTCTGGAGAGCAGTTTGGAACTATGGCCCCAAAGCTATTAAACTGCATCCCCTTTGACCCGGGGATCCACTGCTAAGCCTATGCTTGCAAAAGATCAGAGAAAGAAGACCCACCCGTACAACAATGTTTATAGCAGCTCTTTTTGTGGTGGTAAAGAATTGGAAACAGGGGATGCCCATCAATTGGGGAATGGCTGAACAAGTTGTGGTATATGAAAGTGACAGATACTGTTGTGCTGTACGAAATGACAAGGGGGATCATTTCAGAGAAACCTAGAAAGATATGTATGAACTGATGCAGAGGAGAGTGAACAGAATGATGAGAATAATTAGGCGTAACAATATATCGTAAAGATAATCAATTTTGAAAGACTCAAGCACTCTGATCAACACAATGATCACCACAGTTCTAAAGGACTCATGATATAACATGCTGCCTGCCTTTAGAAAGACAGCAAATGGACTCAAAGTGCAGGTAGAGGCATACATTTTTTGGACATGGACAATGCATAAAGCTAAGGCAGTTGGCGGTGCAGTGGATAGAGTGCAGGGCCTGGAGTCAGGAAGATCTGAGTTCAAATTCGGTGCCAGACACTTTCTAGCTGTGTGACCCTGAGCAAGTCACTTAACCCCATTGGCCTCACTTTCTTTATCTGTCAAATGTGCTGGAGAAGGAAATGGCAAACCGCTCCAGGATCTCTGCCAAGAAAACCCCCAGTGGGGTCAGGAAGTCAGACACAACTCAACAACAATGCAAGAGATCGTTTTGTTTGATGTGTGTGTTTGTTACAAGGGTTGTTTTTTCTTTCTTTTTAATAGGGAGTGGGGAGAGAGGTAGGAGAGAGAGAAGGTCGATATTCTTTAATTGAATAAAATAACATAAACTTTTAAAATAGATATTGCATAAATAACCATGAGACAAATGTGAAAATGACCAAGTGGAGGGAAAAAAAAGAAAATTACCCTTTTCTTTTGTATTGTTGGGTAGGAATTCAGAAATCACAGAGCTATGATGTGCTGCTCACTGTGGGGAGCTCCCAGTGTGGAAATTCCCCTTACTCATGCAGATTAGTGACTATTCTGTAATGGAGAGTTTTAGGGGATGCTTGGGGGCACTGGGACGTTCCTGGGACTTGTTCAAGGTCACTCTACCAGTATATGACAGAGGCAGGCCAGTCATCTCCACTACATGGATAGAAGAGGTCAGCCAGGGCAGTATAATTGAAACCACAGAGGTAGGACCTGCTTCCCTTCTGGCTCGGGGGGGGGGGGGGGGGGGGGGGGGGGGGGGGTTGGGAGGAGTCTTCAGCTAGAGCTGATGCCCAGGGCTTCATATCCACCTATCCCCACCCCTCCAGTGGACCCCTGACTCTTCAGCCCCCAAGGAGCAGGGCAGCCCTGGCCCCACCATCCCCAGTACCACATATGGCTCCCACTTGTCCACGCCCCATCTCCCCATCTCCCCCCCTCCACCTCCGGCCATCCCTTGAGCCCAGCCTCAGCCCCTCTGCCTTGAGGATCTTTGAGAACATCAGGCCCCCCCAGGCCCCCCTCACCAGATATGACCTCCAGGAGCAGCATGAGTTTAAGGCCATTGCGGAAATCCTCTTCAATGTTCTCAATCTGGGTCCCAGCTTTACGCAGGTGAGAGTTACACCAGGCTGTGAAGGTCTGGGAACAGAGGGAAGAGGGCAGAGGGAAGCAACTGGACCCTTTCACTGGCAGGCAGTGCAGTACACCAGGCTCCCTTGCCTTACGACAGCCCTCAGAAGCAGTTAGTGGGAGTGCTAGCACCCATTGGACAGATGGGGAAACTGAGGTTCAGGATGGGAAAGGCATTGCCTCCACTCCCACATCAGCAGAGGACCTGGATTTCTGTTCTGGCTCTCCCACTTAGCACCTGGTGATCTGTGGCAGGCCAGTGATCCTCTCTGGCCCTCCGTTTGACATCCCTGATCTCAGGAGTGGCCAACCTGGGACTCTAAGCCAATCAACCAGCATATATAAAACCCTCACTATGTATGCACCAGCACTGTGCTGGCTTCTGGGGCTGCAAGAAAGACAGACTCAGTGTCTGTGCTCTAGGAGAGGAAACAGTAAGAAGAGAGAAGAAATGAAAGCACGTACACAGATAAACAAGCCGCTATAAAGCTGCTTGGGGAGCACAAGGCACTAGCAGCAGGAAAGCCCAGGAGGGTCTTCATGTTGAAAGTGGGGCTCGGGCTGAGGCTTGAAGGGAAACCAGGGATTCTAAAGGAAGGAGTGAGGAGGAAGAGCATTCTTGGCATCAGGCACAGCCAGTGCAAAGGCATGGAGATGAGAAATGGAGCATTGTAGGTGAGGACCGAGAAGCCCATCGCAGGACAGTCCTCAAAGAATAGGGCTGGGGAAGGGAGGCAGCTAGGTGGTGAAGTGGCTAAAACTCTGGCTTTGGAGTCAGGAGGACCTGAGTTCAAATGTAACCTCTGACACTTATTAGCTGTGTGACCCTGGGCAAGTCACTTAACCTTGATTGCCTCACCAAAAAAAAACAAAAAGCAAAAAAAAAACCAAGAATACGGCTAGAAGGGAAGGTTGTGGTCGACTTTTAATGGCCACACTGAGGAAGTCAGATGGGGCTCTGGAAGCAATGGAGCCACTGGCCTTTATGCAGCGGGGGATAAGACTAGATTTTAAGGAAATCAATGTGGCGGCCATTCAGACGGGAGACCAAAGGGGAGGCCATTGAAATGGTCCAGGAGAGGTGACCTGGGCAGGGGGTGGGTGGATAGTGCGAGTAGCAAGCACAGGGTGGACACCAGAGATGCTGTAGGGGTAGAGAGGCCAAGATTGGGCAACTGCTTAGGTAGCTGAGGGGAGGGGCCGTGGCAACTGAGGATGTCCCCTCAGCTGTGGACCCGGCAATCTGCCCTCACTATAAGTAGACAAGCTCAGAGGAGGGGTGGGTTTGGGAGTCAAGATGTTGAGTTATAGTTTTAAAATGCTGACTTCGAGAAATCGATAGGACAACTAGCTGGAGATGTCCAGAAGGCAGTGAGTGATACCAGAGAGGGGTTAAAGCTGGAGATAGGAATCTGAGAGTTACAGAATCACAGATATGGAGCTTTTGTTATTGTTCAGTCATTTTTCAGTCGTGTCTGACTCTTCATGACCCCATTTGGGGTTTTCTTGGTAGAGTGGTTTGCCATTTCCTTCTCCAGCTCATTTTACAGATGAAGAAACTGAGACAAAGAGGGTTAAATGACTTGTCCAGGGTCACACAGCTAGTAATGTCTGAGATCAAATTTGAACACAGGAAGATGAGTCTTCCCAACTCCAGGGCCAGAGCTCTATCCACTGCACCTAGCTGCCCCTAGAGCTAGAAGGGCCCTTATAGGCCACTGAGTTCAACCCCTTCATTTTACAGGTGAAAAGAAGGCACAGAGAGATTAGGGATTTATCTGGGGGTCATGCAGCTAGTAAGTGTGTGAGGTAGGATCTGAACCCAGATCTTTCTTAGCCCAGTAAATGAGCCTCTACTCAACACTGCCGTAGAGTCCTCTGCAGGCAGATGATGAGGTGATTAAGAGATCATTGGTGACTTTAGAGAGAGCAGAGTCATTTGGGTGATGACGTCAGAAGCCCTGTTGCAAAGGGTTGAGGAGTGAGGGGAAAGGACGTGGAAGCAGTGAATGGGGGACTTTTTTTTTTCCAAGGAGTTTGGCTGAGAAAGAGAGGGGAGATACAGTCCTATAGCTTGAGGTAATGGTAGATTCTTGTGACGGTTTTTTAAGAATGAGGGAGATTTGGTGGTGTTTGCAAACAGTCTGGAAGAGACTGAAGATTAGAGAGAGGACGATTGAGGCAGCCAAAGAAGATGGAAGGGCATGCAGCAGGGCACATGTAAAGGAGCTGGCTATGGTAAGGAGAAAATTCATCTCACAGTCAGAAGCTGGCATAAAGCAGGGGAGAATAGGGGATGGTATTGAGGGTGTACAGAAGGGGAAAAGAGAGAGTTCTGGTAAAAAAAAAAATCCCCTTTTCTCAGTAAAATCCGAGGCAGATCCTCAGCTGAAGGGAGGTGTAGGAGGCTTGAGGAAAGAGGATTTGCTTAGCTGCAGTGGAGAGCAGGAGGCAGAATCACTTAGGGAGGAACCAAAGGATTGCCTTGCAGCAGTGAGGGTCCGTGCAAGACTGGGGAGGATGGACCCAGCGAAATCTTTCTCCGCTTCTGTTCGGCTGCCTGTGAGTAATCGTGGAGGAGGCAGCAGTACTGGGCTGGAGGCTGACAAGGTTTGATGAGTGGCTCGGACAAGGGTGCAAGAAACTGCAGAGTAGAACATAGCGTGCCAGCTAATCGATCAAGCATCGCCTGCTTGGTGTAGGAGGTGCTAAGAGCTGGCCTGAAGACCCAAAGGGTTGGGTGATTGGCAAGGGAAGGCTCCTCCCACTGGCCCAGAGCTGCTTTTCTTATTGGTAAACGGCCCGTTAGCCTCTGGACCCCAAAACAAGGAGTCTCAGTATCTAGGGCAGATTCTGGCAAGCAGGGGCATGGAGCTGGGGGGAGTAGCTCTGAAGGCAGAGGGCATGGGAGTGGAGGGGGCCAAGGAACTGCAAGGCCAGGCTTTTCTAGGGCTAGGTTTGGGGTAGAGAAGACTGAGCCAGACAATGAACGTATTGGGGAGAAGAGAGAGTGATCGGGAAGAACATGGGTCAGAAAGCAGTGGTGAGGGGGTGGCTCCTGACACTTCCTCCTCCTGGACTGTGTGTCGGGGAGGGGGGGGTGAGAGAAGGCATAGCAGGCCTTGGGAAGAGGGGGCAGGGGGCACAGAGGCCCTCAGGAGAAAGCTGGGTTACTGTGAGCACCAGGAGGCACAGAGTTTGATGAAGAGACGGGAGTTTGTTCGTCAGAGATGGGCTCACCAGCCAGGGAGGGCAGAAGTGGGCAGAAGATTAGAACTAAGCTGGATTGGGGAAGGGTGTGCCCATCCTGACTTACAGGGATTAGAGGGACCGGGGAGGAATCTGCTGGCCTTTGGACTTGGGGAGGATCAAATAGGGAGACGCTGAATTGGCTGGGGGACATGAGTGGAATGATGTACAGAGCCTAGGCAGGTCTGAAGAGCCTTTGAGGGGGAGCCCCCAGAGACAGGAATGAGTAAGGGAGGAAGGCTGTCCACGGACGAACATTCACGGGGGCAGACCCTGTCCTCTGTGCAGAGCAACGGGCTCAGTGCCCCCGGTTCATCCCCCAGCCAGCTTTGGCCCACGCCCCAGAACCACCTTGGGCTTCTTTAGGAGTGAAAGCCCTAGCCTGGTCATGGAGCAGGGGAATCCCCGCCTCTAAACTTCAGGCTGTTTTGGAAACAGGTTTGGCCCGAGGGTGGGCTTGGGGCCACCTTCCTACCTACCCTAAAAGGTCAGGATTCAGCAGTGATGGCTACACCCCTTCTTTAGGCTCCCCCAAGTCGCTGCCTCAGCAGAAAGTGTCCATCTGGCCAGAGGATCAGGTTACTCTGTAAGGAGACCCGGGCATCCCCTCCCCCTCAGCCTCTGCTTCTGGGAGACCTGATGCCTCCCCTCCCCAGCCCTGGATAGGGAACCCTGAGCTCTGAAAGCTGGGGGCCCTGGATTGGGGCAAGGTTGGTGCTGGAAAGAGGGTGCGGCTCTGAGTCAAGGCAATCTGAGTTCTAGTTCCGGCTCTGCCACTGGCTAGACCCGTGACCTAAAGCACGTCTCTCTGAACCTCAGTTTCCCCATCTGTAGAATGAGGGGTTTGGACTAAGTGGTCTGTCCCTAAGGACCCTCCCAGCTCTGCCATTCCACATCCAGTGTTCTAAGGTGCTGCCTCCTCCTCTCTTCCTCTAATCTCTGGGCCACCCCAGGCCCTGGCCAGGAGATAAGCAGAAGGCTCTGGTGTAATAGCGGTGGGGGCTCTGCGTGGGACTGGGAGAAGGTCTGGCGGGTCACCAGGGGTTGGGGCGTGGTTCTTGAGCCGAGCTCTGAGTTCTTTCTCTTCTCCATGGCAGCCCCCCACCCCATTCCAGGCTGGGGATGGGACGTGATTGCCGAGTCAGAGACCTTCAAGGGTGGGGCAGAGGGATAGATTTAACCTCTTGGAGGGAGGGGGCATCCTCCAACTGCTCTAGCCCTCCCCCTCCTTAGCCCCCCCCCCAAATTAGGTTCCTCTACAGGTCATGGAGAACTAACTCCCGGAAAAGTAAAGCCTGGCGCCTGCCCGTAAAAGGGGAAGGTAGGCAGTCCTGTCCCACTGCTCAGAGGCAGGCTTGTGAATGCCCTTCAGAGGGGAGGGATGGTCCCCGTTACCTGAACGCTGTCCTGGCCCCGCTCCCGGGCCCCCCATTCTCTCTCGCAAGAACCCCCGAGGCCCGGATCCCAGCCCCTGCGCCCGCGCCCCTCACCTTCCGCTGTTGCTTCTCCCAGGCGGGGTCCAGGAGCAGGTCTCGGTCCCAGTCCTCCTCCTGTTCCATGTACTCATGGCCCCCATAGGGACCCTGGCCCTCGCCCAGGCCCTCGGGCTGCAGCACCATCATCATGCCCACGTCCTGTGGCTCTGCCTTGGCTCCGCCGGGCCCCCGGGGCCCTCGACAGCAGCCCCCATAAATACCTCTCGGGGCTCGGATCGGATTCCCGCTAAATTTGGAAATGAGGGAGGGGCCAACAGAAGGAGGGGAAGGGAGGCAGCGAGGATGTCTGGGTCCAAGGCAGGCGAGGGGTGGAGGGGAAAGGACAAAACTGGGAGGCTGATTCTCCCCTGATGGCCCCCTTTCCAAGCCCAGAAACACTTCGAAAATGTTTGGGGGTCCAGTGCCCTCAAAAGTGTTTTGAGATCATTGGTCCAAGGAAGCCCTGGGGTTGGGGCTCTCTCAGTTTGGCTAGGCGAGGCTTAATCCCCCTTCCTTCACAGATCCGAGCTGGAAGTGTGTGTGAGGAAACAACCCATCAACCCATTTCTTGGACAGAGAAATCGAGGCATACGGAAATGCTTTGGGTGGGTTTTGGTTTTTTTTGCTGGAGCAGCAGGGGCCCAAATGTCTGGGAAGGTGTGGAAAGCCAGAGCCTGGGCGCTAATCCTAGGGATGACTGCAGAGCCAGCTGGATGCAGCAGGGGCTATTAATACTGCTCTGGCTTGGGGCTAGTGACCCAGGGAATGTGCTGAGGCAGGGGAGGCCTGCACTCGGTTGCAATTCCATCCCCTCTGCTTCCGAGAGGAATGAGGGGTGGGCTAAGCTCTCAGATAAAGGACCCTAGTGACAGCATATAGCTGCCCTCAGTACGCCTCCACCTCAGCCCAGAGGACCCACACATTCGGCCGATGAGACTGCTGAGTGACCTTTGATAGACTGTTCAGAAGGGAGAGGTCCAGCCGGACTGGAAATAGACAAATGGCACCCACATTTTCAAAGAAGTAGTCTCCAAACCGGAGACTGGTGAGCATGGCACCCATTCCTGACAAAATCATTGAAGAGATGACTGATGAAGTCTAGAAAAGGAAGCAGTGATTACAAAGTGCATGCCAGGCAGGCCAGACTTACCCATTTTCTTTTATGACAGGGTCACCAGTCCAACAGATCAGGGGAAGACTTTGTTTCAAGTTGTCTGGATTTTCGCAAAACATTTGATACAGTTTCTTAAGATACTTTGTGGACAAGATAGATGAGAAGTTGGCAACCACAGCATAGCACAGTTGGGTGGAGCTGGAACCGTCTGGTGGTCTAGGACTGCTGAAGCCCAAAGAAGAACCCTTAATGGTCAGTCCAGTGTCAGCTTGGAAGGAGGTCTCCAGTGGAGTGCCACAGGGATCTGTGAACTTTTAAAAATCACTGACCTGGATGAAGGCACAGATAACACATTTATCAGTTTTGCAAGTGAGAGAAAGCAAGAAAGGGCAGCTAAGAAAGGGCATGCTCAGGATCTCCACAGGCTTGAATGATGGACTGAATTGACTAAGATGAACTGTAATAGAGGGAAATGTAAAATCTAAGAACTGGTGTCAAACAAGTACCCGTTGGAGGACAGGTAGCAAGAAGTGAATCATCTAAGAGAAGTCTGGGTGTTTTAGTGAGCTGAGAATGGGAAACAAGCCATCAACAGGACAGGGTGGCCAGAAGACATAGTCTGCATTAAGAAGGGCATCAGTCAGGGACTGCAATGCCCAGAGAGTTGGCTTCAGAGTCAAAAATACCTGAAGCCATCTCCTCCCTCAGGTGAGCGTTAGCTGTGTGACCCTAGGTGAGTCACTTAACCTGTCTGCTCTTCTGTAACGTGAAGGGGCTGGATCTGGTAGCCATTAAGGGCTCTTCCAGATGCCTATGCTGGGCTAAGCATCTCTGTCCCTAAGGAGCTTACATTCTATTTAATTTCATCCAACGAGGGAAGCAAGAGTGTGCTTGGCTCATAGCAGGAGCTTAATAAATGTTTATTGCTGGATTGATCAATCAATCACTCTAGTGCAGGAGTGGGGAACCTTCAGCCTGGAGGCCACATGTGGCCCTCTAGGTCCTCAAGTTCATCCCTTTGACTGAATCCAAATTCCACAGAAAAAAAATCCCCCTCATAAAAGCATTTGTTCTGGAAAACTTGGTCAAAGGGCCATACCCGAGGACCTCGAAGGCCATATATGGCCTCCAGGCTGCAGGTTCCCCAGCCCTGCTCTACTGAGACCAACTCTAGAGTATTGTGCTCAGTTCTGGGTGCCACATTTTAGGAAGGACACGGACATTCTGGAGACCATCTAGAGAAGGTGGCCTCTGACAGCAGGGCTACCGAGCACCACGTCCCGTGTGGATCAGTCAAAGGAAGGAGGAATGTCTAGTCTGGAGAAGAGACTTAGGGAGATCATGAAGGCCATCTCCCCTTATTTGAAGGGCTGTTGTGTAGACACCGATTAGATTTGTTCTACTTGACTCCAGGGCGCAAGAACCAGGAGGAACTGACATAAATAACAGAAAAAACCCTCTTCCAGTGATGCTGTAGGAATGGCTACCAGTTTCTGAAGTCTAAAGTTGATCGCCATCCAAAGGGTGATGGCAAGGTGGTTGTGAGGAGTCAGTCCATTACTAAGGAAGAATCATGAGAGACGTACTTGACCCACTGACCGAAATGTAATCTAAGGCAGTGGTCAAATTCAGATAGAAACTGGGGCCACTGATTGTAAGAGTCCCTGTGGGCTGCATACTGATGTAGAAAACCACATGTCAACACGATCGGTGTTTCAGTGTACTTTTGTTTATTTTGTTCAATATTTCCCTTTATAATTTTAATGTTCCCATTCTAATCTGGATCAGGCTGCACTTGCCGTTGTTGGGGCTCTCGTGTGACTGGCAGGCAGGGTATCTGATGCCTCCGGTTTGAAGGATGCCGATAGAAACACGTATGGAGTGAAAAGATGCTCACTTGGTGAGATTATAATAGCTAGAATCTGTATAACATTTTACGATTTGCAAAGTGTTTCACACATAGCTCGTTTGATCCTCACAACAACCCTTCGGGGTAGGTGCTGGTATCATCTCCATTTTACAAGGGATCATGGGATAACAGATGGAATGATTCACTCGTGTGCGGGCAACATTAAGGGATCTGGAGAAATATTCCTTTTCCTATCCCAACCCTACCCCTACCCAGAAGGATACTGCCTCTGTGGCAGGATGGGCAGGCATGCCTGGCTTGCATCTGCATGCTCCTGGACAGTGCCCACATTGGTGAGATCGAAGATCTTTAGAAATATCGTAGTCCTACATCCTAGTGATTATCTCAAATTATCTAGAAGTGGAACAAAAGCTACCGGGAGCAGCAGCGGCCTCCCTCTCCCTGGAGGTTGTAATCGGAAGCTGGACAGCAGCCTAGGAGAGCACCAGAGCAGATATCTCTGGCTGCTGGAGATCTCGGGAAGCTCACTTTACAGGGAAGTCAATAAACATTTATGAAGCGCCTACTGTGTGCGGTGCGCTAAGCAGTGGGGATCCACAGAAGGCCAGAAGGCAGTTCCTGCCCTGGAGGAGCTCCCAGACAGCACATAGACAGCTACGGACAAACGTATGGACAGGCTCGAATGGATGGAAGGAAGGCGCCAGAATTAAAGAGGGGTGCAAAGGCGTCTTGTTGGAGGTGCGATGTTAGTTGGCGCTTGAAAGAAGCCTGAGGCTTGGGGACTTTCCCAAGGCCCCACAGGTAGCAAAGATGAGCTCTGAACCCAAGCCCCTCCCTCCAGAGCCAGTAGAGGCTGGACCAGATCTTTGGGCATCTCTTCTACCTTGGAGAGTTAGTGACCTAGGGGGGCGGGGCCCTAGGAGAGGGGGCGGCGCCTCAGGGAGGCGAGGGTGGAGCTGGAGCTTGGGCTGGCGGGTCCAGCTCGCGCACGCCCTCATTGGCTCATCCCTCCGCCCAATCAGATCGCTGCGTCCGCAGGCGGCCGCCGCTCATTGGGCCGGGCGGCGGCGCCGCGGGCTCTGATTGGCGCGGCCTCCGGCCTGCGCGGCGCGGCCCCTTCGCGGCTGCGG
>NW_020951147.1:4439230-4449910 GCF_900497805.2 Vombatus ursinus
GGCCAAGGCATTGGGGAAGGGCTGGGAAGATCTGGGTTCAAATGATGCCTCAGCAGACCAGCGGGTGGCTGGCTAACCTCCTTAGCCTCAGTTTCCTTATCTGTAAAAGAAGGTGAATAATTAATTACCTCGGGCCCAGATGAGATAATGCATATGGGGGGACCCTGTAAAGGCCAGCGGGATGGTGATAATGAGGCCAGTAAACATTTATTAAGCACCTAATGTGTTCTGGGCCCGGGGCCCAGCATTTTGTCCGGCCTGCTTGAGAGGGGAAGCCTCCTCCCCTGACTCCTGGCTTGTTGACCACGAAGCCTACGGAGAGGTGACCGCCCGGGCCGTGAGGCAGGGGACGAGGGGAGAGTAAGAGGTGCCTTCTGGTTCCCCTTGTGCCCGTGCCCCTGGGGCGTGACCCGGGCTGTGGGGTCCCCGGCTGGCGGCCGCCTGACTCCCAGGGTGGAGTGCTCTCCAGTCCCCAAGGGATGGCAAAGTCGTCGTGCACTGGGGTGTGTGGGAGGGGTGGGGGGAGGGTATGGAGAAAGCACTGGACTCAGGAGTCTAGAGACCTGGATTTGAGTCCTCTCTGACATTTACAAACTGTGATACTGAACCACTCAGAGGTCCAGTTTGCTCATCTGTAAAATGGGACCGATAATACTGCATTACCTACCTCAGGAGAGGATAGTGGGTCAGCCTTGGAGGCAGGAAGACCCACCTTTGAGTTCTGCCTCTGACACATGCTGGCTGTGTGGCCCTGGGCAAGTCACTAGCCTCTAGGTACCCCAGGTCACTCTCAGATCTGCCCTGGTGGACGGAGTTCTCAGTCCCAGAGAACGGCTTTGTGAATCTTAGAGTCTGTAGGAATGGGAGCAAGAAATGACTTGTAGTTTGCAGTGGAATCATGAAAAGGCTTCCTGGGGAGGTGGCATTTGAACTGGGCCTTGAAGGACAGACAAGAATGTCAGCTGGCAGGGAGGGGGAGGGGGCGTGCTGGAGCCGGGGCTTCATCTTGCCCTCCCCTGCCTTGCAGCTACTGCTACCAGTGCCAGAGCCAGGTTCCTCCTCGAAGCGGGCACTGCCCGGCCTGCAGGGTCTGCATCCTTCAACGGGACCACCACTGCCTGCTGCTGGGGCGCTGTGTGGGCTTCAGCAATTACCGGCCCTTCCTGTGCCTGCTGTTCCATGGGGCGGGCATCCTGCTGCACGTCACAGCCCTCCTGAGCCCGGCCCTGGGTGCCCTGCTGCGGGCCCACTCTCAGCTGCACGCCGTGGTGCTGCTGCTGCTGCCCTGGCTCATGCTGCTGACTGGTGAGGGGGCTGGGCCCGGGGTGTGGTGGGGCGTGGCAAGGTGGGGCAGGGTCGTCCCCCCCCCCCCCCCCCCTCCCCAGCCCTCACCTGCTGTCTGCTCCCTTCAGGTGGCGTGTCCCTGGCCCAGTTCGCCCTGGCCTTCATCGCGGACACGTGTGTGGCCGGCGCCCTGCTCTGTGGGGCTGGGCTGCTTTTCCATGGGATGCTGATGCTGCGGGGCCAGACCACCCGGGAGTGGGCCCATGGCCAGCGCCTCTATGACCTGGGCCCCTGGCGGAACGTGCAGGCTGCCCTGGGCTCCCGCTGGGCCTTCGTGTGGCTCTGGCCCTTCCTGTCCTCCCCACTGCCTGGGGATGGGATCACTTTCCAAACCACAGACTGAGGAGGAGCCCTGAAGGGCAGCATCGAAGGCTGCAGCCAGGCAACCCCCTCTGCCTCAGCTCTCCAGGTTTGGGATCAAATTCTCCAATGCCCCCACCCAGCAGGTCCCTCCCATCCCTTCTCCCTGCCTGGCCCTTGGAATTTGTCTTCATTGGGACACCCCTCCCCCCCCCACACCCCGCCCCGGCCACCGTGATGAGGGTGGGCCTGCTGGGCCCAGCTGGGCCTGCCCCATTTCCCACCACAATAAAGTCTTGATGTCCCTTGGGGTTTTGTCTCCTGCTGTCAGTGATCTGGCCCCCAGCCTGCTGCTGCGTGGGAGCCCCTCTGGCCATCCTGAATCAGACCATGGTGGTCATTTAACAGGCCCAGAGGGGTCAGGCGTATGGCCAGAGTCCAGTGGGGGAGCCTGGATTTGAACCTGGGCCCCACTTCCAAAGGGTGTTGGGCAGGGGCAGGGGTGAGGCTCCCCTGGGGGCTGAGGGGCTTTCCAGCTGGTATTTGGTACCATTCAAGGTCTGCAGTGAGCCAGTGTCCCACCTCCCTGTGCTTGGATGTGGAGAGGCAGCTTGGGGGAGTAGGGAGGTGGGGGGGGGGCGAGGCCTGCTACTCTACCTCTGTGGGTGGAGACCAGGTCTCCCCCACCCCGCTCCCCAGGCAGGCCCTCAGCCCCTTCACAGAGGCCCCCTCTGTGGGCCTGATGGGTGTGACTGGTTTGAAGTGGTGGAGGGAGGGTCTTCCCTGGGGCTGCCCAGGTTTCTCCCAGATCTGTCTGTCCACCCAGTGACCCCTCTCTGTAGCCGTGAGGCTCCGGGAGCGCTGTGACAGCTCTTTTTCAGGAGCTGGATTACTGTCCGCTTGGGATCGTAGAACTGTGAACCCTCAGAGGCCCTCTGACTCACTGCCAGGTGAGGAAACAGACTCTGAAAGGTGGTGAGCCGGCCTGAGCTCACACAGCTTGTGAGCCCCAGGACTGAGATCTGACCCCAGGGCCTGGCTCTTTTCACTGCGCTGGGGTGGATGTTGTGGAGAGATTGAGAGAGCACTTCAGGGTTTGTGAACTGCTTTATCAATGCCTCAGATGATCCTAGCATGGAGCTGGAGGTATTCCCATTTTACAGATGGGGCAACTGAGGCTGAGAGGGTTACCTGACTTGCCCAGGGTCACAGCTGGTGGCTTCCTGACTCCAGGCCCAGCACTCCGTGCCCTGTGGCACCCCCTGGCTGCCTGGAGATGTCAGCCCCGAATCAATGGTGGTTCAGTGCAGCACACAGAAACGCAAGCGCCGGCTACCCTCACAAAGACAACGCACTTGTCTGGTGGCACAGCGCCAGGGCTTTATTGCATTGGTATCTGGCTGCCCGGCCTACCTGTATAAAGCTCTCCGTTTCCAGAGAGGGAGGCCCCTCAGCTGAGGCCTGATTCGGGGGCAGTCCCTAAGGAGTGGTGGGCAGGTGGGGGGCTCCTGGCTTGTGTTACACAAAAGCGGCTTACGAAAGGCTTGCTCTTCGAGGCCAAGGCTAAGCAAAAAGCTGCTGCTGCAGTCTCTACCTCCCCCACAGGGCTTGGCTGGAACAAGGCTCCGCCTGGAGTGGGCAGGGGGGCCCAGCGCTCCTGGGAGCCATCCCGGGCTCACCTGTGTGGAGCTGCACGGGACCTCGGGCCATCTAGTCAAAGCCCAGCATGAGGAAGGGACCCACGGGCAGGGAGAGCTGGAAATGGGCCAGGGGCCTCTGACTCCTAATGAGGCTGCTACCCTGAGAGAGGAGGAGGAGGCCAGGCTGCCTGGAGGCTCCTTACTTGTTTAATGACAGCAGCCGCCAGGCCTTAGGGGGAGGAAGAAGATGTTCTGGGAGGCGTGGCTTCCAGGAGAAGTCCCAGGAGGAGCTGCGGTCAACTGGGGGGCTCTGCTCACTGCCTCCAAAGCCCCCTCACAAGGCTGGCCTCCACTTCCTGCCTCTACATTGAGGTCGGGGCCTGGCTCAGGCAGCTACCAGCCCCTCACTCACAGGCATGTTGATGTGGGCACTCAGCAGGGGTGCGCTCTGGCCCTCACGAAGCACCAGCACCTGGGGGTGAGAAGCCCCCCCCCCCCGTCAGGTCAGGTGGGAGGGGAGGATGGGTGAGGTGAGGCAGAGCAGGACCCACCCAAGAGCTGATGCCCAGAGCTCTGCTTGCTCTGACAGGAGTGCCTCAGGGGTGACCCACCTTGATGACATCCGAGATGCCTTTATCACTGAGACACTCCACGAAGGTCTCCAAGGGGTAGCTGAGGCCGGGTACCAACATGGGAACCTGGGGTGGGGGACAGATTATGTATGCTGGAGGCTCACCAAGGCATGAGAAAAGGGAGCTGGACGTGGAGGCCCCCGGCGGGCTCTGGGGGAGGAGGCCTGTGGGCTCCCACCTTGAAGAAGGCCCGGGGCAGGGCGTAGAGGGACTCATTGTACAGGCAGGAGACCAGCAGGCCCATGGCAGGGCGGACAGCAGAGGTGTTCTGGAGGTGAAGGGTCAATTTGAAGGTGGGCCCCAAGCCCTGAACCTGGGGGAGACACAAAGCCTCAGAAATGGGTCCGGAAGGCCACGTGGGACACCTGTGCCACCATGCCATGTCCTCTTCCTGACTGGGGGCATCGAATCCAATCTAGACCTCCAGCCACGCCCGCGATGCCCCCACAAGCTGACCTCCACCCTGTCTGAAGACATCCAGGGACTGGGGGAGGAGCTCACTGCCTCCAGGGGCGGCTCTCAGTGTCCGAAGTGTTTCCTTGAACAAAACCCAAGCTGGTTTCTTTATGACTTCCCACCCGCAGTCCTTGTGCCCCGCCCCCACTTTTGGACACCGCCCCTCTTCTTGGCTGGGTGGTCCCACCCAGTAGGGTCTCCATCCACCTGAATTTCATGGATTTCTACCTTGCCTAGCCAGCCCTGGCCAGCACCCTGTCATGACCCCCAGAAACTTCTCACGGATGGACATAAGGGTTTCTTGGACCTCCCTCCACCAAAGCAGGACCACACAGCCAGGACAGGTTAGTGGTAGTCTTATGGACTTCCAAGCCAGCCTTCTATCCACTAATCTTTACTGCTTCAATTTCTAATCATGACCCAGTATGCCCTCCTCACCCGATTCTCCCATCTGATGCTCGTGCCCTAGAAACGTAGGCAGGGAAGAGTTGATTTTCCTCATTTTACAGATGAGGCCCAGAGAGGGTATGTAACTCCTAAGGTCACACAGCATTTCTCAATGTGCACTGCCACTTACCTAAGTGTCATCTCCTCTTCCTTAGGACCCAGCTGCCTCAGCCTTAAGTGTGCCTTCACTGACAGAGCTCAGTGGCTCCCACAAGTCTGGGTGGGTGCATTTCAGGAGCTGCCATGGCGACTGCCCTGGCCCGCAGACAGCAGACAGGGGAAACCTGCCCAGTGGCAGGACCTGGCAGCCCAGGGCCCCCTCCCCCTGACTTGGGGCTGAAGTGCTGGGGAAGACTTGGCGGGGGGGGACTTAGATCTCCCTGCTCTGATTTCTTACTGACCTTTCTCCTCGAGCCCACCCCCCAAGCTCCTTCCCCTCCCTTGTTCACCACAGCATGTAGCTTGAGGGGCTCCCGGAGGGTAGCGGACACAGGGTTCAGGCTGGACTCCAGGGCCTGCACGTAGGCGCGAGCTGCGCGCAGCCGGAGCAGGTAGAGGTCCATCTGGAAGGCTCGGTGCATGGCTGCGGAAGGGAGGGGTTTCGTGGGGTGGGATGGCATCCGGATGCCCAAGGCTGCCTGCCATTCCAGGGGGATTCTGGGAGGAGTGTGAATGGGACCGAGAGGGTGGTGGGATCAGGGCAGCTTCTAGACACCAAGAATATGGGCAAAGGGTGAAAAGGGGAGGAGTCAGGAGAAGGCAGATAGGTGGAGGCCAGCAGAGTGTTGGACGTGCCCCGACTCCCCCAAACCTATGATTGGCTAAAATGCCTGCGCGAACAAGGGAAGAGCCTGGGCCTCGAGCCTCACCAGTGCCGGCCTCTCGCTCTCGCAAAGTCTGGTCCACATAGAGTCTGGTCTTTCGAGGCACGTTGAGCCTCAGGGCTTGGGCTGGCGGGGGGCCTGCCTCTCCAGCCCCTTCCCCGAATACTGCCGTTCGCTTCAGAATCTTGATAACCAGGCCCCCGCCTAGAGAAGAAGGAGAAGGCCAAGCTGCGGTGACCTCCCCCACCAGCAGATCTGAGGCTTTGAAATGTGGCTTTATGGGGCTCACCCCCTCCCCTGCCTCACTCCCCTGGATCATGCTGTCCCCCTGACCTCGAGTCGTCATGATAAGGGTATTATCCTCTCGTCCATAGCGGCCAAAGCAGAGGCTGGTCACTGCATCCTGGGGAAGACACAAAGGACAGCTGAGGCAGGAGTAGGGGAGATAGTAGGTGTGAGATATAAGGAGGAAAACTCAGGTTGAGGGCATGGAAGAGGGCAAGGGCAAAAGAAGGGGACCCCCACTCCGCCAGACTTCGAGGACTCACGGGAGTGCGGATGATGTTGAGAAGGGCCTTATCTCTGTAGATGCGCATCTCCCCATTGGCCAATCCAGCCATGACGGCCTGCAGACCCCGGGAACGCTGTTCCAGGAGACTCATTGTCAGGATGGGCGCTGGCATGGGCACCGTCCACAGCTTCTTCCCCTGTGGGTGAGCCAGGGAGTCAGAAAGCCTCAGGCTGGAGATGAGGGATGATGGGGGCACAGAGACAAGTTATGGAATGAGGATGTTCAGGGGTATGAGCACGTGAGCTTTGACCCCGAGGCCAGCACCTTGTGGGTGAAGCTGTGGAGCATGTCCTGGGTGCTGCCCACCACGAGGGTCTTGTGGATCCGGACGAGCCCTACAGGCTGGGCACTCAGCTCGATGCAGTATTTAGGGCGCTTGCAGTCCCTGTGGAAAAACAGATACCAGACTTCTGGGCCAGATGGACCCTCCCTCCACTCCTGTGCTTCTTCCTGTCTCTTATGCATCCCTTGCTCTCAGCCTCCTTCCTGCCCCTGCTGGGACACACGCCGGGACCCAGAACCAGTTCCTAGGCCCTGACATTCCCAGATCCCCATTTGAACCCTGGCACCTTCTCAGGATGTAGATGTTACCGTCCCGGCAGGCAGCCGTGAGCCAGAATTCCACGTCAAACTGCCCTGACGCCTCCAGAAATACAGGGACGCTGGGCAGGTTCATCTGGATGGAAAGGCACCAACGTCCTGCCTAGCTCCTGGCCCGCCCTGTCCATGCCCTTCCTCGCCCCACCCCCATCCTGGCCCCCGGCTGACCTTCGTCAGGACAGTGAAGGCTTCGGGGTCCAGCACTAGGAGCTCACGGTTCTCAGTCCCCAGCACCAGGCAGGACACGGCATCCTCGTCAGCCAGGTTCTTCTTCAGGATGGTCATGGT
Organism: Vombatus ursinus; assembly: GCF_900497805.2. Lineage (NCBI taxonomy): Eukaryota > Metazoa > Chordata > Mammalia > Diprotodontia > Vombatidae > Vombatus > Vombatus ursinus. The sequence goes on from NW_020951147.1 coordinate 4,446,333, forward strand.
TGTGATGACTGTCTGGTGGTCAAGGAACCATCAGTCACTGGCCCAGAGCTGCGTGGGGCTAGGTTGGGGATGGGGGGGTGGGGGGAGGTGAGGAGAGCCGGGGGTAGGGGCGCTGTCTATACCTGCCGCCTGATGGGCTGAGTCTTGTGCTGAGCAACAAAGGCTTCCATTTCTCCCAGTTCCAGATGCAAGAACCTACATATCAGATAGCTCTCGGCTACCCTGGTTCTGCAGAGCCCACACTCCCCACTGGAGGTGTGCGAGGCAGGGGGCACCCTCCCTCCCCCCACCTCGGAGGAGGTGGAGGCCATGCCCTGCTTTCCTACCCCCAGGGTGGGAGCAGATGTCCCAGAACTGGACAAGGGACAGAGGGGCCTCGGCTTAAATTGCTCCGAGTGCAGGGAGGGGCCTCCTTCCCCCTGGAGCCCTTCCAGATCTTGGGGGCTGGGAACACCCCCCCCCCAGCGGAGTCTCATTATGCATCTCTGATGGTCTCTATCACGTGATCTCAGGCATTGGAGAACATGTCACTGACACGGCACTTTGGGGTGGGGTTCACCGAGGCGAGGGGATTAGTGTGGGGGGGGGAACTGGACCCCGGGTCTCTGCCAAGTGCAAGCATGGCCCTCTTTCCATTACCCGACACTCCCAATAGTCATCTGAGCCACTGTCTTATTCCCCCCACTAGGCACTGAGCTCCAAGCAGGCAGGGACCACATGCTGTCTCCAAGCATAGGTGGACAGCCACCAGTGGACGCCTTATAGTAGGGATTCATTTCACGAATGGGCTGGTCAGGACGGCCACTGAGGTCCCCGTCGGTGCCCTAATTCTGTGATGTCGAAGCTGCATGGACCCCAGGGCTCTGCACACAATAGGAGCTTTTCAGCGGTTTGTCGTGGGCTCTCTGAAGGGGCCTCACCTGAGGGACTGTGAGGACAGAGGGACCTCAGCCTTCTCCCTGTAAGGAGAGGATGCTCAAGTCATGTGGGAAAAGAAGAGAGACCAGGGAGCAGAAGGAAAGCCAGACAGGGAGAGGTTTCTCACCTGATCCCCTCCAGCATCTCCTTTAGGGTCAAAGGGTCAATCCGGTCCTGCCAAAGGGAGGAGACTCCACCGCTCAGGGCTGATCTCTTAGCAGCCTGCCCAGCTCCCACAATGCAATGCAGCCCTTCTGAACCCAGCACTCTACCCTGCTCTACCCCAGGCCTCCCCAAGCATGGCCCTGCCCCATCCAGTAGCCTCTCCTCCTCCTTTACAGCCCTCTTCTGTTCACCCCGTCTCCTCACAGGCTTCCTCTCATATCTCTCTGCATCTCCACTTTTGCCCTGCAAAGCACTCACTTCCCTCAAGATGCAAAAGCTTTCTCCCCTTTCCTAATATCTCCACCCTAGAACTGGGCTGAGGGCTGGCTGGTGTCCCTCAGCCCTCCAGGGGGCACAGCCAAGCCCCTGCCATGCCCCCATCGACAGCTGTGCTGGAAAAGGTGGGCTGTGTGAGCAAAAAAGTGAGAAAAGCCAAGGCATCTGGAGTCGGATCCAGAGCAGAGTGCTGTGGATGGAGGGGAGAAAGAGGGAGCCTCTGCTGTGAGGACAGAGAAAGGGCCCCCTCCGATGCTTACTGTCATACCCAGGTACAAATGCCCCCTACGTAGGCGCATGCACGCACGCGCACGCGCACACACACACACACCACACACACACCCCCCCACCCCTCCCCGAGCTGGGATCCCCTCCCTCCGTCAGTCCCAGCTCCCTTTCCAGCCCAGAGCCATGTTTCTTTTTTCATTTCCTTCTGGACTTTCTCTGCCACCCTTTCACCACCACCACCAGGAGTCCAACTGCTGCCCCTCTCTGCGCCCACCTCCTTGGCTTGGTTCCAGAGATCCTGCTCCAGGGGGTTAGGAGGCAGGGGGGGCAAGCTGAATTTGAAGTAGGGCCGAAGGTTCTTGTAGACATACACACAGGGGCCGGAGGCCAGTGCCAACGCTGGGGTCCGAGGCTCGTGGGGCTCCATGAGAAAAGCAGCGGCAGCCGATGGCAGGGCGGGCAGCGGGCTCTCAGTCAGCACCGACGGTCCCTTGAGCACCTTTAGTCGAGGCTGCCGGCCATTAGGACCCAGGTCCCCCACCACCAGCTACAAGGAAAAGGGGCAAGTAATAAACATGCTTGCCACCGCGCCCGGCAGCTGAAACCTCTCTGCGTCATCTCCCTGGCACAGTGGGAGCTCCTTAAGCACAGGTACTGGCTGACTCCCATTTCCTTAGCGCAAGGCTTAATCAATGCTTTTTCACTCACTCACTCACGCCCCCTTCAAGGCTTTGCATGGACCCTATGGCTCCAATAGGTGCTATGAGGGGGGGATTGGGCTTCAGAGTTTAATGGACTTTTACCCACAAGAGGAGGGAATCGTTCTTAAGGGAATCCCCTCTGGTCCCCCACCCCAGGAAACCCTGAGCAAGTCAGAAGGCCTGGCTTCTCTAAATCCAATGACCCCGGCAGGGTCAGAGCCTAGACCCAGGTTCACCCCGCTGGGACAGGGGGCAAATCTAGTCTCTATGGCTGGGAACCGAAGGGCCTGTATTAAATGACTGCTGAGCTCCCGTCCTGTGCTGGAGCTCTGCCATTCCAGTGACTGCACGAGCCCGTCCACAGCTGGCTGGGGTCCTGATTCCCCTCAAGTTCCGGCAGCTTCTTCAATGCCTTCCAAGGAGTCTGGGGCTATGCCCGCATCTGGCAGATGCTCATTAAGCAAGTGGGAAGCTGGAAGCTGCGCTCTGGGCCAACCCTATAGCGCTTACCTTGTACTCGCCATCCCCATGGAGATCCGCAAGTGCTAGAAAACACAGAGTGGCTCATAAGGATGGGGGGAGGGGAGAGGTTTCGCAGGAGCAGGTTGAGAAGGGCAAAGCCCCATGGCCACACAAGGGCTCCTCATGAAGGGTGCCCTTCTGCCCCCTTTCCCAGGGCTGCCTAAAGCAAGCACAGAGAGACTCACCGAGGCACGCGGAGAAAGTGTGGATGTTAGCCATGGGGTCATAGTGGGCATCCAGCCATTTGGAATTGACTTCAGTACTAGAGAGAGGAAGGATGGAAGGGGTTCTCATGGTGGGAAGGGAGAGGACCCCAAACACAAAGTGTGGGGTGGGTGGGTGGTCGGGGAGCATCGCTGGGAAGGGGCAGAGGTGGGGAGTGATACTGGCCAAGGTACGGTGCATACTTACGGCTGGGAAGGAGAGAGTCAATAAGAGGTAGGAAGCTGGCAGGATTCATCATGTGGAGGAGGGGTGAAGGGCAGTGCAGACTAGGGTCAGGAGACACACAGTGGGGGCCAACCTTCCACAGAGATCCTCTGAGGCTCTACATTTTGGCCCTAGAACTCTCCACACTAACGTTCTAAGGTTCTAAGGCTCCAACAAATGCACTGCTTCTGGTGTTGTGAGCAACACTGCTGACATCCTAGGTGCTCACATCCCACGTATGGCATGCAAGGGATCTTGTGGCTACATTGCTAATGTTCTAGAGGCCCACGTCCCACGTATGGCACGCAGAGGGTTCTCGTGGCTACACTGCTGATGTTC
>NW_020951147.1:4449920-4450287 GCF_900497805.2 Vombatus ursinus
GGCCCACGTCCACGTATGGCACGCAGAGGGTTCTCGTGGCTACACTACTAATGTTCTAGGGGCCCATGTCCCACATATGGCACGCGGAGGGTTCTCGTGGCTACACTACTAATGTTCTAGGGGGCCCCGGTCCCACGTATGGCACGCAGAGGGTTCTCGTGGCTACACTATTAATGTTCTAGGGGCCCACGTCCCACGTGTGGCACGCGGAGGGTTCTCGTGGCCACACTGCTAATGTTCTAGGGGCCCCGGTCCCACGCGTGGCACGCGGAGGGTTCTCGTGGCCACACTGCTAACGTTCTAGGGGCCCCGGTCCCACGTGTGGCACGCAGAAGGTTCTCGTGGCTACACTACTGATGTTCTAGGG
>NW_020951147.1:4450297-4589097 GCF_900497805.2 Vombatus ursinus
ACCTGTGGCACGCAGAAGGTTCTCGTGGCTACACTACTGATGTTCTAAGGGCCCCGGTCCCACCTCCAGCGGCTCACGTCGCTACAATGTAACAGTTCTAAGCCCGCGTTGATTCTCGCAGCACCCATGGGAGGGAGGTGCTCCTACTCCTTAGCTCACTTGACAGATGAAGAAACTGAGTCCCCAGGCTACGCCGCAGACTTGCCCCGCCCCCCCCAGCCGGCCCCGCGCCGCCCGCCTCCCTCCTCTGGTATCTAACGGTATCAAGCGGGGGAGCGGGGCCGGGGAGGGGAGACCCCGTCGCTCCTCCCCCCACCCCAGCCAGAGGGGCGGGGTTCAGGGGCAGGCACCGCGGGCGGTGGGTGGGGGGCGGGGGTCACCTCTCGCCGCGGCCGCCTGCAGAGTCCCCGCTCCCGCTCGCCATCTCATCCGCCGTAACCCGGACAACGGGCGCCCTCCCTCAACGCTCCGCCGGCGCCAGGAGCAGCGCACCAAGGTTCCGGGCGGAACTACTCGGACCGCTCCGCGCAGCCGCAGAGCCGCCCCAGCCGGCCCGACGGGAATGCGCCTGCGCCGCGCTTCTCCAGGCTGCTCCCTCGAGCGTCTTTAGCTCAGAAATCGTTTTCTCGGGCGCCTGGCCGGTGGTCTGCGTCCTGGGCTCCTTCTCCAGTCCCTCCCTGTTTGAAGGTGGCTCTTAACCATTCTGTGGTCAAAAGCAGCTCTGAGCACTGAATGGCCCTTCCAGTGCCGACCTTGCCAAGTACTACGTCTCGGTTGTCCACGCCATTCTGTGTTCGGAGTTGGAAGGGCTTCCTCGGCTCTGATATTCTACATGCCAAAGCCCCTCCCGGTTCGGACATTCCACATTGTGTGTGCTGAGTTTTAAGATCCCCTTCCCAGCTCTAACATTCTAAGCCTTAAGGCCCTTCTCAGCTCTGCCCTCTAGGGTCCAGTGTCAACCCTTTGCTTGGCCGGCCCCTTTCTAGTCTCCTCACACTGGATGCACTCCCTTCCTTCCAGTTGTCTGTCCAGTTACACTGGCTGCCCGGCCATCCTCAGGAGAATCCAGCTCCCAGCTCCAGGCAGTTTTGTAAGCAGGTATTCCCCAAGCCTGGAACTGCGTACCCCCTCATGGTCATCTCCCAGCCTCCTTCACGTCTCAGCTCAAATTTCTCCCCCAGAAGCCTTTCCTGATTCCCCTTTAATCCCAGAGCCTTCCTGCTGTTGACTGTCTCCAGTTTCTCCTGGATAGAGCTTGTCTGTATGTACTTGGTGGCCTGCTGTCTCTCCCGATAGACTGAGGGCAGGGGCTGTCCTTTGCCTTTCTCTGTATCCCTAGATCTGAACACAGTGCCCAGCACACAGCAGGTGCTTAATAAATGCTCAGTGACTTGACCTTCCATCTTCTACACCCCAAAGTCCCTCGCATCTCTCAGTCCTGTGCTTCCCCCACCCCCCACCCCCCTCAAGGCTCACCGGTTACACTTGGAGGCAGAGGCCCAAACCACAGGATCCCATGGCCCCCCCAACCACAGGATGCCGTGGCCCCCAGGGCACGTATGTGGGGGAAAAGGAAGCTGGACCATCAGTGCCCCCATTTCAAAAGCTCTTTAAAGGTAATAAACCACTTTCCTCACAACAACCCTGTGAGAGGTAGGCAGGTAGGCAAGGTGGAACCATCCCTGAACAGAAGAGGAAACTGGCTCTGAGAGAAGAGAGGCGGCCCAGGGTCCCTGGACAGCTGCTGAGCGTCCGAGACGTACTGGCCGCCGCCACGGGCCACTCTGGCTGATCCTCACGTGGAGATGGAGAGGGACGGATGGCGGTCAGCTCTGCGGCCATCCCCGCCCTGCCGCTGGGCACAAACTTGACATTCAGGGCAGGAGGCCCAGCCCACATCCCTCCTCAAACCCCAACCGAGGGAGGGAGGGAGGGAGGGGGGCAGGGAGGGGCTCAGGTGAGGAGAGTGTGGTGTGGGCAGAGCTGCTTGGGATCTTCAGGCCTGGAGGGCCGGGACTTCTTTGGGGCTCCTCCAGAAGTGGGCGTCGGCCTTCGCCAGCCCAGTGAGCACCTCCTCGAGCTCGGGCCCGTCCTCAGGGAAGCGTTCCGAGAAGGAGCGGATGAGGCCGGCGGCCGAGGCATCGTACTCCCGGAGGTGCACCTGGGAGCCTACGGAGAGAGCAGAGCGCCCTCAGCGGAGCCCGGGCCACCCGCTTCGCACCCAGCCCCACGAAGCCTCAGGAGCAGGACACCCACGCCTTTCTCCTGACACACAAGAAACAGCAGAGCAGAAAGGGTCCTGGACCCGAGAGTCAGGAAGCCTTGGGTTCAAATCCTCACTCAGATATTGGCTAGCTGTGTGACCCTGGGCAAACCCGACTCCATCGGCTGGCCAGGCCTCAGCTTCCGGATTGGTGGAAGGATAGCCGGCCTCCCAGGTCCTCTCCACTTTCCTTCTATTGGCCTGTGAACCCTACAGGGTGGGTGCTTCTGGACTATAACCCCGAGTGTGTGCCTGTCGACATCGGCTTAAGCAAGGAGGATGGCAGCGGGCCATCGCTTGTGGGGGAGGGGCAGTGGCCACAATTGCTGGGCCATGGAAGGGTGGGCTGTGTTTGCCAGGGAGGCAGCAGAGGAAGGGAATTCTCCTGCGTGGGCTCCACCGCCAGCACTCAGCACAGTGCCGGGCCCACAGGCAGTGCTCCATCTACACAGGCCGTGGGGGCCCCAGCAGAAGGGGGCATCGGCCTTGGCCAGCCCAGCGGGCACCTCCTCTGGCACGGCCCATCCCCAGGGAAGCCTCCAGAGAAGTGTCTAGCCATCTGGGCATCCACACCTCCCTCCCTCCATCCAAAGTTACCAAGCACTCCATGACCCTGGGGTACTGCACAAGCCATTTCCCAGGTGTTCACCTGACCTCCAACCCTCTGGGCTCTGTACCCCAAGAAGTCACGCTCCAAATGCTAACCCCTGGTAGCCCACCTGGGTCTCAGGCACCTAACACTCGGCACCTGGGGCAGAGCCTGAACTTTGGGGAGTCAGGAGGGGGAGGGGGCACAAGCCTGCTACCTTCGAGGCAGGTATTGGGCTGCACAATAAGCTTGCGGGCCTCCTTCCGCAACAGCACCGTCTCCCGGAGAGCGAGGAAGTTTTCAGGGGCAGCATCGGTGACGGCGGAGTATCCCTGGTACAGTGCCCGCCCAGCGGCCACATCTCCTGTTGATTTCAGCACCTGGGGAAGGGAGGGGAAGGAATCAGGGGTTATCTGGCCCCGAGTTTACAAATGAGGAAACTGAGGTGCAGATTAGAGGAGTGAGTCTCCAAAGAGGCCTTTTCAATTCTCCCATCAATTCAGCAATGAGCATTTATTAGGCACCGACCTGTGCCAGGCACTGTGGGAAGTGCTGGAACACTGTACCACAAAACAGATGCCAGGTGACTGGGGGGGAGGGCCCTGGCAGCTAGGCCATCGTGAAAGGGAGAGCTTGAGCCAATCCTAGGGATTCTGAGGGGCAGAGGGGAGGAGGGAAGGCATTCCAGGCCAGGGGGACAGCCTGGGCAAAGGTGTGAAAGAGGGAGACGAGGTGGTGACTGGTGTCTGAAGAAAGGCTGACAAGGCCTTTGAGCGGACCCTGTGCATCGGGGCCCCATGTCAGCCTGGCTGTGCGGCCTAGGCTGGTGCCTTCTCCTGCCTTCTGGGGCCTCCGGCTGGAGGATTAGGTGATGGGCAAAGAGCAGAGAGGAGGGAAGAGAAGGGGAACACGGATGTGCAGAGAGCAGAGGGGGCCTCCGCTTACCTGGAGTCGCCGCAGGAACCGCTCCAGGGCTGGCTGGCCGACCGAGCGGATCTTGTGCCGATCCAGACGGACCCGAGCATCCGGACGCCCGTCGGAGCCAGTGGTGGGGACGACTGTGACTAGGCCCTCCCCGGCTTCCAGCAGGACCCTCAGGATCACAAAGCGGGCCTGCATGTGTGCCTGCAGCAACGAGGATTCTGTTCAGGCCTCTGACAAGGGGCCCCCCTCCTCCTCTTCTCCATCAGCCTGGGCCACAGGGGGCGGGAAGGGATGGGGTGGAGGGATGGCCAAGACCACGGAGGGGTAGAGCGTGTGGGCAGCCACAGGCAGGGAGCTCCATGAGGCAGCCACGGCCTCTGGGCCAACGGTTCTCATGCATGCCCACCCTCCTTCCCTCCACCCCTGAGGGCCACCCGCCACCCATATTCCCAGAGCCTGGCCTGGTCTAAAGCCATCGTATCCCGATTCCTGCCATACCTAGCCACACATTCACACACATTTACATGCCCCACAATACACATGCTCACATTAACACCCCACCACACACACATTTACACTAACGCCCCACCATACACACACTTTTTGCCTTTTTTTTTTTTAAAGGCAATTGGGGTTAAGTGACTTGCCCAGGGTCACACAGCTAGTAAGCGTCAAGTGTTTGGTTTGAGGCCGGATTTGAACTCAGGTCCTCCTGACTTCAGGGCCGGTGCTCTATCCACTGCGTCACCCAGCTGCCCCTCACACTCACTCTTACACGCACATACAATATACACCTTACCACATACACACATTCACAGCCCTCCCTACCTGTCTCCAGCTGCATGTTTCTGGGGTGTAGAATTCTAGGCCGAGCAGCCCCGCACGCACCATGTTCAGCCAGTTCACATACACCACGTCCTCAGCCTCGGGACCGTCTAGCCCAAAGATCCTGGGGGAAGTGTGTGAGGGCTCAGGGGTTCCCCGACCCCCTTGGCCCTGCCTCTGGGCCATACCCTTTGTAGGCCTGGTCTGGACTCAGATCCCCTGGCCCTGCCTCTGACCCACACCCCTCATAGGTCTGCTCCAGCTTATCCTTACTCCAGGACACGTGGGTGGAGACAGAGATAGAGCCCCACGCTCTCAGCCCGGCACTCCTCATAACTGGATGCGATGGTGCTGAATTTGCTGTCCCAGGTCTCTCCACTGCGGTACCAGCTCCTGATCTGGGGTGGGGCAAGGGAAGGCCCAGACAGCTGGTTACCTGGCAACCCTGCCCGGCTGCTCCCCCCTCCCTGATTCCCCTCCAGTTGGTGGGGGGCTCTCCAGGATTCCCCAATATCCTCTTCCCTTGGGTCTCAGGGTAACCCCTGTCCTGCAACCCTCCCCACTGCCTGGCTCTCACCTGCTCCCCGGTTTCTGGATTGGTCACAGTACTCTGGTCAAAGTTGAAAGCTCCTTTCTCATCCTGCAGGAAAAACCAGTGCACAGAAGGTTGGCATCCCCACACCCAGGGATGTCTCTGGGTGCCTTCCACTCCCTCCCTTTCTTCTCAATAAGCTCTATTGTTAACCTTTTGTTTTTATGTCACACTCACCCTCCCTCGAAACAAACAGACACCGCCAAGCACAGCCAGCAGACCCAAAGACCGTATGTGACCCGCTCCTAACCTGGCGTCCCCCACCTCCATCTCTCCACTGCAATCTTTCATGACTTTTCCAGACTCTGCCTTTTTCTAGGCATTCATGGCCCGATCTCCTGCCCCTCCACCACCTTCACCACAGAGGCACAAGGGAAGCAGGTGGGACAGAAGGCCATTGTGGGTTTTCCTTGGCTCACCCTCACAGGCAAAATCATTTGGTGGCTAACCTTTGGGGGCGGAGCCCCCGGGACATCAGACGTGACCCGTCTTGGGGTTTACAGGACAGGAAATCACACAAAATAAGAAGGGGGAGATGGTCTGCTACCTGCACTTGTGGAGGGAGGACCCACATACATGACATCCCTGACCTCCTGAGTGCCCAAGCACCGGCTCCTCACCTGTATAAAGAGCTTCCCGCTACCGTGGCCCAGCAGCTCATGCAGCCCCACCTGCACCTCAAAGGACGGCCCTTTCCAGCGGATGTAGAGGTCCTGCAGAGGCGGAGGGTCAGGTCCCCCAGTGCTCCCCCCCACTCCCTGCCCTGCCCCCCACAGCCACCCTCCCTCACCTTGTCTTCTTCTTCCAGGAAGGTGAGCTTCTCGCGCTGGGTGGCGTAGGCCACGGCCAGCACGTTGCCCAGAGACACGTTCTTGAAGCCTTCCTGCTGCCGGAGATCATCGTCTGGAGAAGGCAGTGGCATGGGGTGGGGGGAGGGGAAGGGAAGGGCAGCGGGGGTGGGGGGAGCACCAACTGTGGGACAGGTGCTAGGGGTACAAAGGTGAAGGCAGGGCAGTCCCCGAGCTCGGGAGCAAGTGGGAGATGGGAACACAGGGAGGAAGGTCACAGGGCAACACGAGGCTCTAGGCACAGGGGGACACAAAGCTCCAGACTGAGAGCGCCAGCCCAGGAAGGAGAGGCCCAGAGCTCAAGGGGCTGGCCTAGGGTCCCACCTAGTGGTCATCAGAGCCAGGAATAGGCCCTGGGCTTTGGCGCCCCATCCCCCCTCCCCCCCGGGCCCCCCTGCCCCCCGCCCCCCCCCCCCCCGGGGCTCCGGGGCCCTATGCCCCCTCCCCCAGGGCTCCTGTGCCCCCACACCTCCCCTCCCCTGGGCCCAGTGATGCCAGGGAGGGGCGTTCCCCCCAGGGGATTACTCACAATTGGGGATGTTGATGCCAGCAGGGATCCCGGAGCCCGCAAAGGTGAGGACATCGAGGGAGGTGAAGTCGGGGGTGAGGAATTTGTCCTTCTCAAAGGCCGAGGGCCAGGGCAGCTCCTTCAGCAGCTGCTCGGCGCTCTCCACCAGGCGCTCAAACTTGGCGCTCATGGATTTGTTCACCACAGCGACAAACCCTGAGGGCCCAGAAAGGGAGGGCGGGGGCTGGGGGTGGGGTGGAAGCCCTGCCCCTCACCACCCACCCACCGGCCCAATGTCCAGGCAGCTCTGCTCCCCAAGACGGATAAGGGGACGCCAGGGAGCAGGTGAGGGGCACAGTAGGAAGAGTGCTGATGCTGCAGGCAGGGCCTGGCCAACTCTGGATAGCTCCCATTCCCTCTCTGGGCCTCAGTTTACTCCACTGAAAAAGGAGGGGCCTGGCCCAGATGTTCCCCAAGGCCTGAGCTGACCCTGTGGCCCCAGGATGACCCCTCGGTGCTTGCCACTATGGCGTGGATCTCCTGTACAGAGGGGTTTGTGAAGGGACTGGGAGCTCCCTGAGGACAGGACCAGGCTTTGGCCTTCCTCTGTATCCCCGGCGCTTAGCGAGGGGCCTGGTGCCTGGTCTGGGACACGTCTCAGCGGGGTGGTCCAAAGGATCCTCCGGCTCCACAGCTTGGGGCCCACCACCCCATTCCTGGTACAGGAGATACCTTCAAACTCTCCCCGGGAGCCAAAGGGGTCTCGGTAACTCTCGATGAAGCCGATGTAGCTGGGGAGAGAAGGGTGGTGATGGAGCCCGCGGGGCGGGCAGGACGCGGGCCAGGGAGCCCGGGGACCCGCGGCCCTCTCACCTCTCCACGATGGGGCCCTTGTCCTGAATCCAGTGTCTGGAACCCTTCTTGTGGGCCTCAATGGAGCCCTGCGTGAAGCTCTCGACGTACTGGCTCAGCATCTGCTCCTGGTGGCTGCTGGCTGCGTAGGCCTGTTGGGGAACGAGGCCGCAGGGGTCCCGGCTGTCTCCTGGGAACTGCCGCGCCCCCTCCCACCCCGACGGGACTCTACCTTGGCCTTTTCCAGGTGCTCCACCACCTTCTGGAGGAGGGGGGAGTAATCTCCCCGGGTCACCCGGAACCGGCAGCCCTCAAAGTCGTAGCTCTTCAGCTTCGGCGTCATGTCTGAATCTGGGGCGGCCTCTACAGGGAACAGGAAAAGAGCAAATAGGAATAAAGCACCTACTGGGTGCGGGGCTGGTGCTTGCAGGGAACCCAGGGATACCCCCCTTCCCAGAAGGCGACTGGAGAAGCCCGAGGGCTCAGTGAGGCAAGGAGCAAGAAATGGGGGGCAGGAAGCAGGTGAATCATCAGCGAGCACTTACTGTGTGCCAGGCGTGGGACATACAGAGTGCTTTTTCACCCATTAGTGGTCGGGACGCAGGGATAAAAGTGAAACAGGCCTGTCCTCAAGGGGAGGGAGTGCAAGCATGTTCACACGGACATTCTGAGCCCACAGCACACAAGTGCACAGTAATCTGGGGGGGGGAGGCACCAGCCTGTGGGGGAAGGGACTGGGAGAGGCCCCCTGCTGAGGGGCTGCTTCAGCTGAAGCACAGCCAGGGCAAAGGAAAGGAGGTAGGAGATGAAGGATTGACTGTATGTGGGAAATTCCAGCTGGGCCAGACTACAGAGTGAAGTGGGGGAATCACATGGAAGAAAGCTGGGAAGGGGGGCAGGGGGACCCCCTTCCTTGCTGGGCCAGCCCAGCCCTGCATGTGTCTCATGACCACGGGCCTCCATCCTCCTGTTGACAACGCCCCCCATCATTCCCGGTCCCGACCTCCCAGGCCAAGAAGAAGCAGTCTCTGCTCCAAGGGCCAGCTTCTCAGAGCCCTGCCCCAGGCTGCCCCTCGGCTCACCTTCCCGGAGGATAGAGGCCAGGCGCACCTCAAAGCACGGCTGCCCGTCGGCGTCCATCCCCTTGAACAGCCTTGTGTTATAGGCGCTGAGATTCTGGAAGACAGCAGGAGGTGAGCGTCTGCGGGGTGGGAGGGAGGGACCCCCACGTAGCCACATCCACAGTCTGGGCATCCGCCCTCCCAGGCCTCCTACCTGGGAATCCAAGAAGCTCTGGGCCAGCTTGGCATCTTCCAAGGTACAATTCTCGGAGAAATACGTGGTGGTGCCCTGTTGGGGAAGACAGCCCACCATCAACGGCTATACCTGAATACTCTGGCTGAGAGGCTGTGTTAGGTGCTGGAGCCCCAAGGACAAGCAAACGTCCCTGCCCACGAGGAGCTAACAGTCTGCCGGGGGGCGGGTACAACAGGGGCGCAGGCGAGGAAACACAAGATCGATTGAGGAGGGTCAACAACCTGGGGAATCAGAAATGGCATCCCGTAGGAGGGAGCACCTCAGCTGAGCTTTGAAGGAAACTAGGGAGGAAGGGGAACAGCCTAGGCAAAGACACGGAGGCTGGAGAGGAATGCCGGAGAGAGCCGGGGACCCCCATCCTTCTATGATGATATGATGAGACACTGGAGGAGATGGGAAAGCGATTTTCCTAAAGTACAGGTCTGACATGCCCCCGCTTTATCCAAAACGCTGCAGTGGCCTCAGCCCCATCGGGGCCTCGCCCATGTTAGGAGCAGCTCAGGCACTCCGAGGGGGAGGCGCCTGCCCAGGTGCCCACAGCCGCTGCAAGCCACAGGCAGGGGCTCCCCAGGGGCCCTCAGTGATACAGGGGATTGAAGGGCACCAAAGGCCTCAGGCCTCACAATAACCCTTCAAAGTTTGGCCTGGGGGTCAAGGTGCCCAGCCCCACCCTCAAATGCCCTACAATGAACTCAGGGAGGATTGTGGAGGGAGCAGCCCCGGGCTGTCACCAGGCAAAGGCACGTGAGGAGAGATGGTCCCTGTGTGGTGCACAGGTGGTGTGAGCAGAGGCGGAAAGAGCGGGATGAGTCAAGTTTGACGGGATTGCAGAGTGGGTGTGATGGGGCAAAGGCCCTTCCCAGCCTGGCACTGCCCTTCATGCTCTCACCATTCTGGCCAAACGGGCCCTAGGACTCCTTACTTGAAAGCCTCTGTCTCCCACCTCCGTGCCTTTGTCCCCTGTGCCTGGAAGGCTCTCCTTCACCCCTATCACCTGGAATTTCCACTTTCCTTCAGAGCGCAGCTCAAATATCACGTCTTATATTTGAGCCTTCCTGATGCCCCCAGCTTCGGAGGACTGCAGACAGATGAGGAAAATGCGGCTCTACAAGTTAAGGGCTCTGCCCATAGTCCTGCATCCAATGTCAGAGGCAGGATTTGAACTCAGATCCTCCTCTTTCCAAGTCCCGCTCAGTGACCCCGCAGCTGCTGCCGCTCTCCTCTCCAAGTCTGGCCTTCTTCCACCCAATTCTGCAGTTCCCTTCGTCCTCTGGTCCTGCTCACAGACCCCGCCCTGTACATCCTCATCCCCACCCCCTCCTCCTTAGGCTCCCATCCACAGAAGCTTCCAGAAAGGAAGGAGGGCGTCCCCTGTTGGCCTTCCCTCCCCTCCCACCCCACTGACCCACAGAAGTAGCGAGAATTCTCGAGTTCTGGACCCTGGAGACCATCTGGTCCAGGGGCCCTTAACCTGGACCCCACAAACAAACACCCGACATCTTTGTTCTTACTCACCTTTAGGGAAATGGGGCATTTCCTTTGACTATCAACATGAGCACTGAGGAGACAGTGAGGAGGGCCCCCGGGCTCCCCACAAGGGTTAGGGACACAAGCCAGAGGAAGAGCCCCTGACCTCGCCCACCCCCCTCTTCTGACGGCTGGACTGGCATCCCCAGCTCTCCCATGGCATCGTGATGTCTCGTGCTAGCTAGACTGCTTCTCTGGCAGACGTGCCCGGGTGCACATGCGCACGCGCGCACACACACACACACACACACACACACACACACACACACACAGAGTCCAAGGTAGAGCTAGGGCATGAACCCAGGCCTGCTGGCTCCCCGCCCAATGGCGTCTCTCCAATCTCAGGCTCTCACCTCACTTCCCAGGCCCAGGTGGCGCTGCTGGGGCTCCAGAGAGAACATGAGGTTCCCACAGACCTGCCAGAGCTGCCCAATCTCTTCTGGGTGCTCTCGGGCAGCTCGGCTCCCCAACACCAACCGCTCCAGCTTCTCCTGCACAGAAGGGGGGGTGGGGTGGGGGAAGAAAGGGGTTCAGATTCAGATCTGCATGCTCACAGTCACATCCCAGAAGCCAGGACTGGGAATCTCCCAATCTGCCCCCAGTCTTCCCCTCGTCCGGTCCCCAAGTCACACCATGAGCCCCCATCAGCCCCTCTGTCCCTCTCCACTTCCTGCCTCACCTTGGGCAAATTGGGGATGAACTTGGTGTCTCCAAAAGACTTGTAGTTCCCCATGTTGGCATAGATCCCTGCAGCATAGACCAGGAAGGCCTGGGGTGGGGGGGAAACAGGTCAGAGAGGAGGGCCAGGAGTACAGCGTCCCCTTTGGCCTCGGTGGTCAGCCCAGAGCACACCTAGGCCTCCAGTGCTTTAGAGGAAAGCAGGGCTGCGCGCACGCACGTGTGTGTGTGTGTGTGTGTGTGTCTGTGTGTGCAGGCGTGAGCACACCTGTGGGGCAGGGAACAGGACGGGCTGGTGACCTGATGGCAAGGACTCAGGGCCTGGGGGAGAGAAGCCAGGATAACTATGACCGAGCCATGGACACACCTGATATTCCTCCTCGGTGAAACCTTCCTTCAGGGCACACTCTTGGAGCTCCCCAGGGTCCTGGGCACGGAAGAGGCGGCTGAGGAGAGCGTAGATGTGGGGGGCCTCGGGAGAAGTCTGAAGTAACACAACCAGACCCCCGTACCAGGCGGCCCGGGACAAATGGTGCGCGTAGAGTCGCTCCGTAGGGGACAGCAGTCCGAAGGCTTCGCGGCAGTCGAGGCTGGCTACGCCAATGTCATTGGGGAGGATGTACTGGGGGTCTGCCATCGAGGCTGCCAGAGTGAGGAGGGAACAGAAATGAGTCAGCAAAGCATTCTTTAAGTACCTGCTCTGGGCCAGGCCGTGAGGCCAGAGACCATTCTGGAGAATGCACGCGTGCACGCACGCGCGCACACACACACACACGTGTCCATATAAATCACATACAACCTGACGTGAAGGGGAAGAAGGCTTAGCTTAGCCTTGAAGGGAACAAGGGATTCTAGGAGCCAGAGGAGGGGAGGGTACTGCATGCATGAGGAGGGAGTGATACACATAGGGACATGTCTAGGTAGGAAAGTTCCAAGAACATGAATTTTGGTTGAACGTGAGAAAAAACTGCCTAAGAATTAGTGGACTGAGGTGCCTGGGGAGGCCTTAAGGCACATGCCACATGGCCACTTGTCAAAAATGTTGTGTGACTCTTGGCAAGTCACTGAATCGCTAGGTGCCTCAGTTTCCTCATCTGTAAAAGGGATAATATCACCTGGGGGTGGGGGGGCTATAATGCACTTTGCAAACCTCAAGGCAGGCGCTGCATGGCAGCAGCTACTATTATGTGGTGGTTGTAAGGGGGGCTCCTTTGGGATAGGGGCTGGCCTGTCCCGGTGCTGAGGCCCCCTCCCTGTCAGCCCCAGGGGGCGACCCCTGGAGTGAGAGGCCATTTGTCCACCTCTACTCCAGCCCTGGCCTGCCCTGTGGAGGAGGGGGGC
Source organism: Vombatus ursinus (assembly GCF_900497805.2). Classification (NCBI taxonomy): domain Eukaryota; kingdom Metazoa; phylum Chordata; class Mammalia; order Diprotodontia; family Vombatidae; genus Vombatus; species Vombatus ursinus. Next base: position 4,462,562 of record NW_020951147.1, read on the forward strand.
CAAGGCCTCCCGGCTATTCTCCAGCCTGCCCTGGGTTTCCCCCTCCCACTGCCTGACCCCTCTTCACTTCTCCTTAGTGGGCTCTACAGACTCCATGCCCGTGTTGTCCTCCGTGAGCCGGGGGGAAGCCATCCTGGTCTCCCCCCGCCAGCGAGCAAACCTTTCACTTCTGACCAGAATGTTGGCGCCAGGAGGGCAAAGCCTCCAGCGTCTTCCCCAGGGTCTGGCATGGGGCCCTGCCTGCAGCCCCACGGTAGGCTGATTGGCCAAGGAATGGAGGGACCTTAAAGCCCCGTCCCTTCCTCCTCCCTTCTTCTCTACATCCCACCCGTCCCCTGTAAGCTGTAGACTGTAAACTCCCTGAGGGTAGGGACTATTCCACTCATCGTAGGGTAGGCAGGCTGGGCACACAGTTGGTGCTTGATAAACGCTCGCCAATCAAATCACTGCCCTCTCCTTCGAAGCCGTCAAGGTTCCTCCTTCCCCGGATGCCCTTGTACATATTGTGACTTGGAGGGCCCGCGAGGCTCAAGTCTCAACGCTGCCCCGGGCCTCAGTTTCCCTGGGTGGGAAGTGGGGGCGGGGCTCTTGCGGGTGCCCGGGGCGGTTGCGTTTTGGCACCTGCCGGCACATGGGGCGCCCCCTGGCTCCTTTCCGATCGGGGCCCTTCCAGGGGTAGGAGAGCCTGGCCGGGGTGCAGAGGGGGTCCCAAGCTCCCTCCTGCACCCCTCTTCGTGCCCTCACCCCCCGCCCCGCCCTCGGCCCCCCACGGGGTGCCCTCACCTGCACCAGCTGCTTCTCTCTCTCACTCCCTCACTCACTTCCTGCTTCCGGCTGCCCATTCATTGGGGCCTCGCGACGCCCGCCCCCAACGCCCATTCAGCGTCCGCCGTCGTTGTGACCGGCATAGCCAGCGACCAATGAGTATGGCGGTCCTTGTTCTGGCCCCACCCTCTTCCTTCCTTCCTCCGCCTCCTCCCGCACGTGCTGCCGCGGCTGCTGGGGATTGGCTCGCGCGGCTGGCTCCCCGCCGGGATCCCCAAGCCTTTCTCTCCAGCGGGGTGCTCCCCCCTCCCCAGGCTCTGACCCTTATTAGCCCGGCTTCTCAGGACCTCAGTTTACTCATCTGTAAAATGAGACGGTGGCCCTAGAGGAGGGGCCCTTAACCTTTTCTGGGGTCACTGACCCCTTTGGCGGCTGGTGAAGCCATAATTAAGCGTGTGGGGTTAGAGAGGAAACAATGACATTGAGATAATCGTTGCGTCGTTTTTCAGTCGTGTCCCGCTCTCCGTGACCCCGTTTGGGGTTTTCTTGGCAAAGCTCCTGGAGTGGTTTGTCATTTCCTTCTCCAGCTCATTTGACAGAGGAGGAAACTGAGGCCCAGCAATGGGCGGTGACCTTCCTGAGTCACCCAGATAGCCAGAGCGGATGGAGGATTTGACCCCAAGTTCTCTAGTTCTTGTGCCCCTAAAGCCTTCCTTGATCCCAAGTCTGAAGAGCTCTCCTAGGGCATTAGACTCAGTGCAAATATGCATCCCTCTCTTTGGTCCAGGGTCTTTAATTAATTAATTAACATGATCCTCCCTGGGCTTCAGTTTCCTCCCCTGTAAAACAGACGGGCTGTGAGGGGCAGACAGCTGGCAATGTGGAATGGTCCCATGTCCAGGAGCCTTGGACTGGTCCCTGCCCTCTGAGACCCCTCCCTGGCAGCCTTAAGAGTCAGATTCTAGACATAGGCTAGCCATGACGCAACATGGCCACCAACGGGCAGCGTGGGCAGCATGGGTGTAAAGCATCCTGGCTGGTAAACTAGTGCCCAGGAGTGAGCGTGGACCTGCGTGGCCCTGGCCACCGGAGGACTCCCTGTTCTCACCCTTCCAGACCAGACTTAATAAAACAAAATCAAAGAAAACAATGGCTCCTGACTGCAGGCCCAGGGCTCTCACCACTCACTCCACCAGGATGCTTTTGGTAAGCCCCCCTTGCTTTCCTTATCATCAAAATGGCAATTGGTAAGAACAGAGGCCAGGCGGCATCAGCTGGGGCACTTGCTTCTGTGCTTTCAGTTCTCTTCTCCCCAGAGTCCTTTCTCTATGATTTCTACCCCGCTCCTTCCGAGTTCTTACTGTCCCATTGTTCACCAGACTTCCCTTAGGCTGGGACAAGCTCAGACGTTTGGGAGGACCCTTGTAGCAGGAGAGGACTTTAGATATCAGCTAGCCACTCACTGGAGCTGCTCTCTCCTCCTTGTGGGTATTCTCTGGGATGATGGACAAACTTCTCGTACGGGAAAGATACCAGAGAACCTGGCTTCAAATTCTGGCTCTATAACTTACTTGGGCGACCTTGGGCAAGTCAGATCTTGGTCACAGGAACTGTTGTCTAGCCATGTGCCCCCTGTCACATAGTTGTATGGTTGATTTTTTGGACCCAAGTTTCAAACTTTACATTTATCTTGATTATATTTCATCTTTTTAGATTAGACCTCTTTGGATCTCATCTTCCAGCTAGGTATTCTCTTGGATACTTCCTGCAATCCCTTACTATCCTAAGGTGAGGTCTGTGGTCTACTTTACTTCTTGGGTCCTCAGTTTCCTCATCTGTAAAATGAGGGAGTGGGACCAGATGATCCCTAAGGTGCCTTCTGGCTCTAACTCCATCACTAACAATGCCTTACCATCCTGTACAACTTGTGTCCATGGCCTCCTCAAAGTTCACATTCAAAATGCTGGGGCCCTTCCATGCTCTCTCTTGAAGTCTTGAAGACACCAGTGGAGGGTTCCATCTGTCCAGTGGCTCTCTTGTCCTTCCTGTCACTCATATGTGTCTTACAGGACACCCATGATCCTTCCTTCTATGCTTCAGTATTATCAAGGGCTACTGCCTGCTCACACCTGCCATATTGCTTTGGATGGATTTTCATATCTCTGCTCTTCAGAGACCATGGCATTCCATGACTCAAAGCTGTATTGCCCCTCCAGAAGATACTGGCATTAAAAAGACAGGCCTTCCTTTCAGTAAGATGCTTGTGGTCATTAAAAGAACTTTGCAAGATCCACCTGGCCCACTCTCTTCCTCCTGCTCAATTCTGGGCCCCAAATTCCCCTCTGATGCCTCAGCATGACACGGAGGTGACCCTGTACTGCCAATGGAATGCAAGCACAGATAATTCTATCACCTTGGAGGGGTTTTGGAGGATGAAACTATCAAAGGCTGGAGACTGCTTTCTCAATGAGAATGGAGAAGTTCATCCCCAGGATGCTGGCCATGAAGTGATGAATTCTTGGCTATAGCAACCTAACTGCCCATTTTACAGATGACCAATTGAGACTGCTAGAAAGGTTAAGTGGCTAGCCCAAGGTTCCACAGGTACCACTACTCAGTAGAGCTAGAATGTAAACCCAGGACCTTGGACTCCAAATTCAGTGCCCTCACCCCTATATATAGAAAAAAAATAGACCTGAGTCAACTGACCCCCAGAACTCAATCTCATCTTCACTATTCAGTCATTCATATGACAAGCATTTATTAAGTACCTACTGTGTGCCAGTACAACTGTGCTAGGCACCAGGAATAGAGATACCATCAAATCATAGAGCTGGGAAGGATCTGAGAAGTCTAACCTACAGATGCACATCAAAGGATCATCCAGGCTCGGCCTGAAGTCTGCCAGGGAAGAAGAACCTACTGGCCTCTCGAGCAGCCCCTCCCACTTTGGGAGAGTTAGAATTATGAGGACTCTGAGCTCCAGTCTGCTTCTCCGTGACTGTAGCCTTGTTCCTGCTTCAGCTCTCTGGGACCGACCAGAGCAAGTCCAACCACTCCACCCAAGGCCTGCATGGCTTCTGGTCCTTTCCCTATCCTGTTCCCTTGGACACGCTCATCAATGTTCCTCCTTAAGTGGAAGTCCAGAACTGACCACAATGCTCCAGCCAGGGCAGAGGACAGTGGCAGTAAGCTCTACTGCATTCAGAACACCATGGAGCTCTTTCATTCTCTCAGATTCCAAAGATATTTTTGGGAGGTTGGGCAATGGGGTAAGTGACTTGCCCAGAGTCACACAGCTAGTAAGTATTATGTGTCTGAGGCCAGATTCCAAAGACATTTTTTTTTTTTAGGCAATTGGGGTTAAATGACTTGCCCAGGGTCAGACGGCTAGTAAGTGTCAAGTGTTCGGTCTGAGGTCGGATTTGAACTCAGATCCTCCTGACTTCAGGGTCGGTGCTCTATCCACTGCACCACCTAGCTGCCCCTCCAAAGCCATTTTTGTAGGTCGCTGAAGTCCCCAGACCTTTCCCACAAGGACGGTTTTCTAGTCATGCCTCTCCTTCTGCGTACTTGTGTAATTGATTATTTGAACCCTCATGTCAGACTTTACATTTATTCTTATCACACTCCGTCCCATTAGTCGACCCACCATACTGGCCTGTCAAGATCTCATCACCCAAATGGACAGTCTCTCCAACTCTCCCTCCACTGTCCTGAGCTGAGACAGATTCTAGCCCTGACTCCATGGTTCAGCCTCCCTGGTTCTTAGCCCATCTGAAAAATATGGGTGATCATCTCTCTTCTCCCTCTCTCACAGGCTTGTTGTGGAGACCAAATGAAAAGGCAGATATAATAGCACTTGGAAAAAAAATTTAGTTTAGCCCTATGCTACGGCAAGGCGGACTGCTTAGCGAAGGGCAAAGAACAAAGTTGAGAGACGTGAATTCCAGCCCTGATATTATGACGTTGCTGAGCTGCGTGCCTGTGGGCAAGGCTCTCTGCCAGTTTCCTCATCTATGAAATGGGGCAATAATACCTGCACCGCTTCACAAGACTGTTGCGACGAAGGGCCTTTTGGAGCCTTAAAGGTTATAGAAATAGGAATATATTATCGTTAGCATCTGAATTCTGCCTGTTTCCTCTCACACATAGTGACGTCTACAGCGATCATCTTGATAGGCTTCCTGGAGCTGAAACTAAAGAAAAGGGACTCATTTTGTCCCAGGACACTAAAATTTAGGAGATGCAACCATTTAAAATAAGGATCGAAAAATATCGTGCAATTTTAAAAATTGTTACATGTTGACAGCACTGTTATTTCCTTATCAGCGTAGATGGGCAGCTAGGTGGCGCCATAGTGCACAGAGCTCTGGGCCTGGAGTCAGGAAGACTGATGTTCCCGAGTTGAAATCTGACCTCAGACACTTACTAGTTGTGTGAACCTGGGCAAGTGACTTAACTGTGTTTACCTCAGTTTCCTCGTCTGTAAAACGAGCTGGAGAAGAAAATGGCAAACCACTCCATCGTCTCTGCCGAGAAAACCCCAAAGGGGGCCATAAAGAGTCAGACACGACTGAAATGACTGAACAATAATAACAACAGAATAGAAACTCGTTTGGCAAGAGTAAGCTTGGGAAGTGAGCAGGTGGCACACTTACTCCTCTCAGGGGCTGCTCGCCAGCCAAGCTTCTCACTGGCCCAGCCCTGCTCCCCCTCCAGCAGCAGACCGGCTGAATCCTGAGGCCATGTGGGAGCTCGCTTCCCCCGTGGGGCTCCCCTGGCCAGCCTGGCCCTCAGCGCTGTCTCGCCCAGCACGGACAGTGGACAGTGCTGGTGCTGCCTGCGGGGTCTTTGTTGATGTACCTGTTGGGCACTTCTCCTTTCCTCCACTGGGGGCTCCATGAAGGTGAGACCAGGACAGATGCTTCTTATCACCCCACAGGGACAACCCTCATCACTCATCTGCTCTGTAGAGAGACTGCCCATCTCTCTCTCTCTCTTTTCTGATTGGTTGGCCAGGTCACAGCCCCAGAAGTGGGCACACAGCCCGGACATACCTGGGGAAGCTGCCATGGACCCAGAGGTGAAGCAGAGCTGATTGTGGACCTTGGGCACCATGTGACCTAGGACATGGGATGGGCCACGCATATTGGGAAGGCAGAGAAAGGGGGCAGTTCCAGGGGCCAGGGCCCATCCAGCTGGGCTTTTCCCATGCGTCTTTCCTCTCCCACAGCTCTTGCATTCCTCCTGGGGGTCAAGGAGGGGTTCATTGGCTTCATTCTCTGGGCCCCTCCCTCCCCCCCATGACCAGAGCCAGCACAGGACACCAGAGAAGGGCAGCTGAGCAGTGAGGTTTATAAAGAGACCCGGGGCATAGAAGCAGGAAGATCTGAGCAGCTGGACACGGCAAAGGGCTCAGGCCTGGGACGGCTCTTCTGCCAGGGGGCGAGCAGCACGGCAGGGCAGGGGAGAGGGAATGCCACCCTCCCAGACTCCCTCCTTCCCTTCCGCCAGGGCACAGTGTTACACGGCATGATGGGGGACGTGCGGGGCGGAGGCGTCCCCGGGACCAGCCTAGACGTTGAGTCCAATGAAGCAAGAGGGGAAATCCCGGCGCCAGGGACTTTGTCCATCTGATGGTGAATGGGGGAGAGCCACAGAGACCACCCCTTGGCCAATCCAGAGGAGCCGTCACTGGAGGCCGATGCAGATCTGGGAAGAGGATCTGCGCCCCTCCCCCCACCCAGACCCCCCTCAGTCTGAGCGAGCATCCAGGCAGACGTCCTGGGGGGGAACCACGCCATCTCACAGACACCATGAGTCAGTGCCACCAGGGCTGGGGGCACTTTCAGTCCCAGAGGGCTGTCCCATCTCTCCAATCTGATACAGCAGGAGGTAAGAGACCCAGGTCCCAGAGCTGGGGGACCTCAGTCTGGAGCCAGGAGACTCCCACTCCTGCCCTAGTCCAGCGGGCCCTGGAAGATAAGGCGGACACAGCCATTCTCCCCCGTGAGCCAGGCCCCACAGAAGGGACAGGCAGCGTGGAAGGCGTGGGTGCCATGGGGCAGCGGTGTCTGGGCCCAGTAGCGGGCTGTTTTCTCGGAGCAGACGTGGCCACAGGGTGCAAAGGCATGGCTCGGGGGCCCAGGGTCCAGGCACAGCCCTGCCTCTTGGCCCAGCCACAACGGCACGTAGGGCCCCACCAGGCGGCACAGGGGGCACTCACGCTCCTGCGGACCCCGCTCCCGCCGGCAGCCCCAACTGTGGTAGCCGTGGACGTGGCCGCAGCGCACGTACACCCATGGCTGCTGCTTGTCGGGGACGTCTCGGCCTCGGGCCGGGCTGGGGAAAGCCAGGGTGCTGAGCCCCACGGGGCACTGGGGCCGGGCCGCGTTAGCCTCCTGCCTCTGGGCCTCCAGCTGCTTCAGGGTGGGTGCCCGAAGGAGGCCGGCTGGAGTGCGCCACAAAAGGGTGGCCCCGCACAGATCGATAAGAGAGCCATCCCGAAGCACGTTGGACTCATTCTCCACCTGGGGAGGGCAGTGACAGAGTTAGAGAGGGAGGAGCTCCAGGAGGCAGCTGAGAGCATTGGAGACAGTGCCATGCAATGGTAAGAGCCCTGGGCTTGGAGGAAGGACAAAGCGGAGTAAGCCCTGGAAGCTTGGTCACCTGACTCCTAAACCCCGGGCTGCTTCGAGTCACTATTTGCTGTATTTCCCATCTAATCTCACATCATCCCTTTCTACCCATTTCATGGATAGACCCTCTATTCTACAACCTCCGTGCCTTTGCCCACACTGCTGCCTATGCCTGGAATATTCTCCTGTCTTCTCTTGGTCTATTAAATTCTTACCTAGACTGGTCCAGAAATCTAGGTTTGAGCATCAATGAAATTCAATAAGAGTGACTGCTGGGTCACATTACAACAAGATGGTAGACATTTTCTCCGATCCTCAAACCTCTCCAAAACAGAAATTATGCACCCAAGATAAAGCAACATCAACTTTCTTCATGGTCTAGGGCACCCAGAATCCAAAAGAAGGTAAAAAACAACCAAAAAACCCCCCAAAACACCAAAAACCAAAACAAAATTCAACACCCCAGGAATTGATGCTGACACTGAGCTCACTCCACTCCCCCGCCACCTCCCACCTACCGTCAGTAAGGCTAGATACCTGAGGACACAACAGAGGTTTGCATCAACATCGACCCCTGCACCCTGTTCCTCTGCTAGAGACCCCAGCTCTGGGCTGTGGAAGTTCATTGGGCCACAACAGCCAGCTTGTCCATAGCCCATCAGGAGCAAAGTTCTGCCCTGCTGAAAAGCTCTGATCTGCCAGTACTGGGCCAGAGAACTGAGGAACAGAGAGGGTGGGACAGGTCACCAGGACAGGATGTCATGTGCTGGGGATGCACCCCCACGAGGCCTGAGGGGAGAGCACAGTATCCCGCTGGGGCTAGTTCTGATCACCCCAAACTCAGCTGGGGCAGGGACCTATGTTGGTGAACTGGGAACTGCCCAGCTTATAGAAGGAGGCTGAAACGCTTTGAGATCCAGCCCCTAAGAAAACCACAATCAGAGGGGAGAGAGTCAGAAGTGAGTGATGGAGAAAACTGAGGGGGAAAAATACGGAAAGTATCAAAGATTTCAAGAAGAAGAAAACTCAAAGACCTTGAACATAAACAGATGAATCAACAGGAAAAGCAGTAACAACAGAAGGAACCATGGCCTCCGGATAAATGAGTTTGGGCGTCTGTGAATAAATACTGCAGAATAAGGAAAATGATCAAACTCTTGATAAGACAGAGGACTCGTGGAAGCTGGAACCACAACACGCTGTTCCTAAATGGTTTAAAAGAGAAATGAGAATTATGAGAGCAGAACTTATGGCCTGTGCAGCAGAAACAGTGAACAGAACAGAAAAACCGGAATCTGTAATGGCAAACCTCACCAAAGAAACAAGAGAGAACAGCAGACTGGGAACACAAACAGAGAAAAAGACAATCTCGAAGAAGAGAAGAAAAAAACAAGAACATTAAAAGAAAAAATGCAAACAAAACCTGCAGACCTTGAAGATGGGGTGTGCAGAGACAGCCTAAGGATTCTAAGTCTCCCAGAAGAGCATGACAGGACAAAACCCTTAATACCATAATGAAGGAAATAGTAGAAGAAAAGTAACAAGAAATTCTGAACGTAGAAAATGAAGTTCCAAATGAAAGAATTCACAGATTGCCACCAGGAAAAAAAAAAAAAGAGGCTGTAAACTTCAAGACACATAGTGGTTAAATTTAACAATTCAATTCAGAAACAACGAGTTCTGCAAGCCATCAGGAGAAAGACCTTCAAATATAAAGGAAAGGGCATTTGAATAAAGCAGGACTATTCTGCAGCCACCAGAAAAGGAGGAGAGACTGGAATAAAATGTTCTGAAAAGCAGGAGCTCAGGATGCAGCCCAGGGTGACCTGTCCTGCAAATCCAAGCTGAACCATACAGGACCAAAGATGGGCAATCAATAATAAAGAAGAGTTTGAAACATTTGTATAAAGAAAGCCAGAACTGAAGAGAGGGTTTGTATCTCAAACACTCCAAACAACAGAAATGCAGGAAGAGTGAATAGAATGCAGTGGGCAAGGCCAGCCGCAGCAACAGTGACAACAGGGAGACCAGGAGGAGGCTTCTTCCTAAAGGGCCACAAGGGGACAGAGACGAGGACAGAAATCTTATAGAGGCATCAGTGAAGGGGTGGAGGGAGAATGCTGCTTCTGTGGGACTACATTACAACATGGGAGAGTACATAAAGGGGGGAGGGGAACAATGCACCAGGTCAAACCAAAGGCTGGCAGTGAGGGGAAGGGGACCTCTGTGGTCTCAGAAAGAGAAGAGCCTATAGGGGAGTGGGTGAGGAGGAGGGGGAAAGATTGAAAGATGAAGGAAAAGGAAGGAAGAGGCCTTACTGTGAAGGTGGGAGGGGGTCCCACCAATGAATGCCCCTATGGGTGGAGGCTTCATCTCACACCCTGCCAACTGGCAAAAATGACCAAAAATGACCAAAACATTCAATGTTGGAGAGGTTGTGGAAAAAGAGGCACACTAATACATTGTTGGTGGACCTATGAAATGGTACAACCATTCTGGAAAGCAGTTTGGAATTATACAAATAAAGTAACTAAAATGCCCCTGCCCATTGAACCAGAGACTCTTTACTGGGTTTATACCCCCAGGAAACCATCAATAAGAAGAAAGCCCTCATATACTCCAATATATATTTTAGTAGAACTTTTTGTGATTGCTAAGAATTGGAAACAAAGTAGAAATCCATCAATTGGGGAACGTCTACACAAATATATGAATATGTGAATATAAAAGAATATTACTATGCTGGCAGAAATGATGTGTGTGATGAATATAAAGAAGCCTGGGCAGAGCTATCTGAACTGATGCAGAACCAAGAAAAAAATCTGCACAGTGACCATGACGGTGTAAATAGAAAGAACAAGGACACCAAAAATCAAAAGTAAAATTATAAAGATAAGCAGGACTCAGATGCAGGGAGATGAAAAGGCACCCCTAGCCTGCCCCTTCATGGAGGAGGGAGGTCCACAGGGCTTACACTCTGGACCTGGTCAATGTAGCAACCATCCGTGCTAACATTTGTGCCATGGGATGGCTCTCTGTGACGGAGAAGGGGAGGGATAATGGGCTAATTTCAATAAAAACATTTTTTTAAAAAAGAAATTCAATAGGGGTAAATGTAATGTCTTACATCTGGGTTCAAAAATCAGCTTCACAGGGATGGGGCGTCAGTTAAACATCAGAAGTTTGTCAAAAAACAGATTTGAGGCTTTTTAGTGGATTGTAGACTCCATACGCGTCAGTGGTGAGAGGGCAGCTGGGCTGCATTGAGAGGGGTCGGAGCTCCCAAGAATAATGTGGAGACGGTCCCCCTGTGCTCTGACCTCATCTGACCTCCTCTAGAGGTCCTCGAGCAGAGGCTGGATGGGACCCCATGTGGTGCATGTTCTAGAGGGATTCCTTTTATGCTTCCACTCAAGTCCCTCCCTACTCCACGATTCTGCAGCCTTGGACAAGTCCCTTCCCCTCTCCAGGCCTCGGTTTCTCCATTTGTAAGATGAAGGGATTGGCTGAGACTGTCTCTCAAAGTATCTTCCCACTCTAAAGCTCAGGAAACGACCAGGCCTGTATCCCCTGACTCCTTGTAGGTCTGGCCCCCTCCTAAGCCCATCTGCTCAGGCTGCACATTGATATTCCTTTTTTTTTAGCTAGGCAATGGGGTTAAATGACTTGCCCAGGGTCACACAGCTAGTGAGTGTTATGTGTCTGAGGCTGGATTTGAACTCAGGTCCTCCTGACTCCACAGCCGGTGCTCTATCCACTGCACCACCTAACTGCCCCTACATTCATCTTCTTCAAGAAGGAGTAATGGTGACGAAAACCCTGATGCTATTTATTTCACAGTCCTACAGCCCTCTGCCCCCATTATCTCATCTGAACCTCACAACAACCTGCTGAGGTAGGCACTGCCATTAGCAGCCACATTTTACAAGGGAGGAAACTGAGGCTTAGGGAGGTGAGTGACTTTCTCAGGGTCACAGAGCCAATAAAGGTCAAAGGCAGGATTAGAACCCGGGTGTTCTTGTTTCTGAGCCCAGGCCGCCACACCAACCCTCACACAGGACACAGCACAGTTCTCCTTCACGCGCTATCGAAACCTCACCCTTTTGGCAAAGTAGAGTGGAAAGACTCCTCCTGCTAGGACATGGAGTCGATGGAACTGGGTTCAGATCCCACCCCTGAAGCTTATTCCCTGTGTGACTGTGGGCAAGTCACTTCATCTCCCTGGGCCTCAGTTTCCTCATCTGTAAAATGAAGGGGTTGGAGTAGATGTCCTCTGAAGCCCCGTCCAGCACTAAATCTATGATCCTGTGTTCTTATGGGGACGTCTATAGGTGACCTCTAAGACCCCTCCCAGCTTTGACATCCTCTGTCCTAAGGCCCCCCCCCCCCACCCCAAGCTCTGACATTCTGAGTTCTAAGGTCCCTCTCCTACCTCTGGCATCGTATGTTCTAAGTTCGCTATAGGTCTCGTATTCCACGTTCAAAGGTCCCTCCCAGTTCTGACATTCTCTTCCCCTCTGTAAAATAGTGCTGTAGGGTATTTAGCACTTTCCAGAGTTACCTGGGCTCTCAGCCTGGGCTTCAGACTTAGGGGAGAGATTTCCATGAGGATTGCCTCCTCACTCCCCTCCCCCAACCCCCATGGAGCCGTCTCCCACCTGCACTGGGCCTTGGAATGGGGAGGACATAAGACCTAGATTCTGGACAGGATGGAAGGGTCAGAGGACAACCATCCCAGCAGTCACCAGGGCAGGCCCAGTGCCCAGGAAAGAACGCAAGGGCCCAGGTGACAAGCCTCCCGCCCCCGGCTGCAGGACCCCTACCAGCTTCCCCCGCTGCTGGGCGGAGCGGCTGTCGCGCAGGGTGTACACATTTCCGCAGACAGAGATTTCCCTCCAGACACCAGGCAAGGAGCCCTCGGAGAAGCCGCCGGCCGGGTGCATCACCAGGACACCATTGGTGGTCAGGCCGTCCATCAGCCCATCGGGAGTCCGCCACTTGGCTGCCCGCTCCTGGTACCAGGGAGAAGCAGTCACACCCTCTGATCTCCCACCTCCAGGCAGCGGCCTTTGTCCCTGTGTCTGCAATGTTCTCCCTCCCCTCTCTGGCCCGGTTCAGTGGGACCTGGCTGTTTGTCCTCTGCACTCACTCCTCCATCTTCCACTCTATGAATTCAGGCTCGGAACGGACCCCCTTCTCCCATTAGACTGTAAGCTCCTGGAGGGCAGGGCACTGACTTTTGCCACTCTTTGTATCCTCAGCACTTAGCACAGTGCCCGGCACGTAGTCAGCAGTTCATACGTGTTTATCGATGGGCAGACTTTCCTGGTCACCTTTCAGAATCTTTTCCTTAGAGGCTCAGCTCAGGCACCCCTAAGTCCTCTCCCCTCCTCAGATCTGGGTCTCTCTGTTGTCCGTATCATTCGCCGTCATGTATTTCCTGACTTGTGTACATGTTCTAGCACAGAGTAAGCGACTTGAGGGCAGGTCTGGTCTGGCCTTCCTGGCCCCTAATGAGTGCCTTATATACAGTAGGTGTGTAATAAATGTCTAACTGTACTGCTGAACTCCTGTGGTTCTCCAGCCTTCTCCATAAGGAGGACCAGTCCCTGTTTTGTCAGTAACAACCTTCCCCTTCCTACTCATAAAGTATACAGTTTTCATGAAATGCTGTGTATTATAATCACATATCTACTTGCATTTCACCCCCTCCTCAGTGACATGCTCCACACAGACTGGGATGTCTTATCTAAACTTCACATTTGTATCTGCACACTTTCCCTCAAAATCTAGCCCTGTGTTCTGCACAGGAGAAGGCCACTGTATGCTGAATGATCATTCGACAAACATTTATTAAGCACCTGCTACATGCCAGGCACAGTACTAGGCTCTGTGGGTGATAAATAAAACAGTCCCTGCCCACATGGAGCTTACATTCTTTCAGGGAGGCCCCACCTCAGGAAGGCCCCACCTCTGGGAGGTGGGGAGGATTCGTGTAAGAGGTGTGGGGCCTCTACGAGGCAGAGGTGAGGAGGGGGGCTCTCTGAGCACGAGGGACAGGGAGGTCAGAAATGGACTGCTGTGGGTGTGCGTCAGTAAGGCCGGTTTGGATGGACCTTAGAGGGGGTATAGGGGAGTCACCTGTAGAAGGGCTAGAAAGGAAGATTAAAGCAGGATATAATGGGCATTGGATGCCAAGAAGGAGCTTGTATTTGGCCCTAAAGGTAACAGGAAGCTGCTGGAGTTTATTGATCCCAAGGGGGGATCGAGCGGTCCTGTCTGGATCCCAGGGTACCCACCTCCAAACCTGACCTTCACCATCTATTTGTATGTCCTGCACCCATGTGCTCTGTGGGTGCCATTTTCCTCCAAGGCCATCCAGGGTGTACCCATCCCCCTCCCCTCTGTGTCACCCCCACTCCAGCCCCAAGTCCATCCCTGTGGGACTCACTCACTCCAAGGAAGATGTTGCTCGAAGCGTCGAAGCCAGCGGCATAGATCCGCGCTGTGTAGGGGGGCCAGCGCTCACAGATGACCCGGCAAGCATACCGGGAGATGGTGCTCTGGGCAGCCGGGCCCTCCCCGGCCACGCCCCCCGGGGCTGTGTCAGTGACCACGAAGTCGATCATGTTCTCCGTAGAGCGGCCGATCTGTGAGTGCCCACTCCCCCCAACCCCGCCCACCCGACAAGCAGGTGGGGGGGGATAGAGAACGACGGTGACTATTTGAGGATGCTCACAGACCAGAAGCATTGACCTAATGTCCACTTCTATGGGATGTGAAGGCTCATAAAGCCTTTCCTCCCCACAGGGCCCAGGGCCCAGAGGACAGGCAGAAGGCCAGGTCCAACCAGCACTGTTTTCACTTTTCCTTGGGACCTCCCACTTTCTACCAGGAGCCATCCAGCACTTTCTCCCCCAGGGCATGGCAGGGTTCAGGTCATCCACAGAGGCTGGGTGAGACCCAAGGCACTGGCAACTTACAGCAGGGCCAGTATGGAAGGGTCAGAGTTTTAGGGCCGGGAAAAACCTCAGAAGTCACCTAGTTCAAACCCCTCGTTTTACCCATGAGGAAATAGGCCCAGGGAGTTGAAGCTTCTCACTCAAGGTCACACAGGGAGGGAGAAGTAGCCCCTGGATTCGAGAGCTCTTTGCTCATTTCCTTTGATTACTCAGCTATTGAGGAATAGCTCTTGGTCTTATCCATTTGTGTCTGTTGCTTAGTTGTATCAAACCCTTCCCAGAGATATTTGATTAAAAGACTTTTCCCCAGTCAACTGCTTCCTTTCTTGTACTAGCTGCATTGATTTTATTTGTGCAAAAGCTTTTTAATTTAATAGAAATCATCTGTTTTCTCTTTTGTGACAAAGCCAGGATTTTAGACCCAGGTCCTCTGGCTCCCGATCTCCTTTCCTTTCCACTGAACTGTCTAGAATGGCTCCTCTTTCTCCAGTGAGGCAAGATTTATGCAGTGCTTTCCTCCCGCCAACCCCAGGAGGCAGGAAGCGAGAGGGTCATTATCCCCATATGACAGATAGAGAAACTGAGGACCAGAGAAAGGACGTGATGCTTACTACAGGAAGACTCTCTCTTTTAGCTTCCTTTATCTATAATCTAACATTTGCAAAGTACTTTACTTGTGTTATTTTATTTGATCCTCACAACAACCCTGGGAGGTAGGTGCTATTATAATCCCATTTTATAAATGAGGAAGCTGAGCTTAAGCGACTTGCCCAGGGTCACACGGCTAGTAAGTGTCTGAGGCAGGATTTTAATTCAGGTCTTCTTGATACAGAGTACAGAGCTCTTATCTAAGCTACCACTTAGCCACCTATCGAAGCCCTTCCCATCTTTCAAGACCTGGCTCTAATGACACCTCCTCCAGGAAGTCCTCCCTGATTTCCCCAGCTAGACGCACACTCTCCTTTCTCCACAGTCCCAGCTATTTACTGCCAAAGCAACCCACCTCAGGATTCTGTACCTACTGCCTTCTATCAGTCATCTGTGCATACAACTTACCTCCCTATTAGAGTATAAACCCTGTGAGGGCAGGGACTTTGTCTTTCACAATCCCTACCCAGTGCCTAGCATGGAGTAGGCACTAAATATGAACCGAATTGAATTCTCTTCTCTCCCCCATAATGCTTAGCACTAGACTGAGTAGCATCAACCCTGGATAAACACTTGTCGTTTCAGACATGCTCACCACTCCTGAGTCCTTCTTTGGTCCTCCTAACCTGCTTTCATCATCCCAGACCTAGACCTTCCGTTCTTTACTCAACTAAACTGTCAGCTTTGGGAAAGCAAGGATTGGGTCTTCGCTAAACTATAGGCCACTTATTAAGTGTGGAAGGAAAGAAGGAAGGAAGGAAAGGTGGGAGGGAGGGAGGGAGGAAGGGAGGGAGGGAAAAGGAAGCGAGGGAGGGAGGGAGGAAAAGGGGAGGGAACGAGGTAGGAAGGGAAAGAAGGAAGAAAAGGAAGGAAGAAAGAAAGGGAAGGAGGAAAGGAAGGAAGGGAGGGGGGGAAGGGAGGGAAGAAGGGACAGAGGGATGAAAGGAAGGAAGGAAGGAAGGATTGAGGAAGGGGGAGAGCCATACCTGGAACATGTCTGTGTCATTGTCGTGGGTGTATTCCACAATGACCGAGTGGCTCCGAGACAGTGTGTAGGAGATACTGTGCTGGCCCCGGTTACTCAGTGCCTGGGGGGGAGTAAAGGACAGTCACCCACCCAGCCCCCAGCGTCATTCTTTTTTTTTTGTTTTTTGTTTTTTTTAGGCAATTGGGGTTAAGTGACTTGCCCAGGGTCACACAGCTAGTACGTGTCAAGTGTTTGGTCAGAGGTCGGATTTGAACTCAGGTCCTCCTGACTTCAGGGCCGGTGCTCTATCCACTGCGCCACCTAGCTGCCCCCCCAGCCCCATTCTTGCCAGCCTCTCTAGGAAGATGGTAGGATCTATAAGGAGAGAAGATCACTAAGGAAGAACGGAACAGGAGAGAAGGAGAGATGTCTAGGCTGGGCTGTCCCTTACTTTGGACACGAGGGGGGTAGAAATATGGTGGACAACATCAGGCTTCACCCCGTTGGCCTGGGGTCTCCGGCTCAGTGCCAGGCGGCTGCGGCGGCGACCCTTGTCTCCGCTGGCCAGGGACCCATTGTAGCTGTGGGGAGAAAAAGGCACGGTGAGCACTGTTCTAGTCCAACACACTGCTGGTTCACCTCACCTTCTAGGAAGACCCCAAAATAACACACTGAGCTGCTGAGAGGCAGAAACAAGGAAAAGCTTTGTGAACTCCTCAGCTTGTCTTCTCCTCTATCCTCCTGTCGAGGGTACCACCATCCGTTGCTCTTCCTCTTCTGAAGCTGGACATCATGGTTGCCTCTTCCCTTTCTCTCTCCTTCATCCCCAACCAGCTGTCCCAGGTCCTCAGTCTCACCTCCATGAAAGCCTTCACAAGTGCCCCCCACTTTATTCCCTCTGCCTCTGCTCAGGCTTGCACTGCTACCCGCCTAGACACCTGTGAGAGTCTCCTGGCCATCCTCCCCTCTGACCTTGCTTTCAATGCATTCTTCAGACCACTACCAGAAGGATCTTCCTTACCCATAGATCTCCTCTGCTCAAAAGTCTTCAGTGGCTCCCTGCTGCCTACTGATTGAAGTTCAAATTCGACTTCCCATTCTGTCTGTCTGACCCATCATCCTCCTCAAGCATTATTTCATCCTAAGTCGTTCTATGCTCTCCAAACTACTCTGCTCTGTCCCCTCCTTGCCTTTCACCCATGCCCTGCTCTTCATAGGGAAGACCTCAGAGCTCTTAATCCCTCCTTCAAAGCCCAATTCCAACACTTCCTCCTTCAGGGAGCCTGCCCTGATCACCCCTATCAGTATGGACTTCCCTCAAACTAAATACCTCTCTGATCACACCATGTCCTGTCTCCTAGTTCTCTGAGTTTGTGCCTAACACCCCTCCTAGAGTAGAAGCTCCAAGAGGGCAGGGTCTGTGCCTGTCTCAACTTCCTCTTTCTCCCAATGCCCAGCACAAGACTCTGTACAGAACAGGACTGTGAGCCATTGCATGGCACTGAATTGGGGGAGACGACCAGGAATGGCTCCCAGAGCCCAGAAAAGGGGCCAGGAGGTTCCAAAGACCAACCAAGAGGCAGCAGCACAGGGGAGAGGAAGGAACACTGGCCTGGGAGCCAGGAGACATGGGTTGTGGTCTTTGCTCTGCCGCTTGAGGAGTGCACGACCTTGGGCACATCACTCCCTCTCTTTGGGCCTCAGTTTACCCCTCTGTAAAGTGAGTGGGATGAACTGAGTTCCCTTTCTGCTTTGAATGTTTTCTAACATTAGCTCCTTGCTTGGCTCTAGCCCTTCATTCCTGTTCTCCACAGAGCTCCCTGGGGTCTTTCTGGGCACCCTCCCTCATCTTCCACCCCCACCCAGGCCTCTAACTCCAGGCCCTCACCCCAGCACGATGAGCTCCCCATATTTGACAGGCTCCTTGCCCAGCAGCAAACTGTCCGAAGGAGGAGCAGGAAGGATTCGGGGGGTTTTGGTGCTGGTCTGCCGGAGGCCCAGGGATCCTGGGGTCCCCACGTCAGTGCTGCCTTCCAACACCATCCTACCAGAGAGAAAGCTGCTCAGACTCCCCCCTCCACCCAGCCTCCCCCAGACAGTTGGACACAATCTGGGCCCCAGTCCCCTGGCCTCCCCCCCTTCTGAATGGGGGACCTTTCACCTCCCCCATCACCATGGCAACACTGCCGCCTTTGCCTCCCCCAGCTGCCTAGTTACCATGGTAATGGGGGAGGGGGGAATAGAGGGAAGGGGATGCCTGGACAGGAGTGGCGAAGCTATGGGGCTTCAGAGACGTGGGGCCAGCCTGGCTGGCGACAGTCACCTCTTCAGGAGAGGATCTGGGCTGCCTCCTGGACAAGACCCCTCCCCCTTAGAAGAAGCTTTCCCCCTTTCTGGACACCAGGGAGTAAGAAGCCCCCAGCCCCATCGGCCCTCGGGGTGCCTGGCTCCCCCCACGGCCCTCTTAGGCACAGCACTTCGGGCAGTCTCTGCCCCTGGCCTTGCGGCGCTCCTCGGGTCTCTCCTCGGGTCTCTCCGCACCTCCCCATTTATCTCTGCCTCCCCTCCAGGGTCCCTCCCGCCCTCCGGATTTCTGCTCAGCAGGCTAGGCTTTCCCTGGGCCAGTGGTGGTCCCCCTGCCCATCTGCCCATCTGCCCATCTGCCCATCTGCCCATCTGCCCATCATCTGCCCATCTGCCCATGTGCCCATCTGCGTGTGCGTGTCCCAGTGTGTTCGGGGATGCTGCGGGGGCTGCTCTCACCCTCATCTCTCCTCCTCTGACCCTCCCGGTGCGCCCTGAGCTGAGGCTGCAGCAGACTCGCCCTCCTGCAGGGAACCTGTTTGGGAAACACAGCCACGCAGGGGACGCGCGCGCGCGGGAGGGACGGAGGGAGGGAGGGGAGAAGAGGGGGGCGGCCCGAGCCGCGCACCTCGAGACGGGCTGGCGCCGCCGCCGGGGGGGGGGGGTGACAGCGGCAGCATCGGGAGCCAGACTAGGACCAGCCACCTACGCTGATCCCCCCCCCCGGAGGCCCCGGGGGGGTCTGGCCGCGGGGGTCTGGACACTGGGACCCCTGCCGCCCCCTCCCTCCAGTGCTCCCCCGCATCACGGCCTCCAGGCCCCGCCCACCTTGCTGGCTGCCCCCTGGGGTTGCCCCTTACCTAGCCCCGAGGCGCTCCTGGCCGCGGGCGGGACCGCAGCGGCTGGACCGGGCTGGGATGCTCCGGGCCGAGCTGGGCTGGGCCGGCCCGGCGGCACCACCGCGCTGCCTCGTCACGGGGACACCCAGAGCTGGGGGGGAGGGCGAGAAGGACGAGGAAGGGGAGGGGGACGCGCACCACCAGAGGCCCCGCCCCCTCCTCGGGCCCCGCCCTCCGGGACCGGAGCTCCGCCTCCTCTAGCCCCGCCTCCTGCGGCGAAACCTCGCACCTCGGGCAAGGCCCCGCCCCCTTCCACGGGGCTCCGCCCCTCCTCCGTCTTTCCCCGCCCCCCCCACCTCCCGCCTGGCCTGGGGACCCCCATCCCCTCCCAGCTGAGGCTGGGAGCCAGCCTACCCGGGCCCCTTCCTACTACCCTGATGCTCATTCGTCTGTGTGTCTGTGTGTCTGTGTGTCTGTGTGTGTCTGTGATGGGGGGAAGGCAGGTGTGGGTCCAGGAAGGACAGAGGAGAAGGAGGAGGAGGAGAAGGGGGAAGGGGGCAGCAAAGCCCAGGGGCTGAGTCAGAGGGTCAGGGCAGTGGCTGAAGAGCCCTGCATGAGGGTCCAGAGGTCTAGAATCCCAGCTCTGCCCCTTGCTAGTTCTGTAACCTCCAACTAGTCACTTCAGGGCTCTGGGCCTCTTTTCCCCCTCTACAAAATGGGTAGGTGCGCTAAATGGCCCCTACAGTCCCTTCTTGGGCCTTACAGGTCAATAGGCCCCAAGGATTTGAAGCCTGTGGGAGAATCAGGGAAAGCAAGATCTCTAAGAAAAAAGAAAGAGCAGCTGTCAAGGGGTCAGGACCTATGCCTGGCCCTGCCCCAGCCCACAGCGGCTTGGGGCATCGAGCCTCGGCTCTGGAATTAGACAACCTGGATTCAGACTCCTCCCTGTGTTTCCTTGGGCAAGTTATGTGACTTCTCTGGGCCTCAGTTTCCCCATCTTTAAAAATGAAGAGCTTGAGCAAGAAAACTTCCCTCATGGTTCTTAAGCCAGGACCCCGAGACCCCAAGCCCATCTATTGCTGCTTGGAGAGAGGAGACATAGAATTGTTCCACAAACTCGGGGAGGAAACTGAGGAACATCTTTGAAAACCCAGTCCACGCTCCACACAGAGGGGAGCAATGGAAACAGGGCCCTCCCGGGAACCGTCGTCTCCCCACTTCTGATCTCATGGCGGTCGTGTTCAGGGGCTCCCGGGTCCATGCCTTGTCCGCTAAATGAATCTCAGACTTCTGCAGTCTGGAATCCAAGGCCCTCCGCAGCCGGACCCCAGCCTGCTCCTCCCCATCAGCTTTCCTCCAGATCAGTCATCTCACTCATGTTGCTCCATCCAACTTATGTCGTCCTCTGCTGCTTTCATGCTGTTGAGAAGGCTGTTCTCCCATGAACCCCGCCTCCTTCAGCTAAAAGGGACCTGGAGGCCGGGGCTCCGAGCTGGAAGGATCATTCCAGTCCACCCTGCCCTGAGCCCCGAGGGACGGATCACCTGGCTTGTGTCACCCTCCGCTGCCTCCGTCTCTCACTTGTGCCAAACCGGGGGCTCCTGGAGGGTAGACCTCCCCAGGAGCCCACACCCTACATCCTTGCAATCTCCCAGACCAAAAGCCCCCTCCTTGGCCGCCACTCCCCTAGGTAAATGCTTAAGAAATGCTTTTTCATTCATTCACATAGTACTTTTTATTATAATAATAATGCCCAGCATTTTTATAGTGTTTTAAGGTTTACATAGTGTTTTCTGTCTACTTTTTGAGTCTCACAACCCTGGAAGGTAGGTGTTTTATTATCCCCATTTTGCATATGAGGAAACTGAGGTGGTTAAGTGAATGGCCTAAGGTCACAGAACTGGCAAGTGTGCACCAGGCCAAATCCAGGACTGGCTGTGGTCAACAAACGTTTATGCAGCTGAGGGAAGGACATCAGTGAATTCACAGGTGGCAGTCAGCCATCTGTGTGCTGAGTCCTGGGCTGGATGCTGAGGCCAGGGAGGGGTAAAGCTTGAACCCTGTCCCTGCCGTCATGGTGTTCAAAGTTCAGGATGGTGAGGACACTCCGACATAGATAACTCAAATTCACAGTATCATGTCACAAATTCCCAAGCGAGGTCACATAGAATCACAAAATCGGAGAGCAGAAAGTGAGCTCAGCCGTCCTCAAATCTCCCGCCGGTGCCCAAGAAAGCGTCGTCCTTTCCAGAACCCCGAGCCTTTGCACTCAGTTGTGTCCCCTGGGACCAAGCAGAATAAATGCAACCCCCCTTTCACAGGACGGCCTTTCAGATCCTGGATGACAGCTTGCAGGTTTCCTGAGCCGTAAGCTTTTTCTTCTCCAGGCTCCGTCCCCATTCTCTCTTTGTAACACGAGGGTAGGGAAGACAGAATCCTGGGTCTTGAGGAGTTAACAGTCTAGAGGTGATAAGTCAGACAGAGATAATACTCGGACCAGGATTTGGTGATGCTTCCCTGGGCCCCTCCAGTGATCTGCGGCTCCTAACATGTAGCCCTCCAAACCCTCTGTTGCTGCCCGACCAGGGCAGAGCCCCGGGGGTTAACATCTCGCTAGTGATGGATACCATACTTGCACACGATGCAACTATTCCTCCCTCACTCTGGCCTCTTCCCTTAGCTCCAGAAAAGTGAATCCATCCAGAATCTGACTTCATCTAGAAAAGATCGGGCGTCTTGCACCATTCCTGCCGGTGAACCAGAGGGCAAATGGCTAATTAGTGAAGATATAGCCCTTAGGTAACCAGTATCAGTAGCAGGAGCAGATCAGGCCTGATCCACTCAGCCTTTCTCTGAATATCTCCCCACGAGCAAACACACACGATTCAGTGCAAACCTCCCCTGATTTTCCAACTTTGAGGGATTCCTTCACATCCCACCCCTCTGTAGAGTTCACTCCCACTTAACCACAGTCAAATACAAGGTTTCTCAACCTTTTATGTGTTATAAAAGGCAGTCTGCTGAAACTTACCCCTTCTTAGATTAATGTCTTTAAATGCATAAAGTAAAACAAAATACATAGAATTACAGCAGAAACACAATATATTGAAATATAGATAATTTTAAAATAATTTTTATATGATTAAAAAAAAAGAAATCTATCTACAGACCCCAGGTTAAGAACCCTGGTCTAATAGGTATTGTCTTTGTGTGTGACCGATCACCTCTAGTCTGTAAACTCCTCAAGGCCAGAGATCATGTCTTCCTTATCCTTGTACTGTCCTCAACCATCAAGAGCAAAGCAGAGACTAAAATATTTGTCAGATGAATGAATGAAACATTGAATGACAATTGCATTTTTGTTCCTCCAGTCTTCTCCCCAATGCCCTTCCATCTCTCCTATCCCAAATCTACCATCCTTCCATGCCCTCCCACCTCCCCTATCCCAAATCTACCCATCTTTCAATGCCCTCCCTGCTCCCCTCTTCCAACATACCGATCCCTCAAGCTGCAGTCCTTTATCCCTGATGAAGCCTTTCTTGACTACCTCCTCACTAATCTCCTCTTCCTCCTATCATGCAGACCCCAAAATGGAGCATGAAGCCCAATGCCCAGAACAAAGCAAACACTTATTAAAAGCTTGGTGATTGATTAGTTAAATAATGCCATGTTCTCTGCTGTTCTCCTGGGGAAGGTGCCCCCAGAGATGTCCATTTTCATAAATTATTTCCCAAGATGCCAGGGAGACAACGTTTGAATCATGGTGGAAAGAATATAAGAGTTGGAGCCTTCATTCTGGCCCAGGAACTTACTGGCTGTGTGCCTAACACTGTGTGGCTGATATAACCCCTCTGTGTCTCAGTTTTCTCATCTGTAAAGTGAGGAATGCTTTTGGTGCTTACATTGCAGAACCACCTGTAAGATAACTTAGAGCTAGTGGGCATGACTTTAGGACTTCCTTTCCCATAATGCTTGGGCAGGATGATGCTTCAGATGTCCCGGTGGGAGGACTCTGGTGGGGAGGGCTCGATAACAGGGACCGTCAGAGCCATGAGGACAGGAGGAGCTGGCCCAGGAAAGGTAGGAAGCTGGGCTGGGGTCTGAGGGAGAGAAGAGAGACAGAGGGGACTGTGTGGAGTCCCCAGTTTTAAGAGCTGGAGGCGATGGGAAGGGCTTTGACCACTCTCTAGCCTGCCCAGAGAGACTCTCATGAAAAAAAAATTCCAGAGGTAGACAGTCCTGCCACCTGAGCATTCACCACCCAGGCTGTGAAGCCTGATGGATTGTGTCTTTCACAATCACGGGGATTCATGGGAAGCAGATGATGATTTCCTAGGAGGGCTCTGAGAGGTCACCCCTTTGTGTAAGGGCGCATCACAGGAGGACTTCAAGGGAGGAAAGCCTATGGATTCCTTAGTATCTGGGAGCTGCGGTTAGTGTTAGCAGACCAGCGTTTTGAGCAGCATCTAAAAAGCGCCTCTGTCCCCCGCCAACCCTGCAGGGTCAGTCCAGGGCAGGGCGTAACAAGGGTGAGCCGAGAGAGCGGCTGCCTTTGCATTCACAGAGCTTAAAAATGCAGAAAAATATGTAAAATATGAAAAGACAAAACAAAAAGCCTGCCCCCGCAGGTCAGTAGGGGAGTGGCCCCTCCTCCTGCTTTTGTCCCAGGTGTGAAGTTAGCTAGTTTGGGCGCAGCTCCGGGTGCCTCGGCCCCCCCAGATGGAATGCCCAACACTGGCTACAGAGGCTGCTCTACCTCATTCTCTGCCTCCCCCATCTTCTGTTCCCAGCTCGTGCCGTGTTTCCGCCTCCTCTGTTCTCTGCACTATTGTTCCCACTCCTCCTTCTGAACTTGGCTTTTTTGCAGGCCCCAAGGCCTTTCTGGGTGCCTGCTGTGCACCCACACCCCCAAAGCCTTTCTGGGTGCCTACTGTGCGCCCACACCCCCAAGGCCTTTCTGGGTACCTACTGTGCTACCAGCCCCCCAAGGCCTTTCTGGGTACCTACCAAGGTACTTTCTGGGTGTGCCCAGGCCATGTCAGGCACTGGGGGGTGACCCACCGAGAGTGGAAGCCTGGCTTCTTGAAGAAGCCCTTAGTCCAGAGGATGGAGGACACACATCAAACCTTTAGGGACGATTCTAGAGAACGCTCATTCCTAAGCGAGCAGCACTCCTCATAGGCATGAGGAGAAACAAAGGAGAAAACGTACAATTTAAAGGAGATGAGAGACACACCGACCTTTCACGTCCAGCCTCTTCTAATGCTCCCAGTGTGATGTGGGGACCATCACTTTGTGCTTTCATTTTTCCATTTATAAAATCGAGTGTGAAGTGCTAAGGTTTCTTCCAGCCCTAAAGGTCGAGGAGTCCTAGGATGTTAGATTATGAGCTGCCGGGAGTCTTGGGGATCGTCCAGTCTAACCCCCTCGTTTTACAGATGAGCAGACAGGGGGCTCAGAAAGGCCTTCCCCAGGGTCACACAGCTACAAAGTGCCTGAGGCTAGATTCAAACCCAGGTTTTCCTGTCTCTAAACCCAGCCAGGCAGTCACACAGCAACTGACCACTGGTCTATCTGGGGTCACCCTTTCTTTACTTCCAGCTATGAGGCAGCTTGGTGGATAGAGGCCTGAGCTTAAAAAGTCAGGTAGACTTGTGTTCCAGTTGTGTGACCCTGGGTAAGTCACTGAACTGCTGCCTGCCTCAGTTTCCTCATCTGTAAAATGGGGATGATAATAACAGCATCTACCTCACTGGTTATTTATTATCCTTATTTTACAGTTGAAGAAACTGAGGCAGACAGAGGTTAAGAGAGTGGCTGAAGATTATATAGGTAACTAGAAAAGGCTGCATTTGAACTCAGGTCTTCCCTGACTCCAAGCCCAGGACTCTATCCACTTGGCCACCAGAGGCCTCATAGTTGGAACGAACCTCAGAGGTCAACAAGCTCAGTCACCCAAGCCTGGCATGGTGGATAGAGCATTGGACAAGTCATTTAAACCTCCTTAGGCCTCAGTTTCCTCATCTGTAAAAGAAGGGGATTGACTAGATAATAATAGCTAACGTATATATGGCACATTACACGAGTTATCTCATTTGAGTCTATGAAGCGGGTGCCATTATTATCTCTATTTTACAGATGGGGAATCTGAGGCCTGGAGTCTAGGCCCCAGCAGAAGTCCTGGAAGGGCCAGTACTGAGGCAGCACAGGTAGGAGCTGGCCAGAGAACTGAAGGTACCTAAGAGATGCTCTCAATCAATCAACATTTATTAAGCTCCCACTGTGTGCATCATGCCAGGCATTATGCTAATCGAGAAGGATACAGAAAGAGGCCACAGATATCTACGAAGTTAGCTACAGACAGGATAAATAGGAAATGATGGAGGGGAGGTAGTGGAATTTGTAAGAGATCTGACAAGAAAAAGCGTTTATTATGTACCTACTACGTATAAGAAACAACTTTCCACAGGAGGGAACCAAACATACACATTAAGCATGACCCCTGCCCTCAAGGAGCCAAGATTCTGAAGGATGAAATACAACATGGAAACAGGCAACAATAGAATTTGTCAAAAAATGCGTTTTACTGAAGCCCTTTAACTTTCTATCATAAGCATTTCCCATCTCTACTACCTCCAGATGGAACCCAGGTTCAGAAGAATAAACAATGAAAAAAAAAAACCAATGAAACAAAAGTATCCATGACAGAAACCATATCTGACAATGTGTACACCATTCTGCCCTAGTCACCCCCCACCTCTCTTGTGGTGAGAGAGAAAGTACGTATTTCCTTATCATTTCTCTGGAAACTTGCCTGGTTTTCCATTGCTGCTTTTTAGAAATCTCTTCATGTACATTCTTGCAGTCCTGGTGTCTATTGTCCTCCTAGTTCTGGTTATTTTTTCCTTCCCACTAGTTCATACAAAACTTCCCAGGTCCTCTGAATTCCTGACATTCATCACTTCTTACGGCACAATACTTCTCCATTATCTTCACATACCACGGCTTTTCAGCCATTTTCCAACCAAGGGACATTCACTTTGTTTTCAATTGTTTGCTCATAAAAAGCTCTACTGTGGCTGTTTTGGCATATATTCAGTCTCTGTTACTGTCTTTGACTGCTCTGGAGTTGATGTCCAGTGGCAGGATCACTGGGTAAAAGGGCAGGAAGAACTTAGTTATTTTCTTGCATAATTCCAAAATGAGAGCCCAGCATGGTTGTACTACCTCCAACAGGGAATCAGTGTGCTGTCTTCTCACAACCCCACCAACAAAGACCATTCCTCACTTTTGCCATCTTTGCCAATTTGCTGGGTGTGAAGTGAAGTCACCTATTTTATTTAACTTGGGTTTATCACACTCTTGTAATCTGGAGCATGTTTTCACACACACATTTGTAGTTTGCAATTCTTGTTTAGAAAAGTATATGTTGCCTTTGTCTATATATTGGCAAATGAATCTTGGGATTATAAACTCGAATTCATTCCCTAACTATTTTGGTTGTAAAAATATGAGTACCAGTAATTTTAACAATTAGTGATTTGTTAATAGTTAAATTAACGATTAATTACAATCAGTAAGCTTCTCAGTTATATTCGACACATTTTCCCTCTCTATTACTTCTCTTCTAATTCTGTCCTTATTTATTTTTATTTGGTCAAAAACTTTAAAATTTCATGTAGTCAATACCTAGATCATGAGTCTGACACAATAGCGCAATTCTTGTAAACCTTAATATGTCAAAATTCGTAGATAAACCCTCCACAGGGGTGGAGGGTGGGGAGAATGCACTGCTTTTATATTAGCAAGCAACAAAATACATAGAACAGAATTTCTTACGAGTTTTTCTTCTCTTTCTTCCTACATACATCCTCCTACTCATGCTGTTTTTTAGTTTTATTCTGGTCATTTTCTTACTCTGAGATCACCTGATACAGTATTGCCTGAGAAATGAAGATGACTTTCTATGATGCATCAAAGTAAATGGAAGCAGGTTGATAACTGGGGGAAACTGATATTGTCAAAAAGATTCATTTTCACTTTGATAAACTCCCCCATCACTTGCTTGGCTGAGAATCCTTAGTGGCACCTAGTACCTGGTCTCATCCTCTTCTGATTTTTTCATGATGTGAGTCCTTATATTCAGGTCATGTATTCTACCTGATAATTTGAGGGAAAAGAGAGCATTAATCAATCACAAAGGAGATCAGAAAAGCTTTCAGTTACTGTGGCTGTGGGAGAATTCTCGAGGCTGGGGAAAATTGAGGTGAATTGGGACACAGTCCGAATGCAGATGTAGTCATGCCTGGACAGGGGGCGTACCTCCCCCAGAGGGTCCAGTCAAAGAGTCCCTCAGACCGGGAGTGGGGTGGTGGTGAGGAGAAGGGCACAGGGGTGATAGAACTCTTGCGGGCAGTGGCCTATGGACAGTTATACTGTCTGTTGGCCTGGGATAACACAGTGCCATGAGGCAAGACTGGGGAATGGAGGAGAGAAGTGCACCCCCACATATAAGCAGCTGGGAGTAAAGCCTTGTTGACTCAGGCAACTTACAGCTCTGGGTACCTGAACTGAGCTTGTTGAAGAAGCTAAAGATTCTGTGATGCACAGGAGAAGAGAGTGGGCCTTTTCTTCTCAAAGTGAGAATTGAAATATTCCAACAATGGAAAAATGTTTCTCTGTAAAAATGTAAATATCCATAATTTACACATTGTGAAAAAGAAAAGTGTGTATCAACTTTGTTGTTGTTGAGATGTGCCCAACTCTTCGTGACCCCTTTTGAGGTTTTCTTGACAAAGATATCGGAGTGGATGATACCCTTTCCTTCTCCAGTTCGTTTTACAGATAAGGAAACTGAGGCAAACAGAGCTAAGTGACTTGCCCAGGGTCACACTGCTAGGAAGCATCTGAAGCTGGATTCGAACCCAGGAAGATGAGTCAGGCTGACTCCAGGCCGAGCACTCGCTATGCACTAACCTAGCGGCCCATTTCAATTTTAACAAGAGAGTGAGGAAAAAAGGTCCCCTTCTGTTACTGCCCTGCATGAACTGCCCTTACCGTCTTCACTCACCTGCATTTTCTGGATCTTGCATCACAAAGTAAGGTAGAAATGAGAAGCAGGGCTGGAGTAGCCACAGCGGGGCCAACCTGCCATCAAACACAGCTGTCTCGGACATTCACATTCAGTCACATTCAGTCTCTGGCTGAATTCTGGTGTCACTTTTCAAAAACTGTTTTTATTGAAATTTATTTTCTGTTTTGACATCATCTCCTTTTTAAAGAAATCCTTCCCCCTTCTTCTACCCAGAGAGCCATCCCACATAACAGAGAATTTTTAAAAATGAGTAATTAAGCAATCAAAGAGCCTTTTTAAAGTTCTGACTGTGCTAAGAGCTGTGAGTACAAACAAAAAACAAAACCAGTCCCTGCCTTCAAGGGGCTTACATTCTTTTTTTTCCTTTAAATTAATTTATTTTTGGTTTTCAACATTCACTTCCATAAGATTTTGAGTTCCAAATTTTCTCCCCCTCCCTTCCCTCCCCCCATCCAAAGACAGCAAGCAATTTTATATAGGCTCTACAAATACGTTCATATTGAACATATTTTCACATTAGTCATGTTGTAAAACCAATGGGAGAAACCACAAAAAAGAAGAAACAAACAGAAAGAAAGAAAAAAAAGAGAGAGAGAGCAAATAGTATGTTTTGATCTGCATTCCGACTCCAAAGTTCTTTTTTCTGGATGTGGGTAGCATTTTCCAGCATGAGGCCTTTGGAGATGTCTTAGATCCTTGCATTGATGAGAAGAGCTAAGTCTACCAAAGTCAGTCATCGCACCATGTTGCCATTACTGTGTACAACGTCCTCCTGGTTCTGCTCACGTCACTCAATGTCTATTCATGCAAGTCTTTCCCAGATTTTCTAAAGTTCGCCTGCTCATCATTCTTATGGAACAATAACATTCCATTACATTCATATACCACAACTTGTTCAGCCATTCCCCAATTGATGGGCATCTCCTCAATTTCCAATTCTTTGCACCACATAAAGAACTGCAATAAATATTTTTGTACATGTGGGTCCTTTTCCCTTTTTTATGATCTTTTTGAGATACAGACCTAGAAGTGCTATTGCTGGATCAAAGGGTATGCACACTTCTGTAGCCCTTTGGGCATAATTCCAAATCTCCAGAATGGTTGGATAAGTTCACAACTCCACCAACAATGCATTAGTGTTCAATTTTCTCACATCTTCTCCAGCAGTTATAATTTTCCTGTTTTGTCATATTAGCCAATCTGATAGGTGTGATGTGGTACCTCAGAGTTGTTTTGATTTGCATTTCTCTAATCAAGTGATTTAGAGCATTTTTTTATATGACTATAGATAGCTTTAATTTCTTCATCTGAAAACTGCCTGTTTGTATCCTTTGACTATTTATCAATCAGGGAATGACTTGTATTTTTATAAATTTGACTCAGTTCTCTACATATTTTAGAAATGAGGCCTTTATCTGGTTGTAAAAATTCTTTCCCAGTTTTTTGCTTCCCTCCTAATCTTGGTTGTACTGGCTTTGTTTGTGCAAACAATTTTCAATTTAGTGTAATAAAAATTATCCATTTTGCATTCTGTAATGTTCTCTATCTCTTGTTTGGTCATAAATTCTTCCATTCTCCATAAATCTGACAGGTAAACTATTCCTTGCTCTCCCAGTTTGCTTATGGTATCAGCCTTTATATCTAAATTGTGTACCCATTTTGATTTTCTTTTGGTATATGGTGTGAGATGTTGCTCTATGCCTAGTTTCTGCCACGCTCTTCTCCAGTTTTCCCAGCAGTTTGTGTCAAATGAGCTTACATTCTACTGGAGGAAACAACGCGTATGCAGCTAGGACAGGACAAGTTCTATCCGCAGGGGACGGAAGGTGGTTAGAGAGGGGAAGGGACTGCAGCTGGGGAGCGGCTGGAAAGGCCACCCACAAGGGGTGCAGGGGTGCTTCAGCTGAGCCTCGAAGGAAGCCAGGGAGCCCCAGAGTCAGAAGTGAGGAGGGGAAGAAAGCCGAACAAACGACGGTGTCGAGAACCTTCCTTTGCCAGTTTTAAAATTCTGAATTTCCCACCAGTTTCCAGTCTTGCCTTTCCCTCACCCTCACCCCAAAGGGCCAGTCTGACACCAAGTCTTGTTGGCTCTCTCTTCACACACATGGCCCTTTCTCTCCACCCAGGCGACTCCCCCCGGTGCAGCCCCTCATGCCCTCACGCCTGGACTATCGCCAAGGCTGCCGGCTGGTGGCCGCCCTCCCCTGCTCCAGTCCAGCCGGTGCTCAGCTGCCGAAGTGAGCTTTCACTTCCCTATTCAATGAACTCCAGTGCTTCCCTATCACCTCCTCTGGCCTCCTCCTACCACTCCAGTCCTCTTACACTTTTGTTGTTGTCCAGTCATTTTTCAGCCATGTCCAGGGATTTGTGACCCCATTTGGGGTTTTCTTGGCACAGATCCTGGGGTGGTTTGCCATTTCCTTCTTCAGCTCATTTTACAGATGAGGAAACTGAGGCAAACAGGGTGAAGTGACTTGCCCAAGGTTGCACAGCTAGAAGTGTCTGAGGCTGGATTTGAACTCAGGAAGACGCGTCTTCCTGACTTCAGGCCCAGCTCTATCCACTGTGCTACCTACTTTTCTTCCCTCCATAACCAAGAACCATTAACACTGTTCCTCCTACACAAAGCTCCATTCCCCTCCTCTGTGCTTTATCTCTGGCTCTCCCCCTGTACCTGCAATCCACGTTCTGGTTTTCCTTCAAGTCCCAGCTCAAATTCTACCTTCTGCAAAAGGCCCTTCCCAGATCCCCTCAGTGCTAGCTGACCACCCAGGGACTATCTACAATTTATCTTGTTTCTAAATCTCTGTCTGCCTGCCGGCTCCCTCCCTAGACCGAGCTCCCTGAGAGCAGGGATTTTTTTTTGCTTTTCTTCATATTCCCAGTGCCTGGCACAGAGTAAGCCCTTATTAAGTGCTTTCTGACTTGCATAACATGAGCATTTCCATCTGTAAAGCAGAACAGAAAGAGGACAATAAATGAATCTGCAAATCTCTCCTGTGAACAGCTTGCTCTTTCTCTTAGGTGTCACTCAGCTCTTGAGGACATTCCACATCCGACGTCTCCTACCTCTGGGAAGGAAGGTGCCTTTGCTCACCTCTTCTCTGGGGCCATGCCAGGTCATTATGCCGATTCGTGGGGTCAGTTTCTGTTTCCTGGTTCTTCCTACTTACGTTGATATAATCAATCTCTAAATCGTCTTCCTGGTTCTGCTAACTGCACTCAGCATATAAATCTTCCCATCCTTCTCTGAATTCTTCCAGTTTGTTCATTTTTCTTTGTTGCTGCTGACTTGTTTTCAGTTGCGTCCAATTCTTCGTGACCCCATTCGGGGTTTTCTTGGCAGAAATACCAGAGTGGTTTGCCATTTCCTTCTCCAGCTCACTTTACAGATGAGGAAACTGAGGCAAACAGGGTGAAGTGACGTGCCCAGGGTCACACACCTAGTAAGTGTCTGAGGCTAGATTTGAACTCTGGCCTTCCTGACTCCAGATGCAGGGCTCTGTGCACTGTGCACCTCCTAGCAACCCCAGATGCAGAAGAGACGGTGGGAGGCACTGGGAATCCCGACCTTCTGTAAAGGTATCAGAGCTGATTAGGATGCTGACCAGGTTGCAGTTTCTTCTGGATTTCATTTTCGTAAGTGCTGTAACCTAAGTGCTAAGTACGTGAATTTGGGGGCCTATGCTGAGCTGGGGGGCAAGATTGGGGGTTCAATGAGTGAAAGCTAATCTATGGAAAGTTAGGACTTTTTAGGGAATTCATTCACACTATCAGATTTTAAAATGTGAACCCAGAGGATGAAGGAGAATCAGGAGGCGGGAAGGTGCCTTTCTCCACATGTGCTCAGTGAGCACCACTTGAGCTGTGGGTACCACCTGGTGGCCTGTACACCCTATAGCAGCTGTTCGGAGCCACAACACAGCTCGTGTGTGTGTGTGTGTGTGTGTGTGTGTGTGTGTGTGTGTGCGTGTGTGTGTGTCCCACACCCAAGAGCTGCTCATGTATTTTCCAATGAAATTATGGGTGAAAATGTTCTTTACTTTGAAGAAGTCGGTATAGTATGTGATTGTGCTGAGTCCTTTCCTATAAGGCACTACTTCCCATAATCTAGCAAAATCCTTCCACTCTGCAGTTTAGGAAACCAAGGCTCTGAGAGGTGCCATGAAGGACTTTCTCAAGGTCATGCAACACTGGAATTTTAGCCTAGATCCTGACTCCAGACCTGATGGTCCCTCCATATGGGTCAGAGTAGAGGTGTTAATCAGGAGCTCCTGAGATTGACATCAGGGGTCAGAAGGCTTTGTGACTCTGCCCCTTATCAGTAGGATGACTTTGAGTCATTTAACCTCTCCAGGCTTCAGTTTCCATGGGCTTCCTTCTGGGTGGGCTAAGGTTAACTGATGCAATTAATTAATTAATGCAAGAAGCATTTATTGATCATGTACTATGAGGCATATACTGTGTACAAAGACAAAAATATGAAATGGGGTTTGACAACTGACTGGCATCCTATGCTTTGTAGTTCAGAGGGATAAGCATTCTCTCTCAACCTTGAAAGCGATTCGGACTATCTCAATTCTGAGCCAGAAAACCAATCTGAGTCAAGCCTGGGAGTTTTTTGTTGTTTGTTTGTTTTTTTTGTTTTGTTTTTTATTTTTGGTTAGGCAATGGGGTTAAGTGACTTGCCCAGGGTAACACAGCTAGTAAGTGTTATGTGTCTGAGGCCAGAGTTGAACTCAGGTCCTCCTGAATCCAGGACCGGTGCTCTATCCACTGTACCACCGAGCTGCCCCCAAGCCTGGGAGTTTTTAAAAAGACACATGCAGTCTACAAGAGAGTAGACTGAAAGGGAGTAGCTAGGACTACACAAAGTTAACAGCAGCAGTGAGTAGACATCGTCCCCTGCTCCGTCTAGGACTTAAGAAACAAAATTGGAATCAGTACCACAGAGACAACAGTTGAAAGGAGAAAACTGACAAGAGAGTTGAGCTGCGGCAGAAGTGGGCCATTAAACACCTCCAGACACTTGGAAGTAGAGAACTCAGAATAAAGTTGCTGGTTACAATCACCTCTTCAGTGACTGAGGGATATTTAAAAAGGTCCACTCTCTCTCCAGGTTCCCCTCCCCGTGCCTGTCCAGTAATCGTTTCTGTAACTTACTCTTCTTACCTCTACCGCCTAAGCATTTCTTGTATACTGATTGTGTCTCAAATATAATGAGACCTGAAGTCAGCTGGAAATACCAAATCGAAATTAGAGAAGAGCCAAACCTCTGTCTGAAAGTTAGGAATTTTCCTAACTGGGGGCTCTAAGCTATTGCATTGGTATTAATAACTTTCTACCCAATATAAACTGCATAAATTTTCAGAGCAGGGTACCACATGAACATGAGGGCCAGTATGTCATCACTAAGCTAAAAGAGAAATAATTATTGTACCGGTATGGCCGATTTATAACAGCTAACATTTATGCGGCGCCTCAAGCTTCCAAAGTCCTCTCACAACAACCCTGGGAGGGAGGTGCCATTATTACTGCCATGTTTCCAGATGGGAAACTGAGGCAAACAAAAGTAAACTGCCCAGGCAAGTCACACAGGTAGTAAATGTCTTAGGCTGAATTTGAACTCAGGTCTTCCCGATTCCACAAGTCTACTCACTGTGCCAGCTAGTTGCCCCAAATTACTTCTCCAGAGAGGAGGGGCAGAGAGGAAAGGATGATGATAACTGGGAAAGAGCAGAAGGGAATGAGTATCTTCCATAGCCTCTAGTCTATATATAACACGGACACATATAAACCCAAACGAATAGGAGGCAATAGGGGGCAATCAGGAAAGGTCACATGTAGGAGGTGGGGCTTGGATAGCCTAAAACTCAGAATTCTGAGAGGCAGAGGTCAGAAGGAAAGAATTACAGGCACAGAGAATAGCATGTGCAAAGGCAGAGAGGTGAGAAGAGAAATGAATGTTATTTCTGAGGAACAACAAGGTTCCATCCTAGGTTCCTGTGAATGCTAACAGTCGACTTGTTTATTGTCAATGTTATTTGTATTAAATTATTAAAGGTTTGTAAAGCACTTTACATACATGATGCCATTTGATTACTCGCAGGAACCTCGGGAAGTAGATTGGGGTTAATAATAATAATGATTAACATCATTTTACAAGTGAGGAAATTTTTGGCTAGGGTGCATCAATCTGAGGGGAGCCAAGGACTGCAGCAATGTGCTCTGCTGCCTCTACACCACAGGATGGCGCCAGAGCATGACGTAATCTCTGCCTCAAGAAGCTGGAGTCTGGTAAGAAACTACACGTCCCACGATGCTTTGCGGGCTTTTTAGGCCCCCCCTTTCACGGCTGCCCTCACGATCGCCTGTAGAAAAGAGAACTTTTTGAGATCTTTCCTCGTTTGCTGATGGCGGACGAGAGACGGCAGCGCCCAGACTTTCGCTGCTATCTCCGGGTCTGTCTGCTTCCCCCTTCCAGTATTCCTCCTTCATCCCGGGTTGAAAGGGAAGCACCGGAGGAGCTCCGCGAGGACCCGTGACCTTTAACCCAATATGGCGGCGCCCGTGTTTGGGTTGTGGTCGCGGTGAGGCCGGGCGGACTTGTTGGGGCCAGGATCCCACTCTTCCCTCCTCTCCTGCTCCTGCTCGCACCCCACGGCCCGCGCCATGTCGAAGCTCAGCCGGGCCACGCGCTCCATCCGGAAGATCGAGGGCAGCGGCGTCATCCGGGCCATCGTGCGCGCGGGCCAAGCGATGCCCGGGCCCCCACTGGGACCCATCCTGGGCCAGGTACGCGAGGGAGCCCGACTGCAGTGCGCGTGCGCAGAGGGGAGCTTTTTTTTGGGGGGGGTTAATAAGGAGGTTACCACGCATGCGCAACCGGGACACGCTCTTGTGGCCCCAACTCCGAGGCCGTCCTTGCTGACCACTTGGAGTCCGATGTTGTGGGTTCCAGTACTATCTCCGACGCCTATAAATTGTGGCACCCTGTCGTGACATTTAATAACAATAATGATAAAACAGCCATCCATCTAGCGCTTTAAGTACATTGTCTCAGTCAATTCGTACCACCATCCAGGGGCAGGTATTGCACCTACGTTGCAGATCGGCAAACTGAGGCCACAAAAGGAGCAGTGACTTGCCCAAGGCCACACATCCAGGACTCTTCAGAGGCAGGATTCGAACCGAGGGCCCGCACTAGGCTGCCACCTCTCCCGGCCTCTGTAGTGTTGTCTCTTCCTCTGTATAATTGTGGGGGGGGTCATGGGGGTGTAAAGACCCCATAGGGTCTTAGGTTTAGAGTTGGAAGGAACCTTGAGGCGGGGGTATCCCGGACCCCCCCCCTTGCACTGATAGTAAGCCAGGGGAGTCTGAGTCCTGCTGTCTGTCTGAGCCTTCCTCAGCCCATTCCCCTGTGGCTTGGAGGTGATCCCGTGATGCCAGTGGACCGCAAGCTCTGGCACATGTGCATGATGAGCTGGGGATGGGTGGTGTCAGCTGTCCAGAGCCCCAGCTGAGCAGGAAGAGGAGGGCTGGATTGACGGCCTGGGGGTGGACAGCCCTGGATGACAGCACCAAAGTCCCCCTATCAGAATAAGAGCTGGTGTTCTGGGGAGTTTCCACACAAAGTAAGAGACATGTGGATGACCCGTGGAGGGGCAGCCTCCCAAGGGAGGAGAGTGGAGGGAGGAGCCCCTTGGAGCGTTGGGCTGGGGGGGGGTCGTCTGGGCTTCTCGGCACTCACACTCCCCTTCTCCCCGGCAGCATGGTCTCGCCATCAGCCAGTTCTGCAAGGAGTTCAATGAGAAGACAAAGGACATCAAAGAGGGGATCCCCCTGCCCACCAAGATCATTGTGAAGGTGCGGGGGCCCGTGAGGCCAGAGAAGCACAAGGCACAGCCTCCCTCTGGCTTGGCCCACACCTCTCTGACTGCTCCTCCTCTGTCCCCATTGCTGAGATTCCTCCCCTCCAGACTCTGTCCTCGGCCCTCTTCTTCCCTACCCTCTTTCTCTCGTTGGTCTCACACACTCCCATGGTCCAGCGTCACTCGGGGCACTCCCAGGGTTGTAGAGCCAGCCCTAAGCTCTCCCCTCCAACTACCTGCACGTCCTGTTGGCTCAGAGGTGGGGGATAACCCCCGTTCTGGCTTCTCTCTTCCAGCCTGACAGGACGTTTGAGCTCAAGATAAGTCAGCCCACCGTTTCCTACTTCCTGAAGGCAGCAGCTGGCATAGAAAAGGGAGCCAGGCACACAGGTGATGGGCCTGGCACCTGGGCTGGGTCTGGGGGACCACGGAACGGCCTGGGCAGGCAGGATGACAGCTGAGGTGCCTTCCTCCCTTTCAGGGCATGAGGTCGCTGGGTTGATCACCGTGAGGCATGTGTATGAGATCGCCTGCGTGAAGGCTCAGGACAAGGCCTTCGCTTTGCAGGATGTCCCCCTGTCCTCAGTTGTCCGGTCCATCCTTGGTAGTGCCCGCTCGCTGGGTATCCGCGTGGTGAAGGAGTGAGTGAGCAGGGAGTGAGGGGACCCTGGGTGAGCTGAGAGCTCGGGTGGGGGGCTGAGGCACAAGGAAGGAAGGCCAGAATCCTGGACTGGATCTGCGAGGACGGTGTGGGGGTGTGGGGGTGTGGGGTGGGGGTGGTGTTCAGCTCTTGCAGGAGCAATGGGCTGGGTTGGGTCTGAGGCCAGGAAGCCCAAGCACCTGAACGTAGGACCCCCAGGGTGCTGACCGCCTTCTTCCTCTCTGCAGCCTCAGCGCAGACCAGCTGGCTGCCTTCCAGGAGGAGCGTGCCCAGTTCCTGGCATCCCAGGCCCTGGCAGATGCCGAAGCCGCCGCGGCAGAGGCGGCCAAGAAGTGAGCCCTCCACCTGCCCAGCCCCCCTCCGTGCCCCCAGGGTCGTTGGCTGCACGCACCTGGCGTCAGAGGGCTGGTGGTCACCTCTGACCCTACTTTACCTTTTATGTATCATGGCAGTCTGTAATTTAAAGGGCTAAAGACCCCAATAAATACTGTATCATTTATTCCCTCGTTCTCTTTGTCTGTCTGCTGCTCAGGGGTTGATGGGGAAGAGGCAGGGAGAACAATGGGATGGGGTAGAGAAAGCAGCCCTGAGCGTGGAGGCAGAAAATCAGCCTCGAGCAGTGTCAGAGCTAGACGGGACCCCGGCAGCCGCCCTGTACCAGTCATGCCCCCAGTGGATGGCACCCTGGCAACCACTCTGTACCAGTCATGCCCCCAGTGGATGGGACCCTGGCAACCACTCTGTACCAGTCATGCCCCCAGTGCATGGGACGCCCAGCAGCCACTCTGTACCAGTCATGCCCCCAGTGCATGGGATCCCAGCAGCCACCCCATATAAGCTGTGCCCCCTCTGGACAGGACCCTGGCAGCTGCCCCCTGGCTACTGTGCCCCCAAGGCTTATCTACCCTCTTTCTCTTAAGACTCCTACTAAGGGAGAACAGTTGAAGGAAACAGGGAAAGAATACTGGCTCTGGGTCAGAGGATCTAGGTTCACATTTTCTCTCTGATGCTCTCCCTGTGTGACCTTGGGCAAATGCCCTCCCAGGTGGCCTCAGATTTCTCCTTGGCAGAATAAGGCTGGGCTAGGGTCTCAGGACTAGGACCCTGGCCAGGCAGCCACAGGCAGAGCTGGAGGGGATATTGGATCAGGAGGGGCTGGGGAGGCTCTGGAGCCTGGTTGGACGGTCAGGTTGGGTGCAGTTTCCTAAGATGTCCTTCTGGCTTTTGTTGTCTTCTCCCTCCTTGCTACCCCTGAGCATCTGGGCAGTGAAGGAAGGAGTGCCCTGCAGTGGGTGGGGGTGAAAGTCTGAGTCCATGGACTTCTCCCCATGAGAAAGGGAAGAATCAGGTTGAGAAATGAGAGGCCTCGGGCTGCAGTCTGGGAATTAGGTGCTTCCCCCCCCCCCCCCATCCTGAGCAGCACTGTCTCTTGGGCTAGAAAATGAGGGGCCTCCTCAGCCACCCGAAGGACCTGTGGTTTTTTTTCAGAGTCAGTGACTGTCCTTCCACCTTCCCAAAGGTGGAATGAAAGAGAAGAAGTTGTCTCTCTCCAGCAGGAGATCCCGCTTCCTCTCCATCCTATCTTAAAACTTGAATGTTTGGTGGGCTTGGAGTTGGGGAAGCTGAGGGGTCTTGGAGGGAGGCTTTTGTGTAGCAAAAGGCAGAGAGATCAATGGGATGGGTGAGGAAAACAGCCCTGAGCATGGAGGCAGAAAATCAGCCTCAAGCAGTTTCAGAACTGGACGGGATCCAGGCAGCCACCCTGTACCAGTCATGCCCCCGTGGATGGGACCCCCAGCAGCCGCCCCATGCGAGCCGTGCCCCCCATAGACAGGACCCCGGCAGCTGCCCTGTACCGGTCCTACCCTCTGTGAGAGAGCTTTGGTTTTAGGCTGTAACTGGAGCTCATCGGAGCCTGCATTAGAGAAAGTCTCCCCCGCCCCCCAATTCCTCAAGGAATTAGGTGGCTGTTTTGGTGCCTTAGAATTTGAGTATTCAGGAAGAATGAAGAAGGTTCCCAGGTCACCTCTGCTGGAATCTGGGGTGCAGGGAGCAGTGAGCTCTTGGGACCCAATGGGCTTTAGCTGCTGCAGGGTTCCAAGAGAGAACCCACCATGGAACCTTTGCGTCCTCATCGGCCTGTGTGTGTGTGTGTGTGTGTGTGTGTGTGTGTACAAGCAGGGGTGAGGCAAGGGGACTTTGTTTCTTGACCAGCACATTGTTACATCTCCCTGAGAAATTAAAAAAGTTGACCAGCCCGTTCTAATCCTTCCCCTGCAAAGCCAAAGGGAAGCTGACGCTTGCTCAGAGCAGGACATGTCCAAGGCAAGGCTCCTACCCCATTTTTGGGGAACCCTGATGGAGGGCTGCTGCTAATGCTGACCAACAGCTGCTGTTGACGGAGGGGCTTCAGGGACACATGACCAGGTGAGCAGCCTTGGGGAGAGGCCGGAGGAGGAGAGAAGCCCAGAGCCACAGTCTTCAGCTTTCTCATCCTCCATGGTCTAATCAGCCGAGGCTGCTGGTCCCAGAGGAAAACTCGGCCTAGGTTTGATCCTGAAGATCTTGAAGCCCGCCCCTCCATCATCCCCATGGGGAAACAGCGACGGCCTGCAGGAAGGAAGTAGCCAGGATTAACTCCAGGCTCAGAGCCCACAGCCTTTGGCTCTTAGACCAGGCTTGGCTTGGGCTCAGTGGCTGAGCGCTTCCCGATCTGCAGGCCTTCCCCACCAAGGGTCCCCCAGCGCACCCCAAGCCCGCCTCTCTTCTAAGTCAGCAAACAACACCAGGGCTACAAAAAAGGCGAACCGGACTTTATTATAAAGTTGGTTACAAAGTCAACACAGCACCACAAGTTTCACTGCATGGAGGCCCAGGGGCCAACACAGCAGCCAGGGTGTCCCTGCCTGCTTGTACACACACACACACACACACACACACACTCACACACACGCGCGCACGCAAACGTGCACACATGCGTATGCACACACACACACACACACACACACACACATACACACATGGCGTGACGACAGATCTGTCTTCCTTCATCGGAAAGAAACGATAGAGTCGCTTCACGCCCCCCACCCCAGGCGCAGGGCGCAAAAGTCACAGGAAAAGCCGCGGCAGGCGGCCGAGTTCATAGGAATTGAAATCCTGTTACTGGAGTGTAGACAATTCTACGTGAGTGTCAAGAGCCCCATGGGGCGCTGGCTAGCCCGGGTCCGGCCTTTTCCCCCACAGAAGCCCCGGGGCCCCTATGGCCCCTGGGAGTGGAGAATTCCCCCCAGGCCCCTTGGGCAGCATGGAAGGGAAGCTGTGACTCCCCCGTTCTCTGTATGGAATCCCATTCAAGGAAACTCACTACGAGTGAATACGGATTGAGGTGGAAACTGGGATTGCTCAAAGTCTCTTGGTTCTAAAAATAACCCCCCTCCCCCTTCTTCCCACCACCCTTCCTCCCCCCTCCCATCCTTCAGGGCGGGAGGGGCTGCGCGCTTCCCCTCCGCGCCCCCAAGGATCCCGCCGGAGCTCCCGGGGCGGCGGAGAGCGTCTCCACTCCTGGATGACAATATGCCATACTCAACAACGTTAAGTCACAGACTTATTCAGAACGCTGGTTCCCCTCCACTTCCATCTGAGGAAAGAGAAAACCAAGGAGACAGGGTTAGAGAAGCCCGAGCTAGTCACGGGACTGACCCCTGCCCTCCTTTCAAGCAGGGCTGCGGAGACATGGAGGACCCCAGAACAGCGACAAATGGGAGGGATTGAGTTGTTGGGCTTGGATTCTGGGAAAGGGTCTGAGCTAATAAGGCTGGCATGAAATGGGAGTGTGGGACAGCTCCTATCCCACTTTGTCTGTGCCTCTGAGTTGTCCCAGCCTTTTCTTTCTGTCTCTTTCCCAGTGGAAAAATGCTAGACTAGGAGTCAGGAGACCCTCCTCACCCACCCACCCCCAACACACCCAGAGGTTCTACCCCCAGGGCCAATACTACTGAGCTCTGTTAGTTTGGGACAAGTCAGCTAGCCTCAGTTTCCTCATCTGGGGACTGAATTCTTCCCTCCCTCCTCAGCTTCTTATGAGGTCAGTGGGTGGGTTGACTCACCGTCGTGGAAGCTGTCTTGAACATGACTCTGGAGTTGATACAACTCATCAGTACATCCATCACAGGGGAATGCTGAGACACCTGTCTCAAAGTCGGTTTCGTATGCGGCCAGGTCCTCCAGGAAGCTGTGATCTTCTGGGGACAGGTCGGTGCAGGGCGATGGGGCCCCCCCTGGGCCTGAAGTCTCAGGACCCCCTGGTCCCCAATCCCCCTGGGGTGTTGGGGTGGAGAGGCCCATGAAGATGTCTTCCACAGACTTCTCTTCCAGGAATTGGTCCTCAGGGGCATCTAAGAATGCCACCTCCTGATTTTTCCAAGATTTAAGGTCCAGGCTGAACACGGGGGGACCAGCCCCCAGGAAGGAGAGACTTTGGCCCAGGGGTTCAAGTCCCTCTGTTTCAGGCTCTGCTGGGAAAGGGCAGTCCATACCCTGGGCCAGTTGGCTGATCTGCTGAATAAGTCGCTCTATCTCACTTCTCTCCTTTTCTGAGTAATGGAAGAAACTCTGTTTGACTGGGGAGGCCTCTGGGGTAAGCAAGCCATCAGGCACCAGGGGCACATCCACGGAGAGTGGCCCCCGAAGCTGGGCCAGAGCCAGGAGAGTGCAGTCCCCATTACCAGGACTGTTAGGGCTGGGGGGCAACTTCTCATAGAGAAAACTGCAGCCGTCTTGGGGAAAGTAAGTTTTGGTGGGGTTAGGGCTCAGTTGGTCTGGGAAGGTCCGGCTGGGGCTGGCCAGGTGAGTTTGGAAAGCTGTGCTGAGTGGGGTCAGTTGTTCTTGGACAGGGCTGGCCAACTGCTCCTGGAAGGTGGCAGTGTTAGGCATCAACTGCTCTTGAAAAGTCGTGGCACAGGGAGTCAGCTGGTCTTCATAGGTCTGGGCTGTGGCATCAGTCAATTGGCCTTGCATGGGGCTGGTCAACTCAGGAAAGGTGGCACTGCTGGGGGTCAGCTGCTCAGGGAAGATGGCAGTGCTGGGAGCCAGCTGATCTTGGATGGAGCTGGAAGGGGTGGAGATGTGCGTCTGGAAGGGCTCTTGTAGGCTGAAGAGGAAGGCACACCCCCCTGGCTGGTGAGGTGTGTATGGTGGGGTGCACACAAAATCTTTGCACAGATCTCCTTGGAAGGTAGACTCAGGGCCTGTAGGGAATGCCAAATAATTGAAATCCATCTCCTTGGGGGGCTGAGGCAGCTGCTCTCCGGAGGAAATGGATGCCAGTCCTGGGCCAGTGGGGAAGTTTGTGCTTCTGGGACCCCCAAAGGCTGGGGTGAAGGTCGGATCAGGGCTTGCACACTGGGCTGGAGAGAGGAGGCTTTCTGAGAAGGTGGCTGGTGCAGTTGAGGTGCCCAGAACATAAGCCAGATGGGCATCTTCAGAGCTGAGCTGCTGGCGGAGACACCAGGCTTCTGAGTCACTAAGAAGGAAGAAAAGAGAACCTGAGGTGAGAAGCCTGGTTCCCTTGTCTAAGAACCCAAGCAACTCTACAGCTGATCCCCTTTCCAAATCGTGGGCTTCAGCTTACCTGATTGGGTAATTGTTGGCAGTGATGGGGCCATCTGAACTCTCAGGATGCATCAGGGAGTACATCCATACCCAGCCTCCAGCCTTGGCCTGCAGTCTCACTACCATTTCTGCCTGAGCATCACCACTGTTGGCCACTAGGGGAAAAGAAGAGATGGAGGGTTAGCCCAGTGCCCATCGGCCACCACCACTACGAACACCCTAACAGACCACCTCTCACCTGGCTTGATCTAACCCTAGTCCTTACCAGTCCTCACCTCAACTCCCTCCCCTACACACACTATCCCTGGAATCCTGACTCTGATATCACCTTTCATCCCAATCCTATTACAAACCTGCCCATGTATAGGTTCATGAGATCATAGATTTAGAGCCAGAAGGGAACTTAGCAATCATCTAATCAAGTTTTTGCAGATGAGGAAACTGAGGCCCAGAGAGGTCAGTTGACTTACCAAGGTCACATAGGTACCAAGAGGACCTTGGATCCAAAGTCCTATCTTCTGCTAAAACACATCAGTACCACTGACCTGGTCCTTCCCCCTTTGGCTTATCTCCTCCCCAGATTATTCCTGGCTCTGTCTCCCTCCTGTCTCTGCTCCTGCCCCATGGATGCACTAGGACACTCACGCAGGCGGTAGTGCTGGGCCGAAGCGTGGGCCAGGTCCTCAGGGTGCAGAAGTCCATACCATGATTTACAGACCAGCTCGCTGCGCTCAAAGCCCAGGTAGACTAGGACACTAGGAAGGGCGAAGGCAGGAGGTCAGCTTTCTGCTATCCCATCTTGATACCCAAGCATCCTGCACCCTTCAACCCCAGCTTACTCCCTCCCAGACACCAACTCTTTTTGCTACATCCCGGCCCTCCTATTGCTTCAAGCCCCTGACTCTCCCATGATTCTTGGAAACCAAATGTGCCACCCCAGTAGTAGAAGCTCTGTCTTTCTACTCATGACCTAGGCACCCCAAACTCACCTCTCAGAGACATCCAGCAGGGCGAGGTCCTTGGCATGTCGGCTCTGAAACACAGCCAAGAAGATCGAGGCCAGACCAGGGCCACACCCTGGTCCAGAGCGGGCTCGGAGATCAAGGGGGGCGCAGAAGGCTGTGAAGACAGGATTCCCTGCCCAGTAGGCTCCAGGGGGGTGAGGATGGAAGCGGCCACGGATTAGCACAAGCTTGTTGCCTGCACTCTGGCGCCTCAGGGACTTGGAAGTGTTGAATCGGCATCGGAAAAGGCGATCTGAATGGAAAGAGAAGTGAGTCAATGAATGAGTGAATGGATGATAATTGTAGAGAGAAAAAGGACTTGTCCAATGCAAGAGAAGGCAGAGAAGAGGGAAGGAAGCAAAGTACTCACCAGTGTCAGGCATGGAGGGCAGAGTCAGCTGCTGACGGACAGTGAGGTGGTCAGCAGGGTCAATAATATCATAGATGCTGTCACCCTGGGCAACCAGATCCACCTAGGGAGCAGGAAAAGGTGGAAAGAAAGAGGACCATCAGT
Source organism: Vombatus ursinus (assembly GCF_900497805.2). Taxonomy (NCBI): domain Eukaryota; kingdom Metazoa; phylum Chordata; class Mammalia; order Diprotodontia; family Vombatidae; genus Vombatus; species Vombatus ursinus. The sequence continues at coordinate 4,506,442 of NW_020951147.1, forward strand.
GAATGGAGGGAAAGCCCAACCATGCACAGCCTCTACTCAATACATCTAGTAGCCTCAGTCCTTCAGTGGTGACCCTAGATAGCTCTGGTTTCCCAGTTCCTTAAGCCCTGGTGTGCAACACTGTCCTGTCCCAGGGGATGCACATAATTACCACGGGGACAATCTTAGGATGGAGTAGGAGCATACAACTGGGAAGGACATACAGGACCATCTAGTTCAAGCCTTCATGGCAAAGGTGTGGAAACTGTGACCCAGGGAGGGGAGGGGATTTAATTATTGAAAGTCACAAAGCACTGGTTATGTGACTGGCTATGGCGAAGACCTGTGAGTAGTCCCTAGTTTCTGGCTACAAGCCCCCCATGCTCCCTTAACTACATTATTCTATTTCCCACCTTGGGGGGGGGGGTGTGTGGAAAGAAGAGGAGGATGTTTTCCAGGACCCTCAGAAAACCTCTGAATATCAAAATTGGACCTTCGGTTGCTTCCCTGCCCCAGCTATTCTAAGCATCCTCTAGGCTGGGAAGAGCTTTCCTGGTTGAATCTATTTGCGCTCTGGTCGATTCCCGTCACAAGAAGGCACTCACCATGGAATGGCCCAAGTGCTCGCTCACGTTGTCAGACAGATAGAGAAGCTTTCCTTCAGCTGTAAACATGAGCAGGAACCCAGGCAGCGCCGCCACGATGTCTTCCAGCTCCTGCGCCGAAAGCAGCCCAGCTGGGCCAGTCAGAGGGGCGCCTGATGGGAGAGAGAAACAGGATGAGTCAGGAGGGACGCTCCGGAAGACTGGAGACAAGAAGAGAGCATTCTCTTCTACATGGGGGGAGAAGAGGGAGTGACTTTCAGGAATCCATAGGGATTCCAATGGATCAGCCCCGGGAGTAGCGCCCACCTGTTGACCCCGCTCCCCTACCTCCTGGCCGAGGGACCTGTTGATTGGATTCTTTAATGCCCAGCCAGGGACAGCACGCTCCGACCACAGTAAGGTTAAGAACCATGGACAGCACCCGCAGCCCAAGGCTCCTCGGGTTCAGCACCGCAGGTCCCCAAGACCGATGCTCTACCGTCAGTGTCAGAACCTCGGACAGAGCCTCAGGTTCCAGGCAGCTCTATCTGCCTGCGCTTCCCTGCGCTTCCCTGCAAAAAGGATCTCCTAATGGGATGCTCCCTTGTGGACTGGAGACTATTACACTCGCGGAGCTTCCCTGTCCAGCGTGCTGACATTAAGGAAGGCGCCCTGAGGTCTTGGGGAGCAAAGGAGGGAAGTCTGACACCCCTAGGTCCCTTCCCTGTCCGGCTCCTTTCTGAAGAGACTCCTCTCTCAGCCTGGAAGTGGTCCCTGGAGTTCCAGCCCCGCACTCCCACCAGGGTCTCCGCCAGCCCGGTCCCGCTCACCTCCGGCAAAGAAGACTCCCTTGCGGGTGTAGATGCAGGCTAGCGACATGATGTGCAGGTAAGATAGCCGCACTTTGTCCGCTTCGGCCAGCGGCAGCAGCTCCTTGAGGCTCCGGATCTCCGCGTTGATCTGGTCTCGCCGCGCCTTAGAAGCGCCCTTGGTGGAGCGGTACATGGCTGTTGGCGGCAGAGCTCGCGCCTGGGAGCCTTGGACACCTGGGTACCCGCCCCGACGCGTCTTCTTCGGCTTCTTCCTCCTCTCTCTCCCCCGTCTCTCTCTCGGTCTCTGTCTGTCTCCCTCTCTCGGGCTCCGTTTGGCAGCTCTGCCCCCCTCGCCCGTCTCGCTTCGCTTTATATAGCCCCAGCCGGGCGTGGGGGGCTCGATTCAGGGACGGGGAGGGGGGCGGGAGGAGCGGGGGGCCGGGCCAAGCAGGCTGCACGGGGAGCTGCCGGCTGGGGGGGCCCCCACTCCTCCTCCCTCCCCAGCCTCCGACGTCATCCGCATGACGTAGAACGAGAGAGGGAGGGGGAACTGCGGGGGGGGGGGGGGGGGAGGGGGGGAAGAGAAGCAAAGGAGGGGGCCGAGCCTGGAGGGGATGGAGCCAAGGCTCAGCGCCGCCGTGCAGGAGGAAAGCTGGGGTTCTAGAGTGCAGGGGCTTGCGGGAAGCTGGAGAAGGACCCTTCTGGAAGTTGGGCGAGCCCTGCTCGGCCCCCTGTCCTTCCCCCCATCCCAGCATCTGATTCTGATGCCCTGTCTCCAGCCCAGGGTTCGGCTGCTCTCTGCCTTGTGGGCCAGGGTCCTGCCTCCTGCTAGAGCCTAGAGTCTGTGCAGCGGCCCTATAGCCCCTCCTATAGGCCAGTATTCTTCTGGGAGGGGAAGGGGATGGGGTGAGGGGGCATGAGGGAGTCCTGGCTGCCCGAAGCAGAGATTCCCACGGGCCCTCTGGTGCCCCCTGGAGGACACTTTTCAAAGCCCCTGTCCCTCCTCCCTAGGCCCCGCTCCATGGTGCCCACAGACTGATTGACGGACTGGTGGGAGATGTTTCTTTTTGCACCTCCCTTTCCCCTGCCTTTCTTTCTCTGGCCCCCCGAATACAGAGGGTCTCCAGACCGCCCCTGGGGGTGCAGAAGGGAAATGGGAATTGAGGCACAAGGAAAGAAAGCCTCGAGGTTCATAACTGGGACCCAGATATCCCTGCCCCAAGCCCGTGCTGGCTCCTCTTCCCCCACCCGGAGGGATCCCCCCTTCCCCCAGCTTCGGTCTTGGCATCTCTGCGCCCTTCTCCTCCCCTCCCTTACCCTCCCCTTGCCTCAGCGGGCCGGGGGCGGGGGGCGGGGGCGGGGCTGGGGGAATCCCAACTCCATATTAGGGCAGGAAACCTCCTGGCGCGGCCGGCGGGGCGGGGCCTCTGTGCTTCAGCTCTCTGCTTTTAAAGGCTCCCCCGCCCCCTTTCCCTAGCGGCTGCGCCTCTGGGGGCGAGGCGCAAAGAAAGAGCCCCCGTTCTCCCTGGGCGCTCTCCCTGCTCTCAGCTTGTCCCACTACTTTCTGTCTGCCCGGCTGTCTTCCATCCTGCCCCCCACCCTCAGCCTTTTCCCAACTCTCTGTCTTTCAATCTCCAAATCTCTTCTAATCTCTTCCTCTCGGTCTCTTTGGATCTTCGTCTCTGCCTTTGCCTTCCATTTCTTTCTCAAGTTCCCCCACCATTTTTAATAATGTCTCTGTCTCTCATGAGAGATATCATTCTGTCTCTCCTTTCGGTCTTTTCTCGCTCTGTTTCTCTGTATTAATTGGTATCTCTGTAACATTCTGTCTCTGCCTTTCTGACTTTTTATCTGTCTACTCTCTTTTCCTTTCTATTTGTTTGGGTCACTAGCTCTGCCTAACTCTCTGTCTCTGCTTTGCTATCTCTATATCTTTGTTTCCATCTCTATCCCTCCCTGTATGACCCACTCCCAAGTGGAGATGAATGAGGAAGACCATACTATGTCCCACACGAGGTGAGATTGGTCCTCTCTCCAGGGGCCTGAGAAGGTGAAGGTGTAGGGCCTCCTAGATTTGGAAAGGGAGAGGAAGCCAGGATGCTGAATACTGGACCCTCTTCCCGGGAAGTTAGGGAAGAAGAAGTAGCCTGGGAGTTTGGACATAGGCATCTTTCAGATCTCTGGGGGTTGGGGGTGGAATATAAATTCTGATGTTCGATAAAGACCAAATAAAATAGGTTGTGAATTGGACATCTGATTCTGAAAACAAGAATTTGGGGGATGGAGTGGGGCAAGAATACTGTTCAGTACTGCCCTGTAGAAAAAGTGTATACTGAAGGGGGGGCTTATACAGAAGCAGGGTCCATCTATGGATAAGCTAAGAAACTTTAGTTTCAAAGGCAAATTTCTTATCCCTTTCTATGTTTTATCTGAGGCCTTCAACAGACACACCTTTCCCTCCTCCCTCCCCAATGGTGCTATCAGGAGGTGGAGGGCCTTCAGGGTAGGTAGGTGTGATACCTCTATCTCTTTGTCTCTATCTTTCTGTCTCTGTGTTTGGATAGAAGATGGGAAGCTCATTGTAAATTTGCTGTCTCTACATCCATTTCCCCATGACCCCAAACTATTTTGCCCCCTCTTTAGCCCTATCTCTCTGTATAACTTCTTTCTCAGTCTTTTCTTCCAGCCGATCTCACTGTCCCCTTTTCCTCTTAGCACCTCCCATCCAGATGTGCGTGGAAACATAATGGGAGAGGTGGGGGACAATTTAGCCTCGTTTCACAGTAGGAGGAAATGTTTCCTTTCCCCCAGAGCCCAGTCAGTGTGTGTCAAGATCACTGAGGGAGACTCGTTGCTGTCCGTGGTGCTGAAGATTTGATCTGAAGAATCAGGACTAAATAGACAGTCAGTCCCAAGACCTGCTAAGTCAGGGTCCCCGTGTATATATCTATTTCTGTGTCTGTCTGTTTGTATCTATTTGTCTGTATTTGTGTACTTGTTGTTTGCCTGTCTGTCCGTGCAGCTCCCCCTCCTGGCTGCCCCCATTCAAGTCTCCTGCCTTTGCCTCCTTCCCCCATACCACTTTGTGAACACTAGGAAATCCACCACCTTCAGGGAATCTCCCTCTGCAGCCAGTCAAACCTCTACTGGGGACTGGGGGGCAGGATATCTGGATTCTGGCAGGGAAGTAAGAATGGATGAAGGGAGAATTGAGGTCCAGGGGAGCAATTACTGAGATTCTGGAAGGAGAGTGGGATGAGGATGTCCGAGTTCTGGGAGGGCAATAAGTCCTGAAAGAGGATGTGTGTGTGTGTGTGTGTGTGTGTGTGTGTGTGTGTGTTGGGGGAGTGGTAGAATCAACCTAGTCTACTTTAGTTCAAGGCAAGAAGATCTAGTTACCCCAAGCTCCCTTCTTCCCAGGCCGGCCCCCAACTCCCTGGCCTCCCACCTTCATGTAGTTATTTTTAACTTCTTAGAACCAAAAATAACCTGGAAGCAGCTTCAGGCCGTGGGAGAGGAGCTATTTATATCACCAGTGACGGTTCAGAAATAGCAGGCAGGAGGAGGGGGGCGGCTGGCACCGCTAGAGAGCTCCTGGCCGGGGCTAAAAATACTGTCGCAGTGAGTCATCCTGGCCCCAGCTGAGTCACCCCCGTTCCTGGGCTGGGAGGGAGAGCGCTGGATGGACTGAGGAATGAAAGGCTTTGGTCTGTGCAAACTAGGGGACTAGGGACCCCAGTTTTCCTGGAAAAAGAGGGGCCAGGGATTAGGCAAGGAAGCTCTTGGGATAAGGGGGCAGGGGACAAGTAAAATGAGATGGTAGAAGGAAAAAAGACTCAGCGATTGAGATGTATACACAAATAACATGCACAAACAAACACAATCAAATTTTCACATACCCAAGAAGCCTTTTAGTGCTGTGATAGGGGGATATATATATATATATATATATATATATATATATGCAATGGCTTATATGGGAGTTGGGCTATGGGAACATATATGTGAATGTGAGGTTAACTGCATATAGCTGTGTCTGTGTGCATCCATGTATGTGAATCTATGTATATCTGTGTCTGTGTTTGTTTGTGTCTCTCTTTGTGGGTCTGTGTATATTTATATGCATATGTGTGTATGGAACTCTGTCCATATTTGTATGACTGTGTTTATATGTATATGTCTATCTGGGTCTGGGTCTGCATATGGGTCTGTCTCTGCATGTCTACATCTATCTGTGTGGGGAACTATTTATATGTATCTCTCTGTGTGTTTATCTGTATCTGCATATGTGTACTTGGGTATGTCTGTCTGTCTGTGTCAGTATGACTGTGCATGAAGCTCTGTGTGCCCTTGTAGTTCCAAGTCCAATTCAATTTGCCTTCTCTTGCTCAGTCTCCTGTGTTATCTGATCAACCTCCTCCTGCACCCCAGGCCCCTCCTTCAACCCCTTCCCTAGCCCCACTCACCCCCCATCCCTTTTCCACAATTAGTCCCCAAATCTCTGGGAAGCACCCCTCCCCAATGCAAGCACTCCTTTAGGGGGAAGGTGAGCCTTCCATGCTAGGGAAGGGGGCTTCCCTCCTCCTGGAGCCATTCTGAATCTTCCCTGGCCTGGGGGAGTGAGTGGTTTTCCACCGCTCCATATTTGGGGTGCTGCAGGGAGAGGAGGGGTTTCTTTAGATCTAAAAAAATCTGTGGAGTGTGCACACACATACACACACACATACACAAAACCAAGAGAGAGAAACAGAAAAAAAAAATATCAAGGTCCCTTCTTTACGGAGCCGAGCTCGCATCTGTTGCCATGGCAACCCGCCCACTCCTTCCCCGAAAATTCACCAAGAAGAGGTGATGGCATCAGGGAGGGATTGGCTGATTTCTTCCTTTATGATTTTTTTTTTCCCGAAAAAGGGCTTTTTATAGCACGAACAGGCCATGCAGTCCCTGGCTCCTGCCTTGAATGGTTTTAGAGGGTTCCTGGGGGAACACCCCGCTTCTCCCTGGCCACCTTATCAGGAAGGAGGGAAGAGTAGGGGCTAATCTCTTTCAGGGGCTTTGGCTAAGCAGACCGTCTGTGGAGAGAAATGGAGGTTGAGTGGTAATCTTTTTCTCTAGAGAGCTATGGTCTGTCTACGGAAGCCTTAGGGCTTCCTGGAGTCTTGAAGAGTCAAAACATCTCTAGAGAGGTGTTAGAATACTTCAGCTGTCAACTTGGACAGATATGCCTATTCTAGATGGAGGTTTAACCTCCTGGCATCCTTTGGCATCAGAGAGAAATTGAACAGAAATCCAAGAATCTCAGCTTAGACTGAGATTTCAGATAGACTTATCAGGTCAGATGGTGGACCAGAAGGTTCCGGAAAGATCCTCCATGCCTTGAGCTAACCGCAAATTATTCTGGGGCAGAGGCAGACATTCTGTTGACCTTTAGACTGCTGACTGTGTGATTCAGCCCAAGATCCGAGGAAGCTCTGAAGGTAGGTGCCAGCTCTAGAGAGGACCCAAGCTAACCCCAATACCCAGAAAGCTCTAGACCAAGGTTGGCAGGGAGCCATGGAATCCTCATCACTTTCAAGTGTGAGCTCAACTTTTCCTGCCAAATGCTTTGATGGCTCTAAATCCCTGGTTTGCTCCTGGTCTTGGCTCACTACAGAAATGGGATCACCCTGGACTGGAACCCAGAGAATCATACTGTAGCTTTGTCCACAAATAGCCCACTGGACAGATCCATCACTCCAGGGTATGCTAGGGTAGAGACAGCTCCTGAGTCTGGGTAGCTTTCAATACAATTTGACACAACCATAGAAAAGAAGATAGCTGGGAAACTGCCGTGATCCCAGCAATTAGTTATCTCTGCCTAGAATATTGAAACCAGGACGATATGGGTCAGCTGCCTTTCATCGAGATTTGGGATTACTGGAAAGAGCAGTGTACTGGAGACCTGGATTTTGATCCTAACAGCCATTAATTTACTATGGGACCTTAGGAAGTCATTGTTGCTCTTGGGGTCTTAAATTTCCTGCTCTGTAAAATAAGGAGCTTGTGTTCTATGCTATTTGTTTCAAGGTGCCTCATACTCTCTGTTCTAAGGCTCCTTCCAGCTCTGCTGTTCTATGATCTAAAGTCCATCCCAGCTTGGACAGTCTACATTCTAAGCTTCCTACTAGATGTAGCATTCTATATTCTGTGTTCCTACCATGACATTCTATGTTCTGTGTTCTAAGGCACCCTCTAGATCTGAAAGTCTACACAGTGTTCTCAGACTCCTTCCAGCTCTGACATTTAATGTTTTAAGGTCCCTCCCAGCTCTAACAATATTTATTATGTGTTGTGAAGTCCCTTCCTTCTCTGGTACGCTATATTCTAAGTTTCAAGGACTTTTCCCAAGCTAAAGTTGTATAAGTTGTGCTCTATAATTTGCCAAATGGAAATTTCTTCTCTCTCTTCTTCACATATAGAAGGGCACTGTCTATCAGTGTATGCTTCGGTTGCAGACAGACCATACCTTCCCTCAGTTTCCTTTCTCTGACTGAGGATTGAGTGAGGAAGAAATGACCTCTGGAGTCGAGCATCTCTGAACCTCTTCTAAAGATGCAGCCATGGGGAGAGCAGATAGACAGACAGAAGCACTAATTCTCCTCTGCCCCTTATGCAGTACCCCCAAAATGTGGACAGGCCAGGGCCTTCAGAGATGCAGGCAGATGCTCAGCAGCATCTCTCTGCAGGAGTGTTTCTCCTCCTGTTCCCATGGCAACATATACAGGCTCTGCCAATGAAAAGCCACCATTCCCTGTTCCACCCCTCTGGAGGGAGGGAGATTTGGACTTCATATCTTCTAACCCATGACTTGGGGATTTGGAGTTGATTTCTAGATAAAAATTTTCCTCAAGAGGATGATATCAGACAGACAACAGCCGCTGTGGACAGATCCCATGCTGGGTATCCCAGGAAAATGGAGGATGCAGGATATGAGGTCTTCCTGTCCTCAAAGAGCTTGCAGTCTAACTGGGGAGAGAATACAGGCACACGAAAAGGTTCAACCAACACACAACCACCCTCCAACAACTTCAAACACAGGGTTAAGAGTTGGGTGGCCAGGCTTCGGGGGTGGGCTTGGAGCTGGATTCCAGAGGAGGAAGAGGCGGTCAGGGAAGAGAAAAGACCTTCTGGGTCTGGGAAATGGTGCACATGCAAAAGATGATAGGACTACAAGTTGGAAAGGTAGTCTAAACCCCTTGTTTTCAGATAAGGCCTGGCCCAGTAAATGACTTGCATAAAAGCACCCGACCAGGTCCCTCAGACTCCAAACCCCATGCCTTTCCCATTATCCCCAGACACAAGTCCCACAGATAAGTTTGACTAGAAACCCTTCCCATCCAAGTAGGGGAGCAAGAATGAATCCAATGTGTGTTAAGTTCAAATAATCCTACTAGGCCCAGTGGGTGCAGAAGTATAAGACATAGCTTAGGAAGTATAGAGGCTAGTTGAAGGAGGTAAGACTAAGAACCCTTATTTGTGTATTTCTAAGGGTCGGATTGTATCGTGCCAAGACTTAGGGCTTTGGGATTCCAGAAAAAGGTGATCAATGAGGTGGTTAGAGGAGGCTTCCTGGAGACATGAGGAGCCAAGTAACACCCAAAGTGGGGAGGTATGACATGGAAGCCTTCCCCGCCCCCCCCCCAAATAACTGAAGCTGCAAGGGAGAGGAGGTGTTGGAATATTGCATATACTGTAAGACAATCAATATGTGGAGTGCTTTTGCTGAGTTACTTCTGTTTCCTCTTTTCAAATCTTGGTTACAAGGCATGGTTATTATTGGATAGGGGAGCCAGGAAGGAATATATTCAAAAATAAAGACATTGTAAAAACAAGGGACCTCAATAAAAATCAGATTTTAGAAGTGCATTCTAGAAGTGATGGCCCTGTTGCCAGGCCACATGGGTGGTCCTGTGTCTAGTCCTGAGCCCCACATCTTAGGAAAGACAAGGAGAAGTGAACTGGGAGATGACTGGAGACTAGATCGTGAGTATTGGGCATATTTATATAGTCTGGGAAGGAGGCAATTTGGGGGCTGGGGATGTGGCCACTGTCTTCATGCAAAAGAGAGATCAGATTTGCTCTGCTTGGTCTCAGAGGCAGAATAAGGAGAAATGGGGAGGGGGAGAAGTAGAGCTGCAGATAGGCAGACTGAGGCTGGATTCAGGAAAATCTTCCTACTTTTGCAAGCCTTTCCAAAGTACAATGGGCTAGCTCAGGAGGTGGTGAAAGAAGGTGAGAAAGCAGAAGAAAAGAGAGAGGAGAGAGAGAAGTCCTCACCATTGGATGGTTTCAAGTAATGGTTAGGTAACCACTTATCAGGCATGTTCTAGAGGAGGGTTCTTGGGCAGCCATGGACAGATGGGCACTGGCATTTTGTCATTCAGGTCCATCAGGAACTAGGTCTGTATTCCTTATCTCATTGACTTCCTTCTTTGGCTTTGAGGATGACTTGGAGTAGATTTGAAATCTGGGCTGGGTGGGCAGCCCTGGATGCTGGGCTTCCCTCTTCAACCAGACCTGGATTAGTTGGAGAAATTGACTTTACATGGCACAGCATGCACTTTCCCAAAGGCAAACCTGTCTCCCCAAACATAAATTGAGAAACAGCTATCAGAGCTCAAGGATGGCAGGAAATGAGATTAGGAGAATTCACAACAGGTCAAGTGAGCCACGGAGATGGCCAAAAAGCTTATGCGTTGGTCACTGTGGAAAAATGAGAACTAAAATTGGGCCATCTACTCATTCATTCATTCATTTATTCATCAATCTGGGAATTGACGACACAAAGAAAAAAATCAGAAACAATCCCTGCCCTCAAGGAGCTTACATTCTACTAGGGTAAGTGCATAGTAAGTACACAGAACAAATATCAAATAATACTGGAAGCGGGGAGGGGATCAGGCAACATTTAATCTATGCCTTGAAGAGAGTTAAAGATTCTAACAGAGGGGGTGAGGTAAAGAGGAAAGTGAATTCCAGTAGCAGGGAAAAGCTTGTCCAAAGGTCTGGAGATGAGAGATGGTGGTATAGTGGTTCTGAGCTTGGACTGAGGAGGCCAGGTAAGAATCCTGTTGGCAACACTGATCAGTTAGCCCCGAGACCTTGGATGAGCCACTTTCCCACATCTAGGCCTCAGTTTCCTCATCTGTACAGTGGGAAAATTATACTTGCTTTACCACTTTTAAGGGGCTTGCTACAGAAGCAGACCTTCTGGTGATGACGCCCATTTCCTCTCCATCTCCACCTTGGATGCCATGAGAGGACACAGGCTGAGGTTTGTGGAGGAGGGAAGGAACCCCCTCCAGACTGCAAAGGCAGTAAACACTGGGCTGAGTTTCCTAGGGAAGCCGGGATGTCTCCAGTCTTTAAATAGGATCGTGTAATCCCGCCTCCGCGCCCTTGCTCACGCTCTTTCCATGTCTTTCCTCCCCCTCTTCACCTGTCAAAGTCCTACCCATTTTTTTCCAGTCCACCTCCTCCATGAAACGTCCCCAAACCCCTGTCAGCTGAAACAACAGTCTTCCCCCAGAGTTCACGTGGCACCGTGCTCGAGCCTCTCTGATCTGTCATGTTAGGAGTACAGCTATTTCTGTTTGTGCTCAAGATGAAAGGATCAGAAATCTAGAATTAGAAGGTTCCTCAGAAGCCGTCTTGTCTAACCCCCTTCATTCTACAGAGGAGGAAACTGAGACCAAGAGAGGCCCAGTGACTGGCCCAAGGTCACACAAGCATCAAGTGCAGAGTCAGGATTTGAACATGGGTCTGGACTACAAATCCAACGCCCTTCAAAATGTACCATGCTGGGAGTTCCCAGCAAAGACTTACCTGAGCTTTGTATCTCACTAGCACCCCATAAACAAACAAAGATTCCGTTTAATTCCATTCAATATTTATTGATACTGTGTGATTTCAGGCTTAAGTGCTAAGCCAGGAACCACGTAATGCCTCCCTTTCTAAGATAATCTTATCATTTATTGACTCAGAAATCAGAGTGATTAGGAGTGTTACACTTTGGACTCAGAAATCCATCACTGTTAGCTGAGCTCTTGGTCAGGTCACTGCCCCCCTCTGGGACTCAGTTTCCTCATATGAACTTTTTTTTTTTTTAGGCAATTGGGGTTAAGTGACTTGCCCAGGGTCACACAGCTAGTAAGTGTCTGAGGCCAGATTTGAACTCAGGTCTTCCTAACTCCAGGTCTGGTGCTCTATCCACTGTGCCATCTAGCTGCCCCACTTCCTCATATGAACCATGAGGGAATTGGACTGGATGACCTCTACAACCTAGAGGCCTTCAAAACAGCTTATGGGCTGCCTCCTACAGGAAGCCTATCTTGATCTCCAAGTGCTGCCCTGACCCCAGATCTAGCAGGGCCTCCGTTCAAATCTCAGCTCTGTCACCATCTATGTAGCTTTGTGCAAGTTGCTTAATTTAGAAGCGTTTATAAAGCACCCACTATGTGTCACAAACATTGCTAGGCTCTGGAAATACAAAAGCAAAAATGAAACTGTTCTTGCCCTCAAGGAGCTTGCATTCTATTGGGGAAAGCTATTAACTTTCTCCTGAAATTATTCTATCTCTACTTCATGTTTACTCGCCCCTAAGCCCAGAGCAGCCCTCCTTGAGAGCAGGGAGACCTTTTACCTCTTGTATCTCCAGCACCCAGCACAATGTCTGGATCCTGGTGATTTAAATTTAAATGAATTCACATTCCATTTGATGGGTTGGATGTGAAGGAGCTCTCACCTCCATCATTGTGGTCACATAACTACTTCAGCCCCCAACTCGAGGACCAGACAACTGGGCCCACCGAACCCCAGGATTCTCTCGAACAATGACCTCTTCTGGAATTCTCTAGAATGTCCCCCTTCCCTGGAATATTTCCCAGCAAGGTCTTAGAGAATCCGAGATGTTCAAGAAGAGAGGCCTCAACTCTATTTGGACACCATGTATATACAAAGCCCACATTTTTTAGATCAACATTGTATTGGTTCTTTTTTTTTTTTTAACAGTATCATTTCCTGAGGAGTCCAACCCCATAGAACCCCATCATAACAAAGAAAAACTATTGAGCAAAAGCAGCTGCCCCAGTGACAGAAGAAAACAGTGGTCAGTGGGAAAGCATGTGGGATTTGAAATCAGGGCCTCCGTTCAAATCTCAGCTCTGTCACTTACCATCTATGTAGCTTTGTGCAAGTTGCTTAATTTAGAAGCGTTTATAAAGCACCCACTATGTGTCACAAACATTGCTAGGCTCTGGAAATACAAAAGCAAAAATGAAACTGTTCTTGCCCTCAAGGAGCTTACATTCTATTGGGGAAAACAACACGAATACATAGAATTTACAAATATATATACATGAAGCAATTTGAGTCAAGGAAGATCTAGCAGCTGGTTAGGGCAGAGATCAGTCAAGGCCTCATGTAAGAGCTGAAACTTAGTTTCCTCACCTGTAAACTGAAGGGGTGGATTCGATGACCTGTCCAGTCCCTTCTGGCTCTAAATCTATGATTCTTTTTTTTTTTTTTTAGGCAGTTGGGGTTAAGTGACTTGCCCAGGGTCACACAGCTAGTAAGTGTCAAGTATTTGGTCTGAGACCAGATTTGAACTCAGGTCCTCCCGACTCCTGGGCTGGCACTCTATCCACTGTGCCACCTAGCTGCCCCTAAATCTATGATTCTGAGACCGACAGTAATAATCTTCACCTGTAGTCCCCTGTCGTTGTTGAGTTATTTCAGCCATGTACAACTCTCCTTGACCCCATTTGGGGTTTTCTTGGCAGAGATACTGGAGTGGTTGGCCATTTCATTCTCCAGCTTGTTTTACAGATGTGTAAAGCAGATGAGGCAAGCAGGATTAAGTGACTCGCCCAGGGTCACACAGCTGTAAGTGTCTGAGGCTGGATTTGAACCCACGGCCTCCTGATTCCAGGGCCGGCGCTCTATCCACTGTTCCACCTGGCTGCCCCCAAGTCAAAAAGATCTGAATTCAGACACTTACTAGCTGTGTGACCCTGGGCAAGTCACTTAACCCCTATCTCCCTCAGTTTCCTCATTTGTCAAAAGATGAATAACAGTAGCACCTACCCCCCAACATTGTTGTGAGGATGAAGTGAGTTGATGTGTGTGAAGTACTTTGCAAGCACTAAAGCACTGTATGCATTCTAGTTATCATTGTCGTTGTCTGGCACAGAAGACGGTGATTAACCAAAAAACATGGTGAGGTGAATATTTGTGTGTGAATGGGCCCTCTCCCTCAGCAGGTTATGTGCCCAGCAGTAGGATACTGAGTTTGGTGACTCAACTTCCATATTTCTCAGAGATGACCAGCCACTGAGCAATCAGGCCACTGGAAACCACCCAAATTGGCATGTGGAAGTCACAGTCCTTCCTCTGATTTGCTCATCTCTTTTCCTTCTCCCCTACCACCACCAGGCCCAGATCCCCTGTGTTTGTGATGAGAACCCAACACAGCCACCTGCAGGTTCCAGGGTCCCAGTTGGAGGGCTGAATCCCAAATGGCAGCAGCTCTGGGATGGCCTGGACTTAGGGGCTTTTTTTCTCTTCAAAGTGTTTGGTGTCAGGAAATATCCCTGATCATCAGAGCTGTCCAAAGGAGGGTGAGCTGCCTGGGGCGGGGGTGGTCTCCCCTCCATTGGAGGGCTCCAAGCAGTGGATGGACAACAGGTGTTTGGGGATGGTAGAGATGATTCTGTTTAAAATCAGGGCTGGCTGGTAGCTGCTGAGGCCCCTTCCAGCTCCGGCTGAGTTTCTGGGGATCCTTTGGACACATTTCTTCCTCTAAACAGCAAAGGGAATCCGCAGCCCACTGTGATCTACCTGGTTTACTGTCTGTTTGAAGCAAACAAGCAGAGGAGCTGGGGAGGAGGGGAGAGAATGGAATCTGAGGAGCCTCCCTTCCCATCTTAGTGCCTCAGGTTCCTAGGTTACACAATGGAGGTGATCATGCTTGTATTCCCTACTTCTCAGGGTTGGTGTGAAGAAAGCACTTGGAAAACCTTACATCACTAGACACATGTCCATCCCTGCCATCTTGCTTAGGATAGCAGCCTAGGCCCGGCCTTGTTGGACATATCTGTGTTAGGGTAAAGGGGGGATACCAGAGAGGGGCATGACGGTGATGGCACCTGTGAGGGTGGTGGGGGACACTGTCCTTCTTTGACCCAATGGCCCTGAGCACTGCCACCTAGTGGAGGAAGTTCCCTATCTGGGTGAAAATGTCATGGAGTAAATCCCCAAAGGCCGAGGCTAGTAATAATTGACCTCAGAAGCTCTTCACCTTCCCATCCACAATCTACCAAAAGTAGTCTGTGCCTCCACGTCACAGCCTTCACCATCTCCAAGATGGTATGAATCCACCATCCCTGCCCCTGAATCTACACTCACACCTACTGACCTCTTCTCATACCAATTAAGCACAGACCAAAAACCTGCCATGGACAGAATATACAAAACATACCTGGGCTAGGATAAGTCTAATTCAATTTAAGAAACATTTACTAAGTCCCTTCTATGTGCCAGACCCTGTCCTAGGCACTGGGGACCCAAAGCCCCAAAATAGCAGTGCCTGGCCTCATGAAACTGACTGGGGGTACGGTGAAGGGGAAGTGATGTGCACCCAGATTTAGAACTGCAAGGGCCCTGACAGACCATTTAGACTAACCTCCTGGTTTTCACAGATGAAGAAACTAAGGCCCAGGGGTCCAGTTGCTTATAAAATCAGGGGTGGGGTAGAGATTTGAACCCACATCCTCTGGGTCTAGAGCCAGGCCTAACTCCACCGCTTGACATAAGGACAGATCTTAGATGGTGATGTTCCACAGAGATGTTTGCCCTTCAGGGACAGGGTAGATATTTGAAGCAATTAAGGTTCCTTCCTACTCTGAGATTCTGGGATCAAGTAGGTAAGGGGCTAACAGACAAGAGCCGAGGAGAGATGCAGCAGGTTGTTCTGGGAAAATCCAAGGAGGAGGGGATCATGGGAACCGTCCAAAGAAGACGTGTCTAAGCTGAGCCTCTTAGAGAAGGGAAGTCTTTGGGAAGGCAGAGATTGTAGCAATCGTATCAAAAAAGCCTTAGAGGCAATTCTGCTCAGGACCTTTTTCCCTCTGGAGAGGCCCAGCTGTACGTCTTCCTTCATCTATCTCTCTATATCAGGGGACCTTAACCTTTTTTGTGGCCTGGATTCCTTGGGCAGTCAGCCTGGTGAAACTTAGAAACTCCTTTTCATTATACTGTTTTTAAAGGCGTAAAATTTAAATGTAAATCCTAGGCAACCGGCTGGCACAGTGAATAGAGTGCTGGGCATCCATTCCAATCCAGGCTCAGACACTCACTAGTGGTGTGACCCTGGGTTTCCTCCTCTGTAAAACAGGCATGATAATAGCACCTACTTCTGAGGGTTGTTGTGAAGAGATAATATTTGTAAAGCGCTTTGCAAACCTTAAAGCACTACGTAAGTGCTACCTATAAAACAAATCCCATGGAACTACAAAGGAAGCAAATTATGTTGCAATACAGTTATGAAATATTTAAAGAAACAAGCTCACAGACCCCCAGTCAGGAGCTCTGGCTCTAGAGCGTGAGGTCAGCAGGAGCCCTAAAACAGGAATCAGTAGATCTGGCTTCCTGTCTTAGCTCTCCCATTTAACTACCTTGGACAAGTCATATGCCTTCTCTGAGCCTGGGTTTCCCTCTCTGTAAAATGGAGATAACCAGTCATTTGCCATGCTGATCTTTTCAAGGCTAGTGTGAGGCTCAAAGGTGCCACTGGGGAGCAAAGAATTTATTACCCCAAATGGGTGGGGTGTCACCCCAGAGCTGCCAAGATGTGTGTTACCGGGAGATCATTAGGGAGAAAACTAGTGATACCATTAATAACTCCAAAATCTACAATGCTTTCGCTAAGGGTTGAAGAGCACTTTTTTCCCCCTAATCCTATAAGGTGGCTGTCTTCACTTTACAGGAAAGGTAACCAAGGCTCAGTGCTGGGAAATACAGCTAGTGAGGTGGGGATTTGAGCTCTGGTGTCTTGACTCTCTCTCTGTCTCTCAGTCATAGCATCGTAGGACAGACGTAGCTGGAAGGTGCTTTAACCTTCGTTTAGTACCAATGAAAAGAGTCAGAAGACCGGGTTCTAATTCCGCCTCTGTGCGCGAGGCTTTGAACAAGTCCCTTTCCTTCTCTGGGGCTCCATTTCCACACGTGTAAAATGAGGGGTAGGGGTGGGCTGGCCTGATGTCTCCAAAGTCCCTTCTAGCTTTAAATACATGAGCCCATGAAGCTCCAGAAAGAGGCCCGAGACAGGGGCTCTAGAAAGAAGCACTGGGTTCTAGGTTGGGTTAGAGCAGCAGCAGGATGGCTCGGGGCCTTCAGATGAGGGTCTTGGCAGGGGGAGGCGACGCCCAAGGGGCCCTGCTGGCCACCCCGGTGGACCCTAAGGGCGGCAAGGGGCGTGAGCAGCTGGGCCCGGGGTTCTCTCCTCACCTGCTGGAGCACTTTGGCTTCGTCCACAAGAGGATCTCCAAGCGCACTAATGGTCCTCTTCGAATTCCTTAAGTGCCTCGGGATCTAAGAAGCTGGGGGTCTCCAGGCTGAGGAGGGGAGGGGGCCGCGCAAGGAGCGGGGCGCTTGCCTCCCGCAGGAGGATGCCCGAGCTCGCTAGCGCTCCTCTCCGGTTTCCTTGCATGGCCAAGGCTCCGGAGCCAGAGAGGGCGGGGCAGCCGAGATGCCCGTTGCCTTTAAAAGGCGGCAGCAGCGGCGCGCTCGGCGACTGGGCTGCGACTTCTCTTCCAAAATAGGCAAGAAGAGCAGGGAGTCCGAGCGCCCGCGGGAGGGGGGAGAGAGGAGGGAGGAGCGTGACGTCACTGGGACCCCCCTCCCCCGCCCTCCGTGATCAGGGAGGGGAGGACAGAGGAGCGGAGGGCGGGCGCCGCAGAGAAAGGGGGGAGGCGGGCTGCGCGAGCCCTGGGAAAGACCGGAGAACGTGAAGCCTAGAATGTCGGAGCTTAGAACATAGAACATGGAACATCAAGGCAAAGAAGGGCTCGAGGACGGGAAGAGCGGAGTGCCAGAGCTTAGAACACAGAACGTGGAATGTCAGGGCACGCAGGGACCCGAGGATGTCAGAGCTAGGAGAGAACAGGGACATGTGGAGGATTCCAGAATTTAGAACGTAGAGCTTTAGAGTGCCAGAGCTGGGAGGACCCTTCGGGATTATCTAATCCGATGGCCGGTCCCCTCATGTTAGAGGTGAGCTGAGCCTAAAGACGCCTGTGGAGGCAGACCATGGATTCCGGCTTTCCACTACCCCACCCTGCACAGGCAGCTGAGGCCCAGAAGCAAGTGTGGATGTGGTGTGCCACTAGGCCGAGACTCTGACTCCCTCCCTGTGCCATCTCCTCAAACCAGGGAAGGAAAGAAACCGCAGTGAATGAGCACCTAGTCCAGAGAGCTTCCCGTCCCAGCTCTTCTCCACTCTGCTCTCATAGCGCTGGGCTCATGTTATGGGTCCAATGATCATCTCTCGGAACCGGATTTCCACATCCATACTGGATTCAACAGTATATGCAACATTACACATCCCTAGTCCTCCACCTCTGCAAAAACGCCCCAGTGGCACCTTTGAGCCTCACACTAGCCTTGAAAAGATCAGCATGGCAAATGACTGGTTATCTCCATTTGACAGAGAGGGAAACCCAGGCTCAGAGAAGGCATATGACTTGTCCAAGGTAGTTAAGTGGGAGAGCTAAGACAGGAAGCCAGATATCACCACCTGCCTTTTGGACGTTTCCAATTGGACATTGGGTAGGCATCTCAAACTGCAAGCGTCCAAAACAGAAAGCGTTATCTTTCCCACATTCAGGGTAACGGTGCTGAAGTCCAAGAGGTCGGAAACATAACCGGGTGGGGAATAAAAAATGGTTAGCCCAGGCCCCTCTCCAAAATGGAGAGCTCAGGAGGAGCTCACCAATCGGTACAGAGGGTTGGCATGGCATATGGATGTTCCAGGATGGGGAGGCCCCTCTCCAAAATGGAGGCTTCTCATGGTTCTCCCCCATCTATTCTGTATCTATTTGTATGCGCCTGTTTCTGCACACATCATCATCTCTCCCAACTAGACCAATCACCTTCACCAAGGGTAAGAACGTATTTGCTTTGATCTTTTTATCCTCAGTACCCAGCCCTGTGCTTGGTGAATAGTTGACATTTGAGAAATGCTAATAAATGGATCGTCACTCTCACTACTCCAGGACTCCATGCCTTTTGATGCGACCTGAGATCTCCTGTGCTTTTCCTGGTAGCCACAAGAGATGGCTAACTCAGACGGACTTAACAATCCACAAAATCCTTCGGGTCTCATAGATGCTCTTCTGTGGACCTTGTGCCTCCCTCTTCTTCTATTTGTGAAGTTGACTTTTTGGATCCAATTCCAAGACTTTCCATTTGTTCCTAACAAATTTCTTCTTAACAGATTTGGCACAGCATTGTAGCCAGCCAAGATCTTTTTGGTTCCTGACTGTTATCTGTTTTGTTCAGTTGTTTCAAACTCTTTCTGATCCCATTTGGGGTTTTTTTGGCAAAGATTCTGGAGTGGTTTGCCATTTCCTTCTCCAGTTTATTTTTATAGATGAGGAAACTGAGGCAAACAGGTTTAAATGACTTGCTCAGGGTCACGCAGCTTGGAAGCGTCTGAGGCCAAGCCTGAAGTCAGGAAGATGAATCTTCCTGCCTCCAGGCCCAGCACTCTAGCACCTTGCTTTGGACTGTTGTCTAGGGATCACTAACCCGCCCAGCTTTATGTTATCTGAAATTTGATAAGCCTATGCTTTTATTGAAGCCATAAAGATCCCCAGGCACTCCTCTAGAGACTTCTTTCCAAGCTGACGTGGAACCATTAATGACTAGAACTTGAATCTGCCAATTCAACCGGTTTTGAACCCATCTAACCGTATTATTGTCCAGCCCACATCTCTTAATCTTGTCTACAACAGAGACTTTATCAAATGCTTTGCTAAGCAATGATTGTCTGATCTACCAGCCTAGAAACGCTATGAATAAAAAAAAAGTAAGGTTAGGCTAGCATATTCTGTTCTTTATTTTTTAAAACATTTTTGTCTAACTTTTATTCATACCTATGGATACACTCCCTTCATTGCCAAATATCCCCCCCCATGAATCATCCCTTGTAACAAATGTTATTTTTATTAAAGGAGGGGGGTACAGCAGTTCAGCAAAACCAACCAGAATATCGACCACATTTTTAACAGTATATGCAACATTACATATCCCTAGTCCACCTCTGCAAAAATAAGGAAGGAGGTGCATTTTTTCTTTTCTTTCTTTCCTTTTTTTTTTTTTTTTGAGGCAATTGGGGTTAAGTGACTTGCCCAGAGTCACACAGCTAGTGTCAAATGTCTGAGGCCAGATTTGAACTCAAGTCCTCCTGATTCCAGGTCTGGCATTCTATCCAGTGCCCCACCTAGCTGCCCCTGGAGGTGCATTTTGTTACCCCTTCTCTAGGGCCAACATTGGTCATTGTAATGACAGTTTAGCCCTTTTGTTCTCTATGTTTACATTGTTGTAGATACTGATATTGTTTTCTTAGTTCCGATCACTTTTCCTTTCATTAGGTCAATAAGTTCACACTTCTCTAAATTCTTCATACTAAGTATTTTTTATGGCAGAGTAACATTCCATCATATTCATGGACCATAATTTGTTTATCAATTCTCTAATCAAGACTTTCTGTGGCGCAATGGATAGACCTCCAGCCTTGGAGTCAGGAGGACCTGCATTCAAATCCAGCCTCAGATACTTGACTAACTGTGTGACCCTGGGCAAGTCACTTAACCCTGATTGCCTCACAAAAAAAAAAGTCTAGGCCAAGCCCATCATCTAATCAAGACTTTATTTCTAATTGGTTTCTAATTCTTTGCTTCCACAAAAGAACTGCTGGGTTACTTTGGTATCTATGAGACCTTTCTGTCTCTGACTTCCTTGGGATATATGCCTGTCAGCGGCTTCTCTCTCTAGGTCAAAGGACACAAACAAAGGAGGCTGTATGATAGACTCCAGAGTTAGAGGACCTGGATTCAAGTCCTGCCATTGATGCTTACCTACTCTGTGACCTTGGGACCATTAATTAACCCTCTGGGCCTCAGTTTCCTCATCTGTAAAATGAGGAGGTTGATAACCTCTGAAAGTCCTTTCTAGACCTATGTATGATCTACAAATTTTAGTCACTTTTGAAAAGAATTCCAAAATACCTTCCAGAATAGCTGGATCCACTCACAGCTCTACCTACTGGTATACAAGGGTATTTGTCTTTCCACGGCCCCTTCAGCATGAGACAGCTCCATCTTTTGGCATCATTTTGCTAAAGCCATCCAGGCTCTTTGGGATCACCCCGGTGCCCATTGCCAGCTTGGCCTTGGATGCATCTTCTCCTGGGGCACAGACAGCTTGTGATCTGTGATGGTGAAGCTCGTCCCCACCTTAGCGAACTACAGCCTCACATTAGAATGTGAGCCCCAGGAGGGCAGGGTCTGAACGTTAGCTAAACTTGGAACTCTCCCCCCTCCCCCAATCCTCAGATGTGCCAGCCTCTTGGTGGGGCACATCAAGGAAGCCCTTCAAAGCTTATCTTTGCAGATTTGCTGAACATCATTCTACTTCTTACACCCTATGGACCAAGCGGAGGCACACAGCTATGTGTTGAACATCCCGCTCTCTAAAAAAGAAAAAGAAAAAAAAAAGAAGAGTAGCATGACACACTTCTAAGTTTAATTGTATTATATTCATTTTCTCCATCACTTTCTTGAATCAAGGTAATCAACCAAACAGTAAATCAAGCCCTGATTTGAAGCATTGGCTGATTTCCAAGGAGAAAATGTTCATAATGAAAATTTAATAATTGGCTCTCACAAAATGTGTTCTACCTGGCTCCAGCACACAGTTGGCTCCTGCCAAAATGGCCAATGACCTCTTCTCTGAGTGACATTCTGAGCAGTGGAAAGACCAAAGGATTGGGGCCAGAGGGCTTGAGTTCAAAACTTAGATCTGCTACTCACTACCTGTGTGACCTTGGGTAAGTCAATCAACTCTCTGGGCCTCGGTTTCTTATGGGTAAAATGAAGGAGCTTAACTAGCTATCCCCTAATGCTCTAAATCTGCAATCATTCATCCCTGTGCCTGAGCCTTGTAGGATCCTTAACTCCTTTAAAACTCAGCCCCAGGGCCACCTCCTACATAAAGCCCACCCTGATTCCATCAGTCAATCAACAAGCATTTATTCAACACTCACAATGTGCCAGGCATTGTGCCAAATGCTGGGAATACTAAGAAAAGTAAAAATCGTCCCTGTCCTAAAGGAGGTCACATTCTAATCCCTAGTGCCCTCATTCCCATGCCCACCCCCAAATTATTTTTGTACATGTGTTTATTCGTCCGTTCATGTTGTTTCTCCTGAAATTCTATCCTAAGCTCCTTAGGTCAGGGACTGACATTCTTGTCTTCAGAACGCCAGTGCCTGGCACATAGTAGGTATCCATACCAAATGCTTGTTGAATGAATGAATGAATGAACGAATGGCTTCTAGGTATAGTTGGGTCTATATCATGTTCCTCCCCGGCTAGCTAGCCTCATTCTCCCAGAGCTGCTGACACACACTAGAACCCTGGGGTCTGGAGCCCTCTCTGGCCACCCTTCCTTTCGTCCCCTCCCAGAGAACCCAAGGGCTCCGGGGCTTTCAGACCCCACTACCTCTGCCTTCCCCATCAGGCCACCTGCTGTTCAAGCTCTGAACATCTGAGCTCATGGAGGGGACGAAGCAGATGGTGATGTGATCTAGGCGCCACCCTGTGGCCTCTACAGGAATTGTAGACAGCGGCGCTTGCCAATTCTGATCCCTGAGTCTGCAGCACCTTCCTTGTCTATGAGGAATATGATAGGTCTAGGAATTGATGCTGCCTTCTTCATTGATATAGGAACTTCCAGGTGAGGAAACTCTCTCCACCAATACAGATCAGCACCTTCTCTGCAACACAGAGTTTGGAGAGTTGTCTAGAGCACTAAGTGAAGTGGTATGCCAACACAGCATCTGAGATGGGATGAGAAGTGGGAAAGCCAGCCCGGATTAAAGAGGGTCTGGGCAGCCTGGGCTAAGGAGGGTCTGGGTCAACCTAGGCTCGGGAGGGTCTGGGGCAGTCTGGGCCCAGGAGGCAGCCTGGGCTGTGGGAACCCAATGCTGAGAGTCCTCAATCACTCAGGAGCCCTCCCACTGTGTCTCAAGGACAGAACACAAAAGGACAAGCCTGAAGAACTTGGAGCCATTCCCACCTACCCAGAAAGATAGCATTCGTGGCGTAAGGGGGATGGGAAGAGAAGCATTAGAGCAGGGAAAAGGACAACAAAGTCCAAATGGGGAACCCTGCTGGGACACACAGCTCAAGGCTAATCTGGAAAGGCAAAGAAAGAGGCATCCTTCAAAGGGCATTGGAATCAAAGGATCTGGGTTTGAATCGTGATGTTGCCACCTGGTGACCTTGGGAAAGTCCCAGCCCCTCCACTCACTGTAAAATTGGAGGGAGGGAGGAGAGTGGACTAAGTGAATATACATATACACACACAGATCACAGACTTGGAACTTCCTCTCCCAGCCTTAATTCACACTGATAAGTCAGATTCCAAGAACACAGCAGCTTAATCTCCTCTTGGGGCCCTGAGGTTACCTTTCTAATGCAATGGGGAATGGAAGGGAATCAAATAAGCATTCATATGGCACCTACTATGTGCCACATACCTTACAAATATTAGCTCATTAGATCCTCATAACAACCTTGCAAGATGGGTGCTATTATTTTCCCCATTTTACAGTTGAAGAAACTGAGGCAAACAGAGATTAGGTGACTTGCCCACAGTCATTGAGCTAATAAGTGTCTGAGATTAGATTTGAACTCATGTGTTCTTGACTCTAGGCTCCGTGTTCTATCCACTGTGCCATCTAGCTGAGCTCTGAGCCCCCACCAGTGTGCACCTGAAATGCTTATCTATTGATGTCAATTAGCCAGACTTAATTTGCTTTCAGGAAGGGGTATTAAGTAAGGTATTGTGTAACATCCCTCACAAATCTATGATACCTCAACCACCAATATACACAGAGTCTAGGGGAAATTGGGCTTAATCTTACAGAGTCCTCAGAGCATGAGGGTAAATCATAGCTCCTGTAAATCTTTTTTTTTTTTTTTTAGATTTTTAGGCCAATTCCAGTTAAGTGACTTGCCCAGGGTCATACAGCTAGTAAGTGTCAAGTGTTTGGTCTGAGGCCAGATTTGAACTCAGGTCCTCTGACTCCAGGGCCGGTGCTCTATCTACTTCGTCACTTAGCTGCCCCCTGTAAGTGCGTTTTTTTTTTTTTTAGTTTTGAAAAACATTTCTTAAAAAACATAAAAAACATGATATATCTACATGAAGTTCCCACACACACACACACACACACACACACACACATTGTGGGCTGGTACCTCTCACCTCAAATGGCCTCATAAGGAGGAATTAAGGAGCAGAGTGTGACTGGGTCAGCCAAATCCATCACCATACTAGGATTAGTAGTTCAGCCTCCTTATGGTGAACTATTTCGACCATTTTAGTAAATAAAGAATGGGTAATAGCAAAGCAAATAGGCTGGTCTATGTCATGCATAAATGCAATGCTGAATATTAAGTTTAAATTAATTAATGTTTTCAAACCCCCAACAAAATCTTGTTTCTGGTGCAGCAATTATAAAATTCAATCACTTTTGTATTGGGGAGGTCAGTGGGGTATAGTGAAAAGAGCTTGTCCTACATAGCAGAATAATATGAATTACTCATTTTCATAACATATGGGTATAATTTTTAATGCAATATTAAGTATGCCTTCTTAGTCCATTTTTTGGGGGGGGGAGGGGTTGCTAGGCAATGGGGTTAAGTGACTTGCCCAGGGTCACACAGGTAGTAAATGTTATGTGTCTGAAGCCGGATTTGAACTCAGGTCCTCCTGAATCCAGGGCTGGTGCTCTAACCACAGCTAAGTGGCGTTCTGTGCACTACAGCTCCACTTAGCTGCCCTCCCTTAATCTACTTTCCTTCTTGCTGCCCCCCTTCCCTTTCCCTGTGAAATGTATTTCTGTACCCACCTGTGTGTGTTTTTCCCTCCTTTGACCAGTTCAGATGAAAGTGAAATTCAAGTGTCCCTCGCTCCTCCCATTCCTTTCTCCTGGTTGTAGACTTCTCCTTGCACCAATTATGTGAGATAATTTTCCCCATTCTTACTCCTTTTCCTCCCTCCCATAGTGTATTCTTCTTGCCTTCCCTTTCCATTTTTCTTTTAATATAATCAAAACATAAGAGGACCATGCTCAGGCCCTCTGTTAATTAAACTTCCTCTATGACCTCTAATGATGGTAGAGTTCTAAAGCGACATATGCATCCTCTCCTCGTATTAGAACATAAACAGAGTATCCTTGTTTAGTCTCTTAGGATTGCTTGATCATGTTTGCCTTTGTATGTTTTTCTTGACTTGTTTTTGTACTTCAAAATTTCTCTGCGGCTTTGGTATTTTCGTCAAGGATGAAGTCCTCTCTTTCATTCATTTT
Organism: Vombatus ursinus; assembly: GCF_900497805.2. Lineage (NCBI taxonomy): Eukaryota > Metazoa > Chordata > Mammalia > Diprotodontia > Vombatidae > Vombatus > Vombatus ursinus. The sequence continues at coordinate 4,531,509 of NW_020951147.1, forward strand.
TTCCACAATGGTTTTGTACTCTGTAGAATTATACCCTGATTGTCAGGGAAATGGGGAGGAGGGATATTTTGTACTAACTGTACTTGCCGTGCCTTCTCAGTAAAGCTTTTTTCTAAAACTTAAAGGAGTTCAATTGGTTCATTGATAATGGAGAGCACACTGGTGGGGACTTATAGGTAATAGTGTAGAAGTCAGGACCTCTCAGATTTAACCCTAAAGCCCTATTGTGTGTAATTAACTGGGGACCCCAACCTATAAATGTCCGGGCAAGTTTGGGAAGTACCCCAGGGGCGGAGGGGGTGTAAATGTTGGAGAGACAGCTTCTTCTGAATTTCAAGGTCAATGGCAATGGCATCACCATCTTCCCAGTTACCTTTGGCTAAGAACTTCAGTGACAACTTTGCCTCTCCCCTCTCCCTTGAACCCACACAAATAATCAATGATACAGTTTTGTTGGCTCTTCCTTTGGGATATTTTTTATTTTCATCCCCGCAAGTCAGCACCAAGTCCACCCACGATGTGCAATTCAATAAACATCTATTAATCCATCACCTACTATGTTTGAGATCCTCAACTCAACCCTTGGAAGGACGGCAATATCAGGATGGGGTATAGGGGTGCTCAGGGAGGATCAGCACCTCTGGTGGAAGGGCTGCTGAGCCTTTCTCAGGGCTGCTCACCCACCTCCGGTGTCCACCTGGGACCCAACTCTCCCCTGAGGCTCCAAGAAACTGTAGCATACACAGTGACCACACCCCAGTCAAACTATCTTGGCCGAAGGGCTAAACCAGGTTGAGGGTAACAGGGGCCTCGAACCCGTCGGTGAATAAGGGGTGGGGTGGCATCCATCCCAAGCAGGGAAGACTTCCCACGGAATGGGCAGAGAGAACAATTTGTTCCATTAGCCGTGAAGGCAGCTAAAGCAGGTGCTGCAGAGTACTTAGAGCTTGGTCAGACATTAGACACCGAGGTCATCTGTTGCATTCTGGGCCGTCACCAGTCATATTGACTTTTGTCCTGCTACCCCACTCCAATGAGTCTGGAAGAGACAATGAGGTTGACAACTTTGTACAACTCTGCCTCACTTAAATCTGATTTACACACCAGTCCAAAAAAAAAAAAAGCTATCAGGATCAGACTTGGAGCTGGAAGAGACTTTAGAAGCCACTGGGTCCAATCCCCTCATTTTTCAGATAAGGAAACTGAGGCACACAGAGGTGAAGTGATTTGTTCGGGGTCTCACAGTTAGTAAGAGTCTGGGTGGGATCTGAATCTAAGTCTCCATAACTACAAATTCAACACTCTCTCCTTTAATTAGATATGACAAAAACTCCTGCTTCCGAGGAGTGTATGGTCTAATTTGAGTGTGGGTGGGGGCTGTCAGGAAGAAGGACAAATACCCAAGTTACCATGATACAAGGAATAGTGATGTCGATATAAAGGAGGCATCCAGGCGGAGGAATTTCAGGAGGGAGACATCATTTACAGTTAGGAAGTCAGAATAATAGCAAAAAAACATTACTAATCATTGCTAGTATTTATATATCATTTTAAGATTGGCAAAGTGGTTTTTTTTACCTCACTTGATCGTCAATACAACTCAGTGAGGTAAGTGCTATTCTTATCCTCATTTTACAGAAAAGGAAACTGAGACAGGTTAAATGACTTGGCTACAAACACACAGGAAGTGTCTAAAGCCAGATTTGAATTCAGGTCTTCCTCACTCCGTGTCCTGTGCTTTATCGGCAGCGTCCACTACGGAGGTTAGCTACCTCGAGAGAAGGCTTCGTGAAAGCAGAGGCTGTACCACCTGGAGGTGGTAGTCCGTGACAGGCACAGATAATGGCCTGAGCAAAGACATGGAGGTGGGAGAGGACTGGAGGAGCCATTTATTTGGGTTGGGCCACAGTCGCCCTAAGGGGAAAGCTTCCTAATGATGAGAGCTCTCCTGCACTAGGATGGCCCTCCTCATGAGCTGGTGGGCTCCTCCTTCCTGGCGGATATCTGCTTGCCGGGGATTTTTCATTCGCCATGCCTTTCAGGAGTGCCTGGGACCCAATGTCAGATGAGCAGCTGGTGTCTGCCATCCCTGAATGAAACTACTGAGTGTTCACTAGCTATAGATTTCCTGTGCATTTACATGTGTGCAGGTTGTTTCCTGGGGAGCAGAAATTGTTCCATTCTTATCTTTGCACAGTGCCTGCCTTCATAAATGCTTACTGATTGATTGGGTGAAATTCTGAGATTCTGGGAGTAAAATGATACAAAACAGCTTGGAGCCCATTTGCGGAGAGCTTTGAATGCCAGGGCAAGGAGTTTATGCTCTATCTGGAAGGCAATGGGGAGCCATTGAATATTAGTTCAGTGGCTTTTCAGGTAGAGGAGTGATCTGCTCATAGGAGGATTACTCCATCAGTGGCAGGAAGGAAATCAGGGAGGGAAGAGCCTGAGATCAGGAAGGCCAGGTAGGAAGCTATGATAACAGGACAGGTGAAAAGAGCTGAGGGCTTACAGCTGGACCTTAAGGAGATCAAGTCCATCTAGGGGTGAGTTAACAGCTGGGACACAAGGGACACGGGGAGGAAAGGCAGGCCTTGCCAGAGGGAGGCTGTGGCCCCTAGCTCCAGCAGGGCAAGTTAGTGGAGAACCTGGAGGCTGCCTCTTAGGGGCAGCTCACCCCTTCCCAACATCAGAAGCCTGAGGCAAAGGCCTGTCTGCCCAGGCCTAGGTACAACTCTAGCCTAAATAGCATATCAGCCATGAGAAGGAGAAGGCTTGGATGAAATAGGGCCTACCACTAGATAACACTAAAAAGTACCATGGACACGGCACTTTAAACTTTGTAAAGCACCTAGAGTCACCATTCCTCGCTTGACCCTCCATTCTCCAGATGAGGGAACTGAGGTTCAAACATGTTCAGAGACTCGCCCAGGTGACACAGCTAAAACACACACACATAGGGGATGTGTCAGGCAGGATTTGAATGCAGGTCTTCTTGCCTCCGGGAGTGAGGGGAGAGCCAAAGATGCTTTCCAAGCCTGGGTGATTGGGGGCTACCCTCGGAAACTGGGGAATTAGGGAGAAGAGTAAGTTTAGAGGCAAAGAGGATGAGCTCAGTCAGTGTGGGTGGAGATAACCAGGAGGCAGGGTGAAATGGAGGGTCTCCTCCCTTTGGACTTCCATCCCCACAGCTCAGCTGAAACTCCTCTCTCAAAAATCATCGATGATCTCTTAATTGCTGAATCTAATGGACTTTAATCAATCTTTATCCTTCTTGGGGCAGCTGGGTGGCACAGTGGCTAGAGCTCCAGGCCTAGAGTCAGGAAAACCTGAGTTCAAATCCAGCCTCAGACACTTTCTAGCTGGGTGACCCTGGGCAAGTCACTTCACTCTGTTTGCCTCAGTTTCCTCATCTGGAAAATGGGCCGGAGAAGAAAATAATAAACCGCTCCAGTATCTCTGCCAAGAAAACCCCAAATGGGTTCATGAAGAGTTGGACACGATTGAAATAACTCAACAACAAACATCCTTCTTGACCTCTCTGAAGCAGTTGGTATTCTTGACCACTCTCTCTTTCTGGATACCATCCTCTCTGGGTCTCCATAACATTATTCTTGGTAACTTTGTAGAGCTAGAAAAAAAAAAGTAACAGAATTTATCTAGAGAAAGAAAAAGTCAGAGGCAGCTAATACATGGCACAGCAGATAGACCACCGGACCTGGAGTCAGAAAGACCCAAGTTCAAATCCAGCCTCAGATTTATATACATGTACAAAAAAAAAAAAAAAGCTATGTGACCCTGAGCAAGTCACCTAACTGCTGCCTCAGTTTCCTCATCTGTCAGTAAAAATAGCAGGTACACTGAAGAGTTGTTGTGTGGATTGAGTAAGATAGTAACTGCACAGTGCCTAGCACAGTATCTGGCATAGAGTAAGTGACACATGAATGTTAGGTATTATTACTAATGTTACCTGGAGTCAGGAGGACCTGAGTTCAAATCTGACCTCAGATACTTGCTGGTTCTGTGACCCCCAGGCAAGTCACCTAATCTCTATCTGCCTGCTTCCTCAAGGATAAAAATTCCACCTGCCTCCCAGAGTAATTGTGAGGATCAAGTGAAATATTTATAAACATTTTTGTTTTTCAGTCATCCAGTTATGTCTGATTCTTCATGATCCAGTCAACCATGCTGTCCATGGGATTTTCTTGGCAAAGATACTGGAGCGGATTACCATTTCCTTCTCCAGTGTGTAAATCTTAAAATGCTATATAAATGCTCGTTATTATTATTAAATCAGAATCTCAGGGGAAAATCACAAAAAAGGGGGAAGAAGGAGTCTTATATTACAAGAACTCAAACTTTACTACAAATCAGTAATTTTCAAAACTCTCTGATACTATTAAAAATAGAAAAGTTGATCAAACAGATTAGGTGCACAAGAACCAGACACAATCAATACTAATAGCATTGTGTTCAATAAACCCAAAGACTCTGGAATTGGCCAAAAACAGATGGGAAAACCAGAAATGCTATCTGGCAGAAATTAGGTTTAGACCAGCATCTCTCAGCCTTCACCATAATAAATTTCAAATGGATACAGGACTTAGATATGTTACAAACACACCAGAGTGGTAGTTGGCAAACTATAGTCCAAGAGCCACATCTGGCCCCATGCCTATTTTTGTAGAGCCAGTGAGCTAAGAACAGCTTTTACATTCTCAAGTAGGATAAAACTTTATTTTGAAATGTAATGTGGAGCCCTGAACTAGAGAACCAGGGAGGGAAATACCCGTCTGAGCTATGAACAGGGCAAGAGTTGTTGGTCAAACAAGGGATGGAGAGCATCATGGAAGTTAAAATAGACAAATCTGATTACATATAATTGAAGAGGTTTGGGTTTTTTTTCATAAACCAAAGCAATTGAGAGAAAATTAGAGAAACAGCTGGAAAAAGGTATTTGCAGCAAACTTCTCTGATACAGATCTAATATCCAAAATACATAAGAAATACATAATATATATATATATATACCATACATATATAATATATAACGATGAGTCATTCCCCATAGATAAGTTGTCAAGTGATGAAAACGGGCAGTTTTCAAAGAAAGAGAAGCTATCAACAATATGAAAAATGTTCCAAATCATTATTCACAAAGGAAATGAAAATTAAAGCAAATCTGAGGCTCCATCTCATACCTGTCAGATTGACACAGATGACAACCTACAAGCATTTATGAAGTGCTAGCTGTATGCCTGGTGTAGGGTGCACCTGGTGTCTGGATCTGCATTAAAGGGTGCAGACACACATTGTGCGATGACTAATATTGATAAACTTAACCCTTCCCAGTAATACAAGAATCTAAGACATCTCCAAAGGCCTCGTGATGGAAAATACTATCCACATCCACAGAAAAGAACTGTGGAATTTGAATGCAGATCGAAGCATACTATTTGCTATTTTTTTCTTCTGTTGTGTTTTGTTTCCTCTTTCTGGTGGTTCTTCCTATTGGTTCTAATTCTTACTTACAACATCACTAATGTGAAAATACGTTTAATAGGAACGTATATGTATAGCCTAAATCAGATTGTCTGCCAACTTGGGGAGGGTAGTGGGGAGGAAGGGGGAGAAAATTTTTAAACTCAAAAGCTTATGGAAGTGATTGTTGATAAATCCAAATGAATTAATAAAAAAATAGTTCATTAAAAAAAGGGTGCAGATACAAAGAAAAAGCAAAAATTGGAAAATGACCACCATTGGAGGGGATGGGTGACACTCTAATGCATTGTTGGAAGAGCTGTGAATGGATCCCACGATTCTGAGAAAGAATCTGGAACTATAACCAAAAAGTCACTACATTGTGCATACTCATTGACCCAGCAATACCTCTGCTAGGTCTATACACCAAAGAGATCAAAGAAAGGAGACAAGGATCCACATGTACAAAAATATTCATAGCAGATCTTTTTTGTTGTAGCAAAGAACCTGAAACAAATGAGACCCCTGTCAGCTGGGGAATGGCTGAACAAATGATAAAACATGAATAGAATAGAATATTATTGCACCCTAAGAAAGGAAGAAGAGATAGATTCAGAGAAACCAAGGATGATTTGTATGAACTGATGCAGAATAAAGGGAGGAGGTGAACAACGTATAAGATGGATGGCTACAACATTGCAAAGAAAAGCAGCTTTAAAAGACTTAGATACCATGATCAAGGCAATGTATAAACCATGAGTCCAAAGGACAGATGGTGATGCCTGCTTCCTACTTCCTGACAGAAGGGACATGGATAAGAGACTCAGCAAAGGACAAATACCCGTTTTCCCAACAGGTCAATATGTAGGTTTATTTTGCTTGACTAGGTTTATTTTTTTTTTTTTATCATTGTGGACATTGTTTTGGCAGGGGATGAGGGGATAGTCAAGTCAAGTCAATAAGCCTTTATTAAATGTTTCCTATGGACCAGGCACCCTCGAGAAGCTTACATTCTAATGGAGGAAGAGAGTGCTTGAGAGGAAGCTGAAGGTGAAGGGGAGGAGGTTCTGACCCATCAGAAGAAGGTGCCATGGGGATGAAGCGTCTTCCAGGGTGAGAATGCTGGGACTTCGTGGAGAAAGAAGTTCAGAGTCAGGAATGGAGCCCAGAGAGGGATGAAGGAATGGGAGTCATCGGGTGTGGGGGCAAAGGAAAGTACAGCCTGTCAATGAAACATTTTTTAAATGTGCAGAAAGGAACAGAAGGTTCAGACACAAGGAAAGCAGAGACAGGCAAAAAGTCTGGGAACTAACATGTTGAATTTATTATCTATTTTTAAAAAACTGTACATAATCCAGGGAAAAGAAAGAAAATGAAATACAACACAGATATGTAACTCCAGCTACCTATCCACATTAATTTCCAGGGGAAAGGCACGAGTAATTAGAATTAGGAAAGGCTTCCTATACAAGGGAGTGTCTGAATGGAGATCGGGAGGAAGCCAGAAATTCTAAGGGGGAGATGAGGAGAGAGAGCATTCCAGGCGTGGGGCCGGGGAGACTACGAGGAGCAGCCTGGGCAAAGTCACCATGATAGAGACCGGAGGATAGTGTCCGGAGAACTAGATCGTGAGGCCACGTGGTGAAGAGCCGTCAATGCCAAACCCAAAGGGAGGAGTTTATATTTGGTCCTGGGGGAAGGAGGCTGACGGAGTCCCCGAAGGGCCTTGTGGCCACTCCTAGAAAAGGTTAACTGCTACAGGGCTTTCCCCTTGGTCTGGCCTCTGAAGCTGTCGGCCTAAGCATGGACTGGGACCACTCCAAATCTCTCCAAGAGAGCCCATTGTTAAATGCTCACCTCAGACATTAGCAATAGCTACAAATCGTGGCTTGGTTTATTGCTTGTGGTTGACTGTCCAGACCACGGGTAGGGAACCTGTGGCCTTGAGGCCACATGGGGTCCCCACCTGGATCCAGATTTAAGAGTGCTAGGTGGTGCAGTAGAGTGCAAGGCCCAGAGTCAGGAAGACTCATCTTCCTGGGTATAAATCTGGCCTCAGACGCTTACTAGCCGTGTGACCCTGGGCAAGTCACTTAACCTTGTTTGCCTCGGTTTCCTCATCTGGAAAATAAGCTGGAGAAGGAAATGGCAAACCACTCCAGTATCTTTGTCAGAAAAATCCCAAATGGTGTCAGGAAGAGTCGGACACAACCGAAAGGAGTGAATAACAATAACCAACGGAAAGGAAAAAAAGGAAAACGACACTCTTGTGACAAATTTGCTTAGTAAAGAAAAATCGATTTTCACATTGGTCATGTCCAAAAATGTGTCCCTTTGTAGGTATTTAGTCCATCACCTCTCTCCAAGGAGGTGGGTAGAATTCTTTATCATTGGTACTGTTGAGTTCTAGGGGTGCTGGGAACCCTGAAATTCAAGGGCTCAAGACACAGGTCCCGCCTCGAATGAATTTGACTCGAGCCTTCTTTCAGTCAGAGATAAGGTTTATTAAAACACCGACTGAGGTGGGCAAGATTTTAAGAATCTGAGCATTTGTGACTCTTGTATCGACAACCGGACCAGTCTTTTAAGGAATCTGAGAGATCGAATAGGGGCAAAATGGACACTTACGTACAGAAAGATTAGGGGAAGATCTGGAAGTGATCTAGGAATGGCCGAGTAGTCAGAGGTAACAGAGAAGGACCCAGAAGGGCCAGGTGCCCCAGGCTAATGCCAGGGACCTAGGCAGGTGTCCATCATTAGCACCCCATCAGTACTTTGAAATTATGGCTGCTCATTGAGTTGATCAGAGTTCTTAAGACTTTCAAAGTTTTTACGGTGTTGTTGTGATGGGGTATGAGCCCAAAGTGAGACCTTTGTCCCAATTTGGGCCCCATTTGTCTATGGGCCCTAGAAAACCCTTGGATTTTCCTTGAATTCTCCCACTTGATCAAGGAGGTCTCTGCATTCCCCTGGCAATTGGCCTTTCATTTTGGCTACACCCAGTCCCCCAATTCTGTTATCCTTGACCTAGCCTGGCCATCCATTGTCTTGCCTCCCTATGGCCCCAGGCCACTTCCCACCCTTGGTCCCACCTAGGCTCCATTTCCCTGGAATTCTATTACCTCATAGACTACTTGGCCACTCCTAGATCCCTCCCACAGTCTTTCTGTGTATAAGGTTCATCTTGTCTCCATTAAGAGGCTCAGATTTTCACAATCTAGCCAATAACCCACAGACTTAAGAGTCTAGTTAATATGGCGAATCTTCAGTAAGTCTTGTTTTTGGCTGAAAGAAGGGTTGGGTCGAATTCTTTCACGCAGGACTCACGTGTCATGATTTTGGGATTCCAGGACCCCTAGCCTCTAAACCTCATCAGTTGTATAAATCACACATAACTGTATTACTAAGTAAGGGTGGGCTAGCTGACAAGGTTGGCTGCCTAAAGGAAACCAAAATCAGAGCGGCGTGCTCCTGGCTCCCCATCTTTGCAGCAACGGACTTTTCCCGCTTCTCTCTTCCGCCACTCCCCAGGTGGGACTTTCCCTGGGTCCTGGGGCCAGGGTCCCTCCCTCAGGAAAAGCAGGAAGTGTTTGAATTGCCTAGAAAGAAACAAAAAAGGGTGAACTTTGCTGCCCAAGCCTGCCCCTTTACCCCAAATTTGTTTATTCGTGACTGAGTAGCCCAGGGGGATGATTGGTCCTGAGTCACATGGTCAGCCTCCTCAGCTATTGAAGTGCTCATAGGAGTAATTAAAAAAAATCAAAACTGTAAAATTCACTCATATTATAACTCATGCAAAGAACTCTAGCTATTTAGATTGGGATTCAAACCTCTATCCTGTTTTGTTCTGTGAACTACAAGCTACTTCCCCACCTCTGTTGCAACCCTCTCTGTACATAATTAAGAATAATGCAGATAACATAGCAGTTATGACTAGTCATAACTTTATATTAAAAAATCGGGAATTAATAACTTAAAGGAAAGACTACTTTGTAAGTGAATCTCTGCCATCTGCAGACAGAAGTAGAGAAGCAATTATACATACAATACATCCCCCTTGGTAATCTCAGCTCTGGTTTTTTTCAGCTACACACCCCTTCTCAGCAACTGGTCTGGGTGGGAAGGAAAAAGTAGAAGAAATCTCTAGCCACCTCCATTTTAAGCCTTATTCCAAGCACCTTCTGGGCTGGAGCATCTCCCTAACCAGCCGACCATCACGGCCATGGGGCCCCACTTTCTCATCTTGAAACTGAAACAATGTTCCCAGTAGCCTTCACTCATTGCCTTTCCCCAATTGCAATGTTCTGTATTATGATCTGGGAGGTTCCAATTCAACCCTCAGAAACTCAACTACCTTCTTGTATTTCTCCCTCCAGTTACATTAGGATTTGTGTGTATTGGAGATTCATTTATGTAAGGAGATAGTAGCAAAAACTGAAGATCTTCAGAGGTCAAAAGATAGATGTGGAAAAGCAAAGTGGGAAGGCTTCATGTGGAAAACACTCATTCCCCACCCTAAAAAATGAGGGAGGTTGGACCTACATGAGCAGCATATGAAAAATCCAGAAAGAAAATGAATGTGCCTCCAGGCCATAGCCTTCGAATATTCCCACCTTTGTTCCTAGGGATCCATCTACTTAAGATTCCCGAAGGAAGATGAGAACAAAAAAATACCTAAACTGAAATGAATCACTCTAAGGCAACATGGCCCTAAGCCTTACCAAGGGGAGAAAGAATCCTCCAAAAAGCCATTTTTCCAGTTTGGCAACGACAAGCCAACCCAGAAGGAGTCAAAGAGAAGAGATGGCCAAGGTGTTGCTTTAGGGGAGAGAGCTTTGTGGTACTCCAGCTATGAAGAGAAGGATCACTCTCCATCCGATAGGGGCTGTTATCCCCCAACCCAGCCAATGGCTGAAAGTGAAAAGAAAAATGACTCAACTGCCTACTAAATGAAGATATTTACCTTTGCCCCTTTTTCGCCAAAAGGAATTTGACTCCTTGTTTACAGTTCCCAGAAAAACCTTAAAACTTTAGATTCCTTGTAGACTCACTTTATCTCTCTCAATTTGAAATCTTATTCAAATGCGCTTTCCTTCCTGGCCCCAAAAAGAACCTGGCTTCTGTCTGTCTCTCTTTATCTCCATTTGAAAGTAAACTTCCCCCCTTTCAGCTCCCTTCATTATCTATTCTCATTGTTTATTACCTTCCAAATGGACCCAACCAAACCCCCTTCCTCTGGCCACCCTTAATCCTAGCCAGGTGCCACAAGGTCCAGGACCCAGGCATTCTGTTCATCCCAGCTTACTAGCCACTCCCACCCAGATCTCCTTAGACCCCTCCTCCCCTCCCCCCAAACTGCTTGGCCACTCCTAAGATCCCTCCCCCCAATCTTTCTGTACTTAAGATTCATCTTTACCCCTATTCTGATGCTGAGACCCCTCATGCCCGCCCGTTGTCATGGGCATCACGTGGCCTATCCACCCCAGCCCCCACTCAGATGCTGAGCTGAGCTTTCTTCATGTCCAAGAGGCTGAGACTGCCTCATGCCGCCTGTCCTTAGGAGCGTCACCTGACCACCTTAAACCCCATTTAGATCACTGATGTTTGGGTTCCTTTGGAGTCTGGCCTAAATGCTATGTCTTTAATAAACTTTTTCTCTAGCTGGAAGAAGATCTGAATTGAATTCATTCAGGCAGATCTGCTCCGCGATTTGGGCTTTTTCCTGTGATTTTGGGGTGCCTCTGTGCATCTAGGAGCACCCTAAAAACCCCCACCCTCTTCATAAAGGCCAAGCTCAGGAGACCAGGTGAATGTCCTGTCATCCTGCTTAACTTGGACCACAGGCAGGTTTTGGCCCTTCAGGCTGAAACATCATACCCTAAGAGGAACACTGAGGTGAAGCAGTAGTTAAAGCCAGGGCCTGCAGTCAGGAAGACCTGAGTTCAAATTTGACCTTAGACACTTACTAGCTGTGGGACCCTGGGCAAGGCACTTAGTTTTCATCTGCCTCAATTATAAAATGAGAGTAATATTGGCACCTATTTCATTTTTTTTTGTGTGTGTGGGGAAGACAATCAGGGTTAAGTGATTTGTGAAGGGTCACAAAGGGTAAATATCTGAGGCTGGATTTGAACTCAGGTCCTCCTGACTCCAGGGCTGGTGCTCTATGCACTGTACCTGGCTGCCCCTGATACCTATTTCAAACGGTTGTTGTAAGGATCAAATGAAATAATATTTATTAACAAAGTACTTAGCACACACAGTGCCTGGTACATAGTAGGTGCTATAGAAATGCTTATTCCTATCTCCCTTCATTTTCCAATCTAGAACCTGAACTAAACAGATGGCTATAAAGACTTTAAAAAAAAAATCTCCCTTGGACACCAGCATGTTGAGTTTCCTTTCCCCTCCTTGGTGCAAACTTGGGCTACCACACAAATCATCATTCATTTGGACAGACATCTGCCCCCACATGAAGCAATTGAAATGAGTTAGAGAAACTTAGCGAATCTCCCTTTTCCAAACTCCTCTGAGGCAAGCAGCCCTCATTCCACTTGGGGCAGTAAGGGCCCCGATTTAAGCTTTCTGAGGAGGCAGGAACGTGGTCAGAGCTGGGCTTTAAGAACAACTAATTAGAAGTCAAATGGAGGATGATTAGAGAGAGGGAAGACAGGTCAGATGGCCATTGCAATAGTCCATGTGAGAGGCAATAAGGGCCTGAACCACAGTGGTGGAGGGAAGGGGACAGATGGGAGAGATGGTGTGGGATTAGAGTCAACAAAACTTGGCGACTGATTAGATGTGGGGGTGAGGGAGAAAGAAGAGGGGAGGGCATAAGTATTTATAGCGGTCCTACTATGTTCCATCTGGGAAGGAGGAAAATGCTTCGTGCCTTTGGATAAAGAGAGGAGCCTACATGGCAAGTGTATTTAGAACAGGGAAGGGAACCAGCCACATCCTGTGGGGTTTGGCTAACACACAGAGCAGGTTCAGAATCTGTGATTCCAACCTCCCTGGGCTGCAGCAGCTCCAGACAAGCCCCCGAGAAAGAATTTTTTCAGGGAGAGGGGAGAGTTTCTGTCTCCCATATCCCCACCTTGATGCAAGGATGATCCAAAAACATCAGAAGATTTGAACCTCCCTTTGGCTTCCTAGGCCAAGAAAAGCGGTGGGTGACAACAGCAGGCCCACCTTTGGGAGGCAAGTGATGAGACAGAAAAGAGTGCTTGAGGCAGATGGAACAAGCCAGACCTGAGATAGGAGATAAGATGCAGGATGAGACCAGCCAGAAAAGTGATCAAAGGAGACTATCTGTGTGCTTTCACAAAGCACCCCAACTCCAGAACAACTCTTTCCCTCCCCTTTCCTGTTCTCTTTGCTTATCACCTCCAGACACCTGACATCCCAGGCGCTTTGGTGCCCTTCCCCCATTCCATAAAATTGTATTTAAACCATACCTTTGCCTCCTACGGGAAGCAGGGGCTATTCTGCTCCCTTAGTGGCGCAGGGTCTGTGGCCTATGCTTTGCCTTCCATGTGGAGTAAAGCCCATTGGGGCTCTACCTCATGGGGAGCAGCCCATTTGGGTGCATCACCCCAAAATGTCCAAGGGCATTCTTTTAGGACACTAGGACCCGCACATCTATTCTTCATCATCTCAGGTAGCACCCCAACATTCTTAGGGTCTACCCTGAACTCATCAACACCGGCTACAGAGGGGAGCCAAGATGGCGGAGGAAAAGCAGTGACTGTCTTGAGCTCTCTCCCAAAGCCCTCCAAATGCCTAAAAAAAATGGCTCTAAACAAATTCTAAAGCAGCAGAACCCACAAAAAGACAGCGAAACAAATTTTCAGCCAAAGACAGCCTGGATGGTTGATCAGAAAGGTATATCGCGCCGGGCAGGGAGAAGAGCGCAGTTTGGCGTGGGCGCGCAGGCTGCAGCAACCCTGGAGCAGGTCTCAGAGGACTGAATCGCGGGCAGCTGTGGCGGTTTCCAGACTTCTTAACCCCTGAATGCTGAAGACAACATGGAAGGTCAGTGGGAAAAGTCTGTGACTACAGTGAGAGAAGAAGCTAGGTCTCAGCCCCAAGTCTCGAGTGTGGCCCGGGGCCGTGGCTTTTTCCTGAGCTTCCAGCCCACAGACTGAGGGGGAATCAAGTTGCTGATCAGAGGGGGATTGCAGGGATCTCTTTGCCAGTGCTGAGGCAGGAATCTTTTGCTTTACCAGTGCTTGGATCTGGGTCACAGTTCTGAGGGGCGGTCCTGGGGCGAGGATGAACGCTGGTGTGGTGGAGCTTGTTGTGGCTGTGGAGAGGAAACACCTCGCCCCTTATCATAGCACCTTGGAAGAACTGAAAATTTACAGATTCCTAGAAGTACCTCTGAAAACAGCTACACAAACCCCCAAAGCTTGGGACAGTACACTCTTCACATTGGAAGCAGACTTTTACCTTAACATAGAGTTTAAAACTCAAGTAATTGGCTGGGATCATGAGTAAGCAGTGCAAAAAGAGTCAAACTATATTATCTTACTTTGATGACAAAGAAGATCAAAACATACAACCAGAAGAAGACAACAAAGCCAAAGCTCCTACATCCAAAGCCTCCAAGAAAATACGAATCAGTCCCAGGCCTTGGAAGAGCTCAAAAGGGATTTTGAGAAGCAAGTAAGAGAAGTAGAGGAAAAACTGAGAGTGATGCAAGAAAATCATGAAAAACAAGTCAACAGCTTGCTAAAGGAGACCCAAATAAATACTGAAGAAAATAACACCTTAAAAAATAGCCTAACCCAAATGGCAAAAGAGGTCCAAAAAGCCAATGAGGAGAAGAATGCCCTGAAAAGCAAAATTGGCCAAATGGAAAAGGAAGTCCAAAAGCTTACTGAAGAAAATACTTCCTCAAAAATTAGAATAGAGCAATTGGAAGCTAGTGCTTTATGAGAAATCAAGACACTGTAAAACAAATCCAAAAGAATGAAAAATTAGAAAACAATGTGAAATATCTCATTGGAAAAACAACTGACCCGGAAAATAGATCCAGGAGAGAGAATTTAAAAATTATTGGACTATCTGAAAGCCATGATCAAAAAAAGAGCCTAGACATCATCTTTCAAGAAATTATCAAGGAAAACTGTCCTGGTATTTTAGAACCAGAGGGCAAAATAGAAATTGAAAGAATCCACCAATCTCCTGAAAGATCCCCAAAGGAAAACTCCTAGGAATATTGTAGCCAAATTCCAGAGTTCCCAGGTCAAGGAGAAAACATTACAAGCAGCCAGAAAGAAACAATTCAAGTATTGTGGAAACACAATCAGGATAAGACAAAATTTAGCTGCTTCTACATTAAGGGACCGCAGGGCATGGAATATAATATTCTGGAAAGCAAAGGAGATAGGATTACAACCAAGAATCACCTACCCAGCAAAACTGAGTATAATCCTGCAGGGGAAAAAATTGTCATTTAGTGAAATAGAGGACTTTTAAGCATTCTTGATGAAAAGACCAGAGTTGAATAGAAAATTTGATTTTCAGATACAAGACTCGAGTGGAACATGAAGAGGTAAACAGGAAAGAGAAAATCATAAGAGACTTATTAAGGTTGAACTGTTTACATTCCTGCATGGAAAGATGATATTTGTAACTCATGAGACCTTTGTAAGTATTAGGGTAGTTGGAGGGGAAAAAATTATATGTACGTATATATAGATATAGATAGATAGATAGATAAGTAGATAGATAGATAGACATAGATAGATAGATAGATAGATAGATAGATAGATAGATAGATAGATAGATAGATAGATAGGTAGATAGATAGAGAGCACAGGGTGAGTTGAAAATGAAGGGGTCATATCTGGAGAATAAAATTAAAGGATGAGAGAGGATTATACTAGGAGAAGGAGAAAGGGAGAGGTAGAACGGGGTAAATTATCCCACAAAAAAAAAAAACAGAAAAGAAAAGGCTCTTACAGTGGAGGGGAAATGGGGGAAGATGAGAGGGAATGAGTGAATCTTATTCTCATAGGATTTGACTTAAGGAAGGAATAACATACACACTCAATTGGGTGTGGAAATCTGTCTTACCCTACAGGAAAAAAGAGGGGGAAGGGGACAAAAGAGGAGGGGAATGATAGAGAGGAGGGCAGATTGGGAAAGGGAGTAATCAGAAGCAAATACTTCTGAGGAGGGACAGGGTCAAAAGAAAGAATAGAATAAATGGGTGGGCGGGATAGGATTAAGGGAAATAGAGTTAGTTTTTCACAGCATGTCTACTATGAAAGTGTTTTGCATAACTGCACGTATATAACCTATATTTAGTTGCTAGCCTTATCAATGAGGGTGGGTGGGGAGGGAGGAAGGGAGAAAATTTGGAACCCAAAGTTTTAAAAACACATGTTTAAAAAAAACTGTTTTCACATGCAGCTGGGAAATAAGAAATACAGGAAATGGGGTACAGAAATCCATCCTGCCCTCCAGGAAAATTGAAGGGGAAGTGGTAAGAGAAGTCGGGGAGAGATAGAAGGGAAGACAGATTAGGGGAAGGGATATTCAGAATGCATGCCATCTTGGGGTGGGGGGAGGGGCGAGATGGGGTGAAAATTTGGAACTCAAAATCTTGTGGAAGTAAATGTTGAAAACAAAAAAAATAAATAAAAATTACCATAAAAAAAACCACTGGCTACAGAGGAAATCTAAGTGAATTCTTTCACATCTAAACTGCTCTCCCAGCTCTGACCTCAACACAAGGACAAAGAAGAGAGCTATTCCTTAGGAGAACTTTGTGAGAATCCCACAAAAGGAGAAAAGGATTTCCAGGTAGCAAGAATCTGTGAGTCATCTCACATCATCTGACCTTGTCATCTGCACTCTCCCACCTTGAACCCATGTGCCTGGTGTGTACTTATGCAAGAAAGTGTCCCAAACTTTGGGGGCAAATGTTTCCTACCAACTCTGCTTACTATACCTCTTTAGCAAATGTCTTGAAATAAAGTTTAGCAGCTCTGGCTGGGACATTTGATGCCCAGGAAGGGGCAGGGGTCCTGGCTCAGGTACCACCATCACTCAGCTGTTACCCAGTAATACCTAGTGCCTTTGAGAACCTTGAGTCACCAGTTCAATTCAATAAATATTTTTTTAAGCATCTACTATGTGCCAGACACTGGGAATGCAAATAAAACCAGTGTCTGCCCTCAAGAAGCTTACAATCTAATGGGGAAGATAAGACACACAAAGAAACTGGAAAAGGGGAGAGTGGGGGGCATCAGGGGCATCTGGCATGTGAACTGCCAGCTTTGTTTCTTCTAAGACATCTCCATAGAAATCTCCCAAGAGGTTCAGAAGAAAACAGCTCCTACTTTTTATCTCTTTGACATGTTGGGCTTCCTAGCCTTTCTCTGGAATATCCCAACCTGCCTGGCCTGTTTCTGTGTGAATTCTGCTGCTGGTGCCCCTGGCTTTGGGGATCTCCATCCCCTGGGCCTTCCTCTTCACCCACTCCTGATAACATAGTCCCCAGCATTTATCTGGCTTTCGGGATCTGCAATATGTTTTACATATTATTGATCTTCTTTAATCCTCACAAAATAGCAGGCTGAGAATCTAGTGGCTGGATCGTGGCCTGGGGGGTGCTAAAGTCCGACAGAGCCAGGGCAGGGTTCATGCTGTTGGTGCCTTGGTCTTTACTGGCCCAGCTGTCCTGGGCATCACGATTCTGAAGGGGATCTGCCCCCTGGACCCCCATCCTCTGGAGGGAGCAGGTTCCAGAAGGCCCAGCTTGACTTTGCTACTGGTCTCCAATCCTACAGTGCTAAGTGGCTATGGCAGTGCTCCCGAAGGTACTGCCACCAATGCCTTCTGGGTTCCATAACCCTCTCCCTCCTCACCTGCTTGCTCCCTTCTCTGGCTGGGCTGCCCCAACCTTGACTTGGGATGAAGCTGTCTCTGCTCCCTTTCTTCACATGCCTGGACAAGTCACTTAACCTCCCCCCCCCAAAAAAATAAAAAGCTAGCAGGCATTCATTGGTTAATTAATATTGGACAGGAGATAATGGGTCAACTGATTGAGGGAGGAGGAAACACACCAGGCAGGGGCTCATGAGTGACAGGAGAAGAACCAGCAGCCCCTCAGCTTTGCCCCCAGAATCCTGAGTAGCTACATTTTGGGGACCTGGCCCTGCCGGCATAAGCGGTATTGGGAGGGTGAACCCCAGAACCTACTCACATAAGTAAATGTAGAATCAATATATAGATAATTACCAAAATGATAATACTAAAAGAGAGGTCTAACCAGTCACCCTTCCCCCTATTCCAGAAGTCAGTGTGGCTCCTTTGTCCTTAGGATAAAATACAGATTTTTCTGTTCGTTCTTTAAAGCCGTTTACAATCTTCCTCCAGCCAAACTTTCCAGTCTAATGGCGCTTTACTCCTCCTCCTCCTCCTCCTCCTCCTCAGGCTGGCCTTGTTTGGCTGCCTTGCTCTTCCCTGGAGGAGCATTACCATTTGCCCATGGCTTGAGGGGAAGGGAAAGAGGAAGAGTTAGTGGAATCTCTTTCTCAGCTGACTATTCCTGGCCCCTCGGTCCTCCTGGGATTGGCCAGCTTGTAAAAGGCTCCAGACAGGCTTGTATCGTGGTATAAAAAGCCCATGGACCCAAGACTCTTCCCCAGCCTCAGTCACGCCCCCATCAGGTCAAGCCAAAAAATCCAACAGTCTGGGTTTGGGTTAGCTGGACTCTGTCATTTCCTAGAAACAGTCCAAGACCGGTACCACCCCAAACAGTGGCAGAGTGGATCAAATGTCTGCTTCTTTCCGGTTCGTGGGAGTGATTGTTCTACCAGGGATTAGCGTGCTAGTACCACACGTGGGGACAGCACTGGTCCTATAATCAGGAAGACCTGGGTTCCAATCCCACCTCTGCCACTTAGTTGCTGTGTGACCCTGGGCAATTCACATTTAATCTGTCTGAGTCTTGAGCAGCTTTCTAAGACTAAGTCCTAGACTTAGGACTTAGTGTTGGTAGAGAAAATTCCCACCCTGATAAAATCAGTGATCCTGGATGCACTTAATAAACCCATTAGTTAAATTAGAAATAGGCATGAAGATATTTCTGTGCCCAGAGGTTCAAAGCCAGGCTGATTCAACAACATATATGATCTCATTGGAGATGAGATTGGCTGGGAAGGAAGATTTCCCTCACCAGAGAGACCCTTCCTAATCCAAGATCCTCTAACCCCAAGAGTCTGCAAATTTCCTTTGGGTTCTGATTTGGGGGCGGGGCTAGGGGACTAGGAAGGTAATTTCACCAAAGTAGAGAAGCCTCATTGTGGAAACTCCTTCTGCCAGTGAAGACTGGCCCTTCTCTTGGGGTCACGACAGGACCTGCTTTTCCTGACCGTGAGGCCAGCTCTCTACCCAGGACGCCATTCATCTCTGCTCTTTTGTAGGGTCTGGGATTGTTCCTGTGTGCCCCGCTAGACTGAGCAGTATGCTTTGTGCAATCGGGTTGATATCTACCAGGGTTCTCTGATGCCCCATTCCCTCATACAGGTCAGACTAGTTCTTTTCCTGAAAGATGAGGAAGCTGTCTCTGAGACTCGGTTGGCCCAAATGACTGCAGCTTATGTCACCTAGATGTTGAGGCGGCTTCCTCCCTTAATATGGCCAAATAGCAAGACCTGCTGGGCACCTATGAACATACAAAGGTCTGCTCGGAGGGAGGCAGGGTTCTTCACACTTAGGAGCTATCCCAAGACCCCAAGAGTCACCACCCCCTGCCTTGCTGATCACACTCATTTCGATGTGGAGGGAAAGTCAGCTGCACCTAAGGGCTGTTTCTCTGTTGAGTATCCTTTATAGAGAATGACTTAGTAAACCTCCTTTTATTAACTGCCAATGACCTAAGAGTGTCTGATTCCTTCCCATATAGGACCTGAGCCAGCCGCAGCTCGTCACACTCTGTCTTCCTCATCTTCCTTTTCCCTTGAGGAGAGGTGAGCATTGAGCTTCCTGCTTAGAACTGGGTGCTCACGGATCTCTAAACTCCAGAGTTTCTCCTACCCCCTCCCTTCCTTCTCAGTGTGTAGCCTATGGCTTACTCCCTCTCACCCTTGTCTGCTCCAGGTTCAAGATGGTCTGGGGTTCATAATCACTGACAACAACAGTCATGAGTCCCTACTGCTGGGTCCACCTTTCCTTACTTATTTGCATGTTGTACACCCTGTTAGAACAGGATTTCCTTGAGGGCAGGGACTGTTTCTGCCTTTCTTTTTATCCCAGGGCTCAGCATGGTGCCTGGCATACAGTAAGGACTTAATAAATGCTTTTTGACCGATTGCTGACTCCCTAGGCAGCCAGAGGTCACAATTAATTCAAAGCCAAGGTATTTAATGAAACATTTCTGCCATTGACACAGGGCACATGTGCCCCCAAATACACATACCACTAGCGGAGAGAGAGAGCAAGTCCAGGGATGATGTGTAATGACTCAGAATAATGGGTTGGTCCTCTGCTGGCTTGCTCCTCCGGGGCTGGGGCCGAGCTCCTCCCAGGAAGGTTGCTTCCGGGCTCCTTGCTTCTCCCCCTCACTGAGTGAAATGTCTCTGCCTCTGGGCTTCCAATCTGCTAGGTTAAAGTGGCCAAAATCAATGAACAAGCAAGTACTAAGCATTTTTATGTGCCAGTGATGAGGATGGGATCTGAACCCCTAAAAGGAAAAGCCCTGGACTTTCCCAAGTCTCTGGCATTCACCTGAGGCTATAAGCCTCTCAACTGCCCTTTCATTCAATTGCCCAATCTCCCAATTCTCTGTTAGCTCCTGATTGCCCTTGGTCACTTCCCACCTTAATCCTATCTAGACTCCAGTCTCCCTTGGCCATATGGTCGAGGTCTCTGGCATTCTACCTCCCAGACACCCCAGCTTACTGACCACTCCCATCCAGATCTTGCTAGATCCCTCCTCACAGTCACCCCAGACTACTTGGACACTCCTAGATCCCTCCCACGGTCTTTCTGTATATAAGATCCACCTTGGGCACCAATAAGGTGCTCAGATTCTTAAAATCTAGCCAATAGCACAGACTCACTAGGAATCTCTCTCACCTCAATCAGTGTTCTAATAAATCTTGTCTTCAGTTGAAAGAAGGCTTGGATCAAATTCATTCAGGCAGGAGCTACGTCGCTATTTCAGGGTCCCAGCACCCTTAAACCTCAACACCAGGAACTGTGTTAAGATTAGAACTAGGAGGGAAAAAAAGCAAAAACAGTTCTTGCTTTCAAGAGGCTTACATTCTAACGAGGGAGACAACCTATAGAGAGTGGGAAAGTAGCCTTAGAGGGGAAGGCCCTAGCAGCTGGGGGGCTCCAGTGCAGAAGGTAGCCCTTGATGAGAGTATCACAGGAAGCCAGGGATTCTAGGAGGGGAGGCCCAGGAGAGCCTTCCACACCTGGGGGACAGCCAGTACAAAGACAGAGAGAGAGGAGAGGGGGCATCACATGTGGAACTACAAATGGGTCAATATGGCCACACTGGGCAGTACATAGATAGCAGGTAGGAAGGGATGAGGAGACTGGAAAGGGAGGAAGGGGCCAGATTATGAAGGACTTGATATTTGATCCTGTGGGTAACCGGGAATCACCAGAGCATATTGAGGAGGAGGGCTTTTAACAAATCCCTTTGGATGGCCTGGAACGGGGACAGATGAGTGACCAGAAGACCAATCAGAAGGCCATTGCAATAAACTAGACAAGAGGTGAGGAAGCCTTAAGCTGGGGTGGTGGCTGCATGTGTGGACTGAAGGGCAGGGATACAAGAGGTGTCAGGAAGGAAAAACAACAGAACTTCTTGGTGATGGTTGGTATCCGTATGTACAGTTAGTGAGAAAGCAGATTCAAGGACAATACAGGTTCGGGGCCAGGGGGACTGAGAGGACAGCAGAGCCCTCCACAGTCATAAAGAAGCCTCGACCAGTCTGGGGAGCTGGGGTAGGGGAGAGAATGAGATCTGTCTGGGACACGTGGAGAGGAAGATGCCTATGGCACTGCTGGCTGGAGATGTTCAGGAAGCAGTCAGTGAGACAAGATGAGATCAGGAGAGATCAGGGCTGATTCTCAGAGAAACACACATGAAGACACTCATCGAACAAGGAGGGGTTGATGAGGGAGAGCCAAGAACGGAGCCTCATGGTCGGTGCGTGTGACGTGGGTGGAGAACCAGCAGAGAAGACAGAGGGAGCATCCAGACAGACAAGAGGAGTCAAAAGAGAGAAAGTCATAAAAACCCAGAGAGGAGAATGGGACCAACACCGCCAATATCAAGGTCAGGATTAAGAAAAGGTCGTTGGGTTTGACACTAAAGACAGCCTTGATAACTTGGGAGAGAGAGTTCCAGTGGAATGATGAGGGTTTGGAAAAGAGGAAGTCAAGGCAGATGGCTTTTGCAAGTTTATCCACCAAGGGGAAGAGAGATAGAGACTGATAGCTAGTGACACCTGTAGGATCAAGTGAGGCTTTCTTAAAGGATGAGCCATGGTTGTGTCTGCAGGCAGCAGGTAAGAAACCCGAAGATAGGAAGAGGCTGAAGATCAGTGAGAGAGGAGATGATAGTGGAGGAAATTGGCTGGAGAGGTTAGGAGGAGATGCCATCAAAGGCACCTATCAAGGACCCCGGAATCCCAGGCTCCCAGCCATTCTTCCAGGTTCACAAGTTACTCACTCTCATGCCATATCTCCCATCAGTTTCGAAGACTTGTTGATTCTGCCTCCCCAACCTCTCTTGCTACCATTTCCTTTTCTCCTTTTTTACAGTCAGCACTGTAGTTTGGACTCTCATTACATCTGTCTGGGCTATCGTAGCAGCCTTGGAATAAGCCTCCCTGCCTCCAAACTCTCCCCATTCTTGTCCATTCTCCAAACAGCTGCCAAGGTGATTTTCCTGAAGGCTAGATCTTACCTTGTTACTCCTGTCTCTACTCATTAAATTCCAGTTACTCCTATAACCTGTAGGATCAAAATAAACCCCTCTAACATTTAAAGGTGCTCACATTGTTCTCCTCCACACATATAGGCTTACTTGCTGTACCTCTAATTGACTGCTGGGGAGGGACTTTGTGGGTCTCCTGGTCTAGCCCATAATCATAAATCCCTTTCTATCTGCCCTCACCATCCCAAAGGGAGCCCAGTTTCTATACCTCTTGACTTTATTGTTATCAACATCATGCTAGGAAAGTGGCCTGAAGTTGGATTGTGGGGGACTCCAGGACAGATCTATGACTAATTTACCACGTGTCCTTGGAAAAGTCATTTCCCCTTTTAGAGCCTCGGTTTCCTCTTCAGCAAGATGAAGATAACAGCTGTGGAGAGAGGGACCAAGAGGGGATGGGTCAAGAGGCACAAGGTAGAATTAGAGAGCTTGGCTTCAAATTACATTCCTGCTACTTTCTAGCCCTGTGAACTTGGGACAAATTTTTTTACTTCTCTGTGCCCTCCAAACCTATGACCCAATGAACTCAGCAAAGTTAAAGGATGAAGCCTTTGTTCTGGATTTAGATGCATCCCTGTGGCCACTCTGGACAGCTCCATGGACATATTTTGGATCTGGACCCCAGATTCTTGATGAAGCTTTAAGATCATCCAGTGCCCTGAGTACAGGGTAACCCACTGAGAGGTCTCTTGGGAATGGTTGAGTTGTACATAGGAGCAGCCTTGGACTTTAACAATTCAATCTGGGAAACTAGGTGGCCCAGTGCATAGAGCTCTGGGCCTAGAGTCAAGAAGATTCCTCTTCCTGAGTTCAAATCTGGCCTCAGGCACTTACTAGCTGTGTGACCCTGGGCAAGTCACTTCACCCTGTTTGCCTCAGTTTCCTCATCTGGAAAATGAGCTGGAGAAGGGAATGGCAAACCACTCCAGTATTTCTGCCAAGAAAACGCCAAATGGGGTCACAAAGAGTCAGATACAACTGAAAAACAACTGAACAAATGTTCATTAAGCAGAGAGTAGCTGAAAATCCAAAAATGAAATCATCCCTGACTTCAAGAAGCTTACCCCAGACCTTACCCCTGGTAGGTTATATATTCACATTAATGAATGAATAAAATTTAGCACTAACTACCAAAGTACTGAGCTAAGTTTTATGTTTACAAACCAACAAGACAGTCCTTGCCCTCAAGGGGCTCCTAGTCTACTGGGGAGACCTCACAAGTCAGCTACAAGTCAGAAGGAAAGGACTCGTAGTCCTTACGGGGTAACAGCAAAGCAGATGATTGTATTGTTCAGTGGTGTTCTGACTCTTCCTGACCCAATCTGGGGTCTTCTTGGCAGAGATACTGGAGAGATTGGGAGGAGATGCATTTCCTTCACCTGATCCTTTTACAGATGAGGAAACTGAGGCAAACAGGGTGAAGTGACTTGCTCAGGGTCACCTGGTAAGTAGTGTCTGAGGCCAGATTTGAACTCAGGAAGATGAGTCTTCCTGACTCCGGGCCCAGCGCTCTAGGACCAATTTCATCAATTGAATGTCATTTTCCATTGATCAAAGTAGATCCGTTTCTGGGTTTTCAGTAGCTGTGGCTGCAGCCCCTGCAGAAAGTCAACCCTTGCAGGCTTAGTGTTCACAGGGGCTGCTGCCCAGGGGGATGATGGAGGGAACCCATCAGGTTCTACCCAAGGCTCTTGGGCTCAGAGGCCTAGGCTGTCCCCATCAGGGTCTGGGGGGAGATGGTGGTCAAAGTGGTGGGGGTGGTTTGACTCAGGCGGCATATCCTTGCTTCATTCAGTTAAGCTGGCTTGCTTGCCCAGTGGGAGGCAGTTGATTGGCAGTTGGTGGGGCTGGCTGCCCCCTTCTCCATAGGAGCTGCCCACCTGCAGATGGCTTCAAGGGCTGGGCTAGAAGCCGGACCAGTGGGGGGGGGTGGGCTGCCACTCCCAGGGCTCAAATGAGATTGGTAAAGCACTTAGCGCAGTGCCACAGCAGATACAATAAATATTTGTTCCCTGTCCTTCCCCAAGTTTATCTGTTTGTCCGTGGCAGCTGGTCAGCAGTGGCTGCTGATAAGGTTAGTGTCTCCTCCTCAAAGATTTCTTCCCTCCCCGACAGCTGCAGGGGCTGGCCTGCAAACAGGTTGGCGGGGGAGGGAGGGGTACAAATAGAGTTATTTACACATATATAAGTACAGGATTTATTAACCGGAGCTCGCAGTGAGGGGGGTGAGGGTGTTAACCTCTGGGGGGAGGGGGGTCAGAAAAGGTTTCCCTCAGCAACTGGTCCTCGTTTTGAACCTCGAAGGGCGTTGGAGGCTTCCAGAGGCAGTGGTGGGAGGGAGAGCTCCAGGCACGGGGACAGCCTGTGCAGAGATGGAATGCGGAGTCGGGAGCAGCCAGTAGGCCGGCGTGACTGGTGTTCAGTGTGTGGTGGGCAGAGCTGGCTAATGCGAAACCAGCCTCTGAAGGCAGGCGTGACCCAGATGGCAAAGGGTTTTCGAAAATCCCCAGCAGCCCGGGTTCACTTCCTCATCCCCACCGCAGTGGGGAGATAGGTTCCAAGCGGGAAACAAAGAGGGCTTTAACTTTTTTGTGCCAGTGGAGCTGGCCCGGCCCCTCCCGGTCACGCCTGGGGCCAGGACACCAGGAGCCCACCAGAGGCCGCGTGGGGCAAGGGGGCACGCCGTGCTGTGGGGCTGGGAGCTGTCCATCCGAGCATCTTTCAGCTCCGCTGACGGGCGGCCGCGGGAGGCGGGCTCGGTGGGTCGCGGAGCAGAGGGGGACCCACGTCACGTGCCCCCCCACCCCCCCGCGGCTCGGGCCGAGGGAGGCCGCAGTCTCTGCAGCTCGGCCTCCGCCACCTTGTCCCCGCTGTCCTTGGCCGGCCCGCCCGGGGGCACGGTGCCCTCCGGCCCCGGCGGGGCACACAGGTGAGCCGAAGCTGCGGCTGCGGGCTCCTAGGAGGAAGTGCCCGAGTCCCGGGGCGGGGACGACAGCCAGGTGAGTGCTCTGGGGGGCGGCACGGGGCCGCAGCCTGGGGCTCTGACTTCGGGGTCCTGGAGGTTCCTGGAGGTTCCTGGAGGTTCCTGGAGGTTCCTGGAGGTTCCTGGAGGCTGGGGCGGCGGGATCAGCGGGGCGGGCGTGGAGGGTGGGCTGCAGGCACCCTGCCAGAGAGGGGTACGAGCTGCTCCCCACCCCCACCACCCCTGCGCTAGCTCCCTCCACCCAGGAGGGGCGGAGCGCAGCCTGGGCTGAGCAGCCCGGGGGGGGGGGGGGGGGGGGGGGGGGGGGGGGGGGAGCCTGGCCTGGCTCCCTCATCCCCCGCGGTGTCTGGCTCCAGACCCCGCCTCTGCTGCGACGTGGGCTCCTTTCCAGGTGCGCCTCCCGCCCAGATCTGCTCCATCCCGGCTCCAGCATCCACGCCTCCCTCCGACTTGGCCCCTTGGACCCGAATCCAGCCATGGCCCGAGGCGACGCCCCAGAGGACGGGTGAGCCCAGGCACGGGGCGCAGGGGGCGGACACCCCGGGGAAAGACCGAAAGCACCCAACCCGGGGCGGGGAGGTAGGGAGCGGACTACAACCCCCATCAGCCCCGCGCCCTGGGCTGCCCAGGCCAGCGTCGAGGGAATGCTGGCAGTTGTAGTTCACACTCTCACCGAGGGGGGTGGGGGACGCTGCGGGTTTCTGACTCCCCCCTCCCCCATCCACCCCGGTCTCCACAGCTACCACCTGGTCGGGACCAGCTTCTTTATTCTTGGTTTGGGGACCTTGCTGCCCTGGAACTTCTTTATCACTGCCATTCCGGTAAGAGTAACCGCCTAACGGACAGACAGACGGACAAGGCCAAGAGAGGAGGCCAGGACGGGTGGGGGGGGGCGGATCTCAGAGACCTCGAGGAGGTGGGATGTGGGTTATGCTTCTGTATTCATATTCATGACATCGTAGATTTAGGGCTGGCAAGGGACCTCAGAGACCATCCATGCAAACCGTCCCATTTTACAGCAAGGAAAACTAAGGCCCATGGAGGATAGAGACTCGTCCAGGATCACACTGATAGAAAGCTCCTAATCCTCAGTCTACCAGCTCCGAAGGACTGGATGCTTTCCCTCTACACCACACCGTGGGCCTGGGCTTTTCTGGTTCTTTAAGCCCTTCTGGGATTCTTTTAGGCTCTGGTCATGTTGTGACTGAGGTCTGGCTTCTGGCTGCAGATTGGCTAGGGTCAGCATCTGGTCATTCCCGAGACTTTATACAGGAGGTGACCCTGGCTTCCTTCTCTATCCCCTCTCAGTACTTTCAGGCTCGGCTGGCCGTGGTCAATGTCACAGGGGAGCCCTCCGATACCAATGTTACAAGCCCTGGGGATGCATTTAACTTCAACAACTGGATGACCCTCCTGTCCCAGCTTCCTCTACTACTCTTCACTCTCCTCAACTCTTTCCTTTACCAGTGGTGAGGTCCACTTCCCCACCCCATGTACACTTACTCCTTGACTTTGCCCCAGCTATGTCCCTTTAGCCATTGCCCCCTCAGCCACGATCCTTAAAGACAGCTACATAAGGTCTCCTCCGTCAGCTCCACCCAGTCACGAACACTGCTTCTCGGCCACTTCCTTATCCTCTCCAAAGCTGGCTCTTTCTTAGTGGCACCCAGACGAGAGTAGGGGCCACAGCTGTTTCTGGTCACGCACAGCATCCCAGAGATGGTGCGCATCCTGGGCAGCCTCCTGGGCATTCTGATGCTCTTCATCCTGACTGCCGCCCTGGTCAAAGTGGACATGAGCCCTGAGCTCTTCTTCTCTATCACCATGGCCTCCATCTGGTTCATCAATTGTGAGTGACGTGTGCTGTTTGGGCCCTCACCACTGAAGCCCTGCCTCCCCTCGGGGATTCCCCAGCCCAGGTCTGGAGGTGGGACAGATTAAGATAGTCCTGCAATCATGAAACATCAGAGCTAGAGAGCACAGAACGAAGATAATGTCAGAACTTGGAGGGTCATTAGAATATGGAACATCAGAGCTGGGAGCATCCTTAGGACCTAGAACCAAACCTAGAATGTCAGGGTTGGGAGGGGACATAGAGCATAGAATACCAGGCTTTGGGAGATAACTTTGAACATAGAACAGGGAATGCCAGAGCTTGGATAGTCCTTAGAACAAAGAACCTAGAATTTCAGAGCCAAGATGGACTTTAGAACCTGAAATCAAACCTAGAATGGCAGCACTGGAAGGAACCTTAGAACATAGAACCAAACCTAGAATGTCAGGACTGGGAGGGATCTTAGAATGTCAGAGGTGGGGGGGAACATAGAACATAGAGTGCCAGATCTGGGATGGTCCTTAGAACCTTGAATTTCAGAGCTGTGCTGGGATCTTTCATTTAAAGAGGGAGACACTGATTTTTCATCCCCATTTCCTAGAGGAGGAAAAGTGAATTCCTGAAGGTTCTAAGACCTGGGCAGACACTCCTGGGTCACCTTGAAAAGAGAATCTGGGCAGCTACTTCTGTCCTGTGCAGAGAGAATTACCCAGTTTACAAAGGACTTTGAACCCTGGCCACAGGACCCCTCCCAGGAGAACAGGAGCTCACCCCCAGGCTCTTGGCCATGCCAGCCTCTCCCCTTGCCAGGGCACTCACTGCTCTGCTCCCTCAGGGGCAATGCCCAGTGGGGACCACGGTTTGGCTTTCCCCTCAGCTTTCTGCGCCATCCTCCAGGGCAGCCTCTTTGGGCAGCTGGGGGCCATGCCCCCTACCTACAGCACTCTTTTCCTCAGTGGCCAAGGCTTAGCAGGGACCTTTGCTGCTCTTGCCATGCTGATGTCCATGGCCAGTGAGTGTGGGCACAAAGCTGGGCTCTGGTTGGGGAAGAGGCTGGATTTTGGGGAGGGAGAGTTGGAGACAGGGCTAGAACTCCTGGGTTCGGAGTAGTGGGTGGAGAAAATGCAACAGGGTGAGAGTTGGGTTGGCTGGGAGCTGGGAGTCTTGGGAGCCAGGGGCTGGGGCCAGAGCTCTGCAAGTCTCTAGGATGGGAGCAGAGTTCCTCAGAGAGCCAGGGGCTGGGAGCCAGGCTGCCTGGGCTGGGCTCTCAGTTCTCATTCCCATTGTAGGTGGAGTGGATGCCCAGACCTCTGCCCTCGGGTACTTTATCACCCCGTGCGTGGGAATCCTTGTCTCCATTGCCTGTTATCTGTCCCTGTCACACTTGGTGAGCCACCATACCAGTCCAGGCCCTCTCCTGGAAGCCTGGGAAGCCGCACCCTTGGGCCAACTGCAGCTTAGTTACATCCTGACCTGGGGGGCCGAGGGCAGGGCAGGGAAATCAAGCCTGGCCTCTCTTGCTCTGAGGAGGGGCTGCAGGGGCTCTGGCTTGGGGGGTCCAGAGCAGGTGCAGTCAGGAAGTGGGGATCCCCTCCCCCCAGCAGCATGCCTTCTCTTGAAGTAGGGTGAGCCCCTGTTTAGTTACACAAAGTAAAGCGGGAAGCAGGCCCTGCATTTCTGGTTTCTGGACCAGCCAGAGCGACCCTCCCGTACCTACTCATTCCCTTTTCCTTTGGTCTTTCACACTTAATGGGAGACTGGGGTACAGCAGAAAGAATCCTGGTTTTAGAGTTAGGGACCTGGGTTCAAATCTCCCTTCTGGAACTTACTTATTGTGTGACCTTGGATGGCCAAGTCCCTTCACTTCCTGGCCTTAGTTTCCCCTCTTAAATGGAGAGGGCTGGAATCCACGACCTCTGGGTCCTCTCCTGGCCCAGCTCTATGATCCTGTTGTTTTAGGTCATGCCCTCTCTAGACATTTCTCCACTCTGAGCCTCAGTTTCTTCCTTGGCCTCTCATGGCTCGAAGCTGGCTCCCAGCTCTAGGGCCTAGCTCGACCCAATGAGAAGACTGGTTTTTGGAGCTGTCTCCTGGGGCATGGGTCCCTAGGTTACTCCCAGCGTGGAGTGGAGTCTCAGTGCCTCATGCCCTTCACAAAGGCCTGGTCGGCTCTGTGTTGCTACAGGAGTTTGCCCGCTACTACCTGGACAAGAAGGCACCCCCCCCGCAGGCCTATGAGTTGGAGACCAGGGCCGAGCTGCTCCAAGCTGGTGAGCCAGGCACGGTTGAGGATGGCCCGGGGAGGTGGGAGTGGGGGACAGGAGGGCCCTCTCAGCCCGGAAGGTTGCCTTCCCAGCCCGCTGTGTACCTCTCAGCTACCTGGGAATGCCTGGGATGCTTAGAGGAAAGAGCTCTGACCCTGGACTCAGGAGCCCCGGAGATGCAATTACTGGCTGTGTGAGCCTTCATCCCTCCGAGCCTCAGTGGCCGCCTCTGTGAAATGGAGTTAATAAGAATCTCATCCCTGCCTCCCTCAGGGGGTGCTTAAGAGGCCTATCATTATGAATATAATAATATTATTGTTACAGTAATATAAACGATGCAATATTAATAACTATATAACATTAATTATATGAAATTAATACATGAATAATATAGTCTAATTCTTGTAATTTATTATTACTCGTACTCATTTGGCCCTCATCACCCCCTGTCTGCTGTCCTGGGTTATCCTTTCATGCATAAATCCTCTTTTCTCAGCTATATTTTGAGGGGAGGGGAAGGTTCCCCTCTTACGTCTCCAAGAGGCAAACAATACTGTGTGATGTTCCGGTTTAGATGTCCCTAGGCACTTCCAAAGCACCTCCCCCAAAGTGGCTTGGAATGCCCCAACTGTTGCTGCTATGTTGGAATTCTGCCCTGAGGCTTACTTACTAGCTGTAAGTAAGTGACCCTGGACCAGTCATTTAACCTCTCTCAGACTCAGTCTCCTCATCTGTAAAATGGAGAATATAATAGCATCTGCCTCACCGAGCTGTTAAGAGGCTCAAAGGCTACATATGTAAAAAGACTTTGCAAAGCTTTATATCAGGGCAGGATACTATTGTTATTCATCCTCCACTGATCCATGGGATAGAAACTTTGGGCTCAGGGACCTCCCATACCATAGAGTCTAACCCTCTAATTTAAAAGATGAGGAAATTAGGGCCTAGAGAGTTTAAGTGACTTGCCCAAGGTCAAACATCAAGGTAGAGGCACTTGAACCCAGATCTTCTGAGTTGAACTATATCCCCAAGCAAAGAACACAAGCTGGATGAGGCAGGAGGAACGGTGAGGGGCCCATTGTTGGGACCATTGTGGTAGCCTGTGCTGGAGGCCACGGGCCTGAACTGCAGGAGGGAAAGGGAGACAAGATACAAGAGAGGTACGAAAGTACCCACGCTGACAGGACGCTGGTGCCTTCAGCACAAGCGGGAAAGTTTGGGGAAAGGGGACTGGGGAGGGAAGCGGCGAGTTCAGTTTGGAATGAGTCCGAGAGGTCTCTGGGACATCCTCTTTGTAATGTCCGTCGGCCAGCTGGTGATGTGGGACTGGCGGCCTGGAAGACACCTTTCCGGCTATGCTCCTAAGAGCTGGCCTTCTTTGCCTGTGCCGCAGAGTCTGGCCAGACCCACGGCTGGAAGGGCGTGTGCTGACTGATGCTTTGGCCCGACTCCCCTCCTCTTCCCCAGATGAGAAGAATGGTTTTGCTGGGAGTCCCCAGAAGGCTCGGCTGGCCCTGGAGCTGGAGCTGGAGCCAGAGAAGGAGCCCAAGCCTGGGAAGGCTTCAGTCCTCCTTGTCCTCAGAAAGGTTTGCTCCACACCCCCACCTGAGAGGAGGAGCCTCTGGGACTTCTGCTCCCCCTCCCCTTTCCTTAGCCGGGTCTGGCTTGACCTAAGGCTCCCAGGTGGCTCTGGCCTGTCCCTACCTGGCCTTCCTCCCCGAGTGGGTGGCTGTGGGTGGGGGTGGGGGCGGGGGCTCTGCCGCCTCCCCTCCCCGCCCTCCAGACCCAGACTCTCCTGCTTTGCAGATCTGGGTGATGGCTCTGTGTATCGTGCTGGTGTTCACCGTCACCCTGTCTGTCTTCCCGGCCATTACTGCCATGGTGACCAGCTCCAGGGGCCCTGGAAAGTGGAGTGAGTGTCAGGGCGACAGCTGAGGCCAGGGAGGAGACCTCCAGTGGGTGAAGAGGGCACACAGCTGGGGACCAGGGCAGGCAGGGAGAGCCAGTCTCAAAACCTGGGGCAAGGGTCTGGAAACAAGGTTGGGTCCACAGAAGCGGCGAGGCAGAGCTGCCTAGTGGGCAGAGGGTTGGCCCAGAGTCTGGAAGGTCTGGGTTCCAGTCCCAGACACCAGCTGGGTGACCCTGTCCAAGTCATTCCCCTGCCTGGGCCTCAGTTTGCTCATCTGTCAAATGGAAGTTCCCTTCTATCCTTGGATCTGGGATTCCCTGAACTGTGAGACTTGAGAGGCTGGGTGAGGCCCTTCCTTTCCTCTGAGCCTCTGGGCCTTCCTCTCCCCTCCTCAGGCCAGTTCTTTAACCCCATCTGCTGTTTTCTGCTCTTCAATACCATGGACTGGTTGGGAAGAAGTATGACCTCCTACTTCCTGTGGGTGAGCATCCCAGGCCCATGGGGGGGGAGAGGGCAAAAGACCTTGGGCTGACAATCCCCCCTCCAAAGTTGTCTGGGAATCAAGTGGGACCTTCCACTCTCTGTCTCCCCACCTGCAAAGTGAGGGGCTTGGCCTTGATCATCCCAGAGAGCCCAACATCTCTGTGCCTTTCCTCTGGGATTCCAGTGCTTGTGCCCCAGAGAAGGCCTGGCGGGAGGTGTCTGGGCTGGGACGATGGCGGTGACGAAGGGCGCGCTCTGCTACTCTTGGCCCCCAGCCGGACCAGGATGGCCGCCTGTTGCCGCTGCTGGCCTGCCTGCGTTTCCTGTTTGTTCCCCTCTTCATGCTGTGCCACGTGCCCGAGCGGTCCCACCTGCCGGTCCTCTTCCCGCAGGACGCCTGCTTCATCACTTTCATGCTGCTTTTTGCACTCTCCAATGGCTACCTGGTGTCTCTCACCATGTGCCTGGCGCCCAGGTGAGCGTGGGGATACGGGGAGATGGCAGAGTAGGGAAAAGGTCCTCACTGGGCACTCCTCCAGTGGAGAGGCAAGATGGTCCAGTGGAAAGGCTGCTGGACTTGGAAGGCTGTCAGGGCTGAGTTTGGGTCCCAGCCCTGTCATGAACTAGCTAGATGACTTTGGGAAAGGTCCTTAACCCCCCTGGGCCACTGTTTCCTCATCTGTAAAATGGGGCGGCTTAGACTAGGTGATTCCTGAGGGCCTTTCCATATGTAGCATGAGGAAGTTCTTGCTGGTGAGCACACCTTTGAGGAGGGGGCAGCACCAGCCTCCCTGAGGTCAAGGTGCACTTAGCCAAATCCTGCTAGCCTCACTTGTGGGGAGGCCTGCCTTTGGGAAGGTTGCCTTAGGGGCCTGCTGGTTGAAAGGCAAGCAGCCTGGCTCATGTCCAGGGCCTAGCTTTCAGGGAGAGGGCTAAGAAATGGACCTGACCCCAGGACAGAGGAGACACAAGAGATTGTCCAACTCCACTTGGCAAACAGAGGAATGAGTGACCCTGAGTGAACAGCTAGGAGCATTTCCTCAGAGGCCTGAAGGCATCATATGCCCCAGAATGCCAGAGCTAGACAGGACCCAGAGCATCAGGCATAGAAGAGAGCCTGGGGCTCCGTGCTGTCCACCTCCACTGGAGGGAAGGCTAGTGCTTGGTCTGGGGAGATACTGGGAGCCTGGGGCCCCGGAGCCAAGGAACGCCCGTGGGTGGGGAGTGCAGGGAGCTGGGCCCCTCTTCTAACAGCTGATCTCCCCCTCCTTTGCAGGCAGGTCCTGCCCCATGAGAGTGAAGTGGCTGGAGCTCTGATGACTTTCTTCCTGGCCCTAGGGCTCTCCTTCGGGGCCTCTCTCTCCTTCCTCTTCAAATCTCTGCTGTGAGACAGCCCCATTTCCTTCCTTGCCCTGTGTGGATGGGGCTGGGAGCCTTCCAGGGGCTGTGAGGTTTGGGACTTGGGAGAGGAGAGGGCTGAGAATGTGCAACAGGTCCTAGATGGGTGACTGAGGAACAACCAGGCTGTGAGGACAGGCAGACTCTGGGGGATCTCAACACCTGCCCTCCACACCTGACGGATTCTTGGGAGGGCGCTGTTACCAGCCAGCAGCCTCCCTCTCCTGCCTGCCAAGGAAGGGCTGTCACTTGGCAGACTTTTAATAGGCTGTTAAGGGGGATGAAAGGCCCCCAGCTTTTCCTGGTCCTGGGCAACCCTCCAATAGCTCTCAAAAGGGGCTATCTTCCTGGTGGTTTAGGTGCTGACCTGCTCTGGAGGCAGGAGGATGGACCAGGTGACCTGGGGATGCTGGAGGGTTCTGTTGGGGAGCCCCTTACCTTGGCCATTGTTAGACATTCCATTGTAGGGAGCTCCTAGGCTACGCCCTGGGGGAAGTTGGGAATTTCACTGGGGATCCTTCCTTTGGTAAAGTGAGCCTGTAGGTAGAGAGGGGAGGAAGTAATACCACGTTTTGCCCTGAATACCTTCCTCTCTCAAACAAGTATTATAGTGAGGTCTATGCCCAGGGTGAGCCCCACTTGCTGCTGCTGTGAGCTGTTAGGGACTGGTGCAGCCACCGCCTCCAACCCTGAGCTCAGGGTGGGATCTGAGGCCCCACTTTGGGGTTCCAGGGCCTGCTCCAGGAAGTCCTCATTGCTCCATCACTCCTGGGGTGGGGAAAAGCAGGGAAGGGAAGGGGTAACTCAGTGAGCAAGACTTAAGGGCCTCCTGTGTGCCAGGCCCTGTGCTGGGCCCAGAGCCTGTCCTCAAGGAGCTTCTATTCTGCAGGGAAAGATAAGCACAGATTGGGAACCGAGTGCCAGACACTGGTAGGGATGGAGCTTTGCCAGCTACTCAGGGAAAAAGCAGCCATGATTGTCCAGAAGCCCCGTCGCCCACCAGGGTTGCTTCGCTCTGGTCGCTGCCTCCCCGGCCCCGGGACCTGGGGAAGCTCCTGGAAGTCAGTCAGGCCTTCTAGCTGGTGCTGTCACGCCTGCCAGAACCTGTTCCCGGTTTCTGCAGGAAGCGCCTGACCTCTGACAGGCTGCAGCCTGAGAAGTCAGCCCCTGAGCAGGAGCCCGACGCAAGCCCTCTTACACTTACACAGAGAGCTTGTACCTTCTACTTCCAAGGCACTTCTGCCAACGTCTCAGAACAGTCTCTCTACTACTGGGTGAGGCAGGCATTGTCCCCATCTGGCAGATGAAGAAACTGTAGTTCAGAATGGGTATGGGAGGAAAATGGGGAGTCCAGTTCCTCAGAGAGCAGCATCCCATTCAGTTAGCAAACATTTATCAAACACCTAGTGTATGCATAAAGGAGACACAAAGTTTAAAGAAAACAAGTCCCTGCACTTGGGGTTTTACAGTCCCGTTGGGGGAATTAAGACAAGCACAGATAACTATTATGCACTTAAGTGCCTACCATGTGCTAGGCACTGCGTGAGGGGCTGAGAACACAAAGAGAAAAATGAGACCGTCTCTCCCTGTCTGTTGGGGTAAACAGCATGTTCACAGATAACACAGGATATATGCAAGATGAAGCAAGTGCCAGCGCATCAGAGATGGCTAAAGTGTTGGCTAGGCTGGGCAGCTGGGGATCAGGCAGGACCCTGGACAGGGGCGTTGGCACCTAATAGAATAGAAAGGTGAGGAAGGCCAGCTAAGAAGGGATGACCAGATCCACGCATAGGGAAGAGTAGACTAGGAAGCCCTGGCACAGCAGGAGCTGGGCTCTTTCCCATGTGCTCGCTGCCGGGGGCCCACCCAGCTCCTGCCCTCAGGGAACTCACAATCTAGAAGGAAAGTGGGATCCCCTCACCAGCATCTCCAACACGGCAGTGGTTAGGAGGCACCTGTGCTTGGTGCTCCACACCGGGGACTGCAAGCATAGGATCTGCCCTCCAGGAAACCAGAACAGTAACAGACATGAAGGACAAAGCAGAGAAGGAAGGAGAGGTGGAGGGCCCTGGCTCCATCAGAAAAGTAGTTCTAACAGTGTGGACACAAGGGTCCGGGGGTCAGTCTGGGAATGGTGGGCTCAGTCATCTGGAAGGGAAGGCCACAGTTGGGGTGGAAGCTTGGAGGCTGAGGGAGGCTCTCTGGGAGGCCAGGGGAATGGAACACACCAAGGGAGGGGGAATTTTAGCTTTTAGCCTCGAACAAGTGATGTCCCTCTCTGGTCCTCAGTTTACCCACAAACGAGAAAAGGCAGCTTGGAATTGTGATTGGAAAGTCCATACCCCAGGCTGGGCTTCCTCCCTCCTTTTCCCCCAGGGAGCCCCAGGTCAGCTACCCCAGCACTTCCGGAGAGAAATGATGTTTGGTGTGGGGAATAAATGGTTTACGTTTTACATCACGTCTGGCTACTCGTACCTCTTCTTGGACATGGCTGCCCCACTCCTTGGCGCAGCCTCTGGCCCTGGGCTTGAGCCTGGTTCTGCCCAGTCAAGGCCCGGTATCCAACACCCAATGCCTTCAACATGGGCTAAATTGATTCTCAGCTAGACTTCCCTCGAGGAGTCCCCTCTGGGCAAAGAAAGCAGACAGAGAGGAAGGAAATGGTGGCCCACCCTTACCAGGCTTAAGGAAGTCTGCTGGGTCTGTTGTAAGCCAGGGGCCTTGTGGGGGAGGTTGGCTTGGATCTCGCTGTCTCGTCTCACCGCAGGGAGGATCTCGGGCTTAAGCGGGGTTAAGCGGGGTTAAGCGGGGTTAAGCGGGGCCTCACCAGGCCAAGGCAGACGCCAGCCCTTCTGACCTGGAGGCTGGTCCTGGGAAATTCAAATAGGGCAAGGAAAAGCACAAAATGAAGCCCCAAGGTGGTGCTGGTGCAGTGGACAGAAGGCTGGACTGCAGGCTTTGAATCCCACGGCAGACACTTGAATGAATGACAGCATTGATTAAGCACTTGTAGGTGCCAAGCACCCTGCTAAGCCCGACTAAGAAGGCAGACTGCCTGCCCTCAAGGAGCTTCCATTCCAGCCGGAGAGACAACACATGTGGACAGATGGATGGAAAGGTCCCATGGTCCTCATGGGGCAGCAGCAGGGCAGACGGTCAGGGCTCTTCTTTCATCTCATTTCCATTGTTTCTGAGGTTGAACATTTGACACTGGGCTCGAAGCATCACTGTTCCCCCGGCTCTTGGGTGCAGTCCTGGGCTGTCCTCGTCAGGGTCTGAAAGGAAACACGGTCACAATGATGGTGGGGGGAGGGGCTGACGGGTCCATGCTGCATCCTGTCTCTGCTTCAGAGGGTATGGCTGCTTCCCATACTGGCTGTGTGACCTTGGGCAAGTCACTTAAATTCTGAACCCAAGGTTCCTCATTTATAAAATGTGAGAGTTAGAGCAGATGGCCTCTGTGGGCCCCTACTAGCTGTGGGGCTCACGGGTAGGGAACCTGCAGCCTCGGGGCCACACGTGGCCTTCTAGGTCCTTGGGCGAGGCCTTCTAACTGAGTCCAAGTTTTACAGAAAAAACCGCTTTTATGAAGGGGATTTGTTCTAGAGAGTTTGGATTCAGTCAGAGGGCCGCACTTGAGGACCTAGAGGACCACATGTGGGCCCACCCTGGGACTCCAGGATCAATAAGACACTGTTCATGGGTCTTTCTTTGTGACCTTTGGCTGGGGCAGAGAGGGGAGCCGTAAATGACAGCAAATAAAAAGGCGGCAATAGGACTTTGGGGCCGCTAGGGGGCGCCACAGCACACAGAGCGCTGGGCCGGAGTCAGCAAGACTCTTCCTGAATTCAAATGTGACCTCAGACACTAACTAGCTGGGTGATCCTGGGCGAGTCACCGAACTCGTTTGCCTCAGTTTCTTCATCTGCAAAATGGGGATAATAATAGCACCTACTTCACAGGGTTGTCAGAATCAAACATGAAAACATCTGTGAAGAACTTTGCCCAAGTGAAGATGCTAATAAATGCTGGCTGCCCCTATTCTGGGGGGGGGGGCCTCTTGTATTCAGCTCTGCTGGCAGGGACTTGACATTGTCTCTGGCTGGCCTTGAGGTCCAAGGAATTCATGAGCTCCCCTTCTTTTGCTCAGTTCCTCGGCCATGAATGTGCACCTACCAAAGGTTTGTCATTGGCTTCAGGGGAGACAGACTCCCACCCCAAAGATGAGCACTGGGGGTCAGATCTTCCTTGGGGGTCGAACCCAGGACCTGGGGCCCCAGCTTCAGGCACTGGGCACAAAGCCGCCTTGAGGCTCCATGAGTGGACAAGCATTAATTAAGCACCTACTGTGTGCCAGGCACCCGGGCTGCAGAAACCAAAAAATGGAGCCCTCCCTGCTCCCAAAAAGTGTTACATTCTTACTAAGGGAGAGAGAACACGTGTGTACATGTATGTCTATGCAGATTACATATACAGGGAGTTTGGGGGAGGCTAAGAGTTGGGGAAGAGTTTTGGGGAAGAAAGTTGTGCTGCGTCTGGAAAGCAGTGGGTGAGTTTGTGAGCTTCAGTTTTCTTATCTGCAAAGGGGGACGACCTCTAAGTTCCCTTCTAGCTCTAAATTTATGTGCCTCTGTGTGTGTGTGAATGTGTGAGTGTGTGAATGTATATATGAGTGTGTGTGTGAATGTGTGAGCGTATGTGAATGTATATATGAGTGTGTGTGTGAATGTATTGTGTGTGTGAATGTGAATATGTGAGTGTGTGTGTGAATGTGTGTGTGTGAATGGGTGAGTGTGAGTGTGTGAATGTATTGTGTGTGTGAATGTGAATATGTATGACTGTGAGTGTATGTGTGAGTGTGTGTGTGTGTTTTGTACCCCCACTCGACTGGAAGCTCCACGAGGGCAGGAGGCCCGACTTAATCCAACCTTGCCTCCCCCTGGCCATGGCAGGGCTCTGCCCACTCAGCGCCCATCGGTATTGGCAGAATTAAAAGCCGACCCCCAGCCCCCAGCCCAAGCCCCTCCTGCAGACCTTGGGGGCTGGGGGTGGCCACGGAGGCAAGGACAGGAGGGCCACGAGGTGGACGGGGACCAGCAGCCACCAGCCACTCATTTGCACCCTTCCTGGGTCCTCCTTTCTCTGGGCTCGGGTCAAACAGGAACCAAAAGGCGGGGAGGCGCTGCGGCGCCCCTCACTCCTTCCCCCAGAGCCCCTGCCAAGCGAGGGGTTTCCGGGGGACCCGAGGAGGAAAATGAGTGCGGGGCGGGCGTAAAAGATAAACGACGAGGATGGGATTCGAACCCACGCGTGCAGAGCACAATGGATTAGCAGTCCATCGCCTTAACCACTCGGCCACCTCGTCCCGCCGCGCGCTCGTTCCACCGCGCAGCCCCTTGTCCCTGCGCCCGGCGGCGGCGCGCGCTGCCTCCTCCTCCCCCTGGCCGGGCCAGACGCGAGGAGGGGCGACGGAGCAGGGGCTCCGGGGACGGACCTGCCACCTCGCCCCGCGCGCCCAAGCTCGCGTTTTCTTTTCAAAGTGGGGCCTCCAGCCTGCCCCGCCCGGGCTCCCGAGCCACCGAGCGGGCCCCCAGGAAACGTCCTGCCCGCCGCAGGCCGCTGCGGGCACGTCCCTCCCCCCACGGAAGGATTGCCGCGGGGGTGCAAAAGAGGGGGGAACCGGCAAACGGGGCGCAGGTGTCAGAGGGTGTCCTTCCGCGTGCACATTTGTTTGCATCGCGCACACTGTGTACTCCCTCCCTCCTTAGTGGAGTGGACATTCCCCCCGAAAAGTGGGTTTGCAGATGTCTTGTCCCCTTCCTTGCATTCCCAGGGCAGCCGGGGGACTTTGTGACAGGGAGAGCACGCTGCCTGAGGTACTGACTGGGAGCTGCAAGCATGGCAGCTTTTCCCTCCTCAGTACTCGCTGCGACCACGATTGCTTCCTCCCTCGCTTTCTTTTTTGAAGGGAGGAAGGCACGGGGCACTTTTGCAAGCCCATCACTCTGTGCGTCGTCCCCCTCCAGAAATGTTGCATTTGCAAACAAGGCAGAGAGCCCCCTCCCTCTCGTTCCTATTAGAATCGGGGCATCTACACGCTCACTGTACGTGTACGTCTAGGTATCTGTGCGCCAGAGCCGCCGCAGCAGCAGACGCAGCCGCAGCCGGGCTCGCCGCGGGGGGCGCGCGGCGGCGCGGCGCGTGGCTGCAGTGCGTCCTCCTGCTGGGCAGAGGGCGAGCGCGCGCTCCCCGGCCGCTCCGCAGTGCCCGGCCCGCCGCCGCCGCAGTAGCAGGGACGGCGGCAGCAGCAGCGTCCGCGCCGCGCTCCGCTCCGCCCGGCTCGGCCTCCCTCCTCGCCGCCTCGCCTCCGGCCCTCCCCGGGGCCCCGGCCGGCCCGGGCGGCGCGCGATGCCCAACCCGCTGGCAGTGGCGGCGGCGGCGGCGGGCGGCGGGCACGCGGCGGCCCGCTGCTCGGCCTACAAGCTGGC
The DNA here is from genome assembly GCF_900497805.2 of Vombatus ursinus. Taxonomy (NCBI): domain Eukaryota; kingdom Metazoa; phylum Chordata; class Mammalia; order Diprotodontia; family Vombatidae; genus Vombatus; species Vombatus ursinus. Next base: position 4,571,324 of record NW_020951147.1, read on the forward strand.
GCTGGCGGCGCTGCTGGCCGTGGCGCTGCTGCAGTTCGTCTACCTGTCGCTGCTGGCCGGGCTGCACGGCCGCGAGCAGCGGCGCCGCTACGGGCAGCTCTTCCCCGGCGGGGCGGCCCTGGGCGCCAGCCTGCAGCGCCGCGCCGCCGAGAGCGCCAAGGAGCAGCTGCGGGCCGTGCTGGCCGCCGGCGGCGCCCTGGACGCCAGCGGCGACTACCGCGTGTACCGGCACGTGCTGGGGGACCCCTCGCGCCGGCCGCGCGACGCCCTGCTGCTCGCCACGCACGCCAGCCTCAGCAACCTGGGCCACGTGGGCACGCTGCTGGAGCGCTGGGCCGGGCCCCTGGCCGTGGCCGTGTTCGCGGCGCGGCCGGACGAGGCGCAGCTGGCCACGGTGCTGACCTACGCGCTGGGCGCGCTCTGCACGCAGGCCGTGCGCGACCGCCTCACCATGCACCTGGTGTGCCCGGCGCGCACCGAGGCCGCCGTGCCCGACCCCCGAGAGCCGGGCGAGTTCGCTCGCATCAGCAGCTGCAGCGACGTGTTCACGAGCATGGGCGCCCGAAGCCGCTCCGGCCGCAACTACGCGCTGGCCACCAACGTCTCCTACCCCAACAACCTGCTTCGAAACGTGGCCCGAGAGGGCGCCGGCCATGCCCTCGTCGTGGACGTGGACATGGTGCCCAGCGATGGGCTTTGGACCGGCCTGCTGGAGCTGCTGGCCCTGGGCGAGGGCAGGGCCGGCCGGGCGCTGGTGGTGCCGGCCTTCGAGATCCGCCAGGGAGTCCGGGTCCCCCGCACCAAGATCGAGCTGATGCGTTTCCTTAAGATGGGACATGTGCGCCCATTCTATGCCCAGCTGTGCCCCCGATGCCAGGCCCCCACCAACTACTCTCGATGGCTCACCCTGCCCCCCGGGGGACCCCTGCGCCCTGCCTACCGGGTGACCTGGCAGGACCCCTGGGAGCCCTTCTACGTGGCAGGAGGCGCGGTGCCCTCCTACGATGAGAGGTTTCGGCAGTACGGCTTCAACCGCATCAGCCAGGTGCCAGGGCCTCTCTCCCGGGGGTGAGGGGGAAGGGGCCTGAAGAAAGGTGTCCGGTAAGAGCTGGGGGGGGGGGGGGCGGGGCCAGTGCCAGTTGAACCCTTTCCCCTCTCCCTTCCCTCGCAGGCCTGTGAGCTCCACGTGGCAGGGTACGAGTTTGAGGTGCTGAATGATGCTTTCCTGGTCCACAAGGGCTTCAAGATGCCAGGGGATTTCCACCCCCAGAAGGAGGCGGAGAATCAACAGAACAAAATCCTCTTCCGCCAGTTCAAACAGGAGTTAAAGATGAAGTACCCAGACTCTCCGAGGAGATGCTGAGCCGCTGACCCGCCTAGGGAGCAGCCTCCAAAGGCAGGGCTGGGCAGGTTTCCCCTCAAGCCTGTGGGAGGCAAGCCGGGCTAACCCAGCCCTTCACCCTGGGGTGGGCCTTTTTTAGGTGGGTGATGAGCACTGATGTGACCAAGCCACGAGGTAAGCTTCCGTGGGGGTGGGGGACAGGAAGGGATTTGGAAAGGGAGTGGGGACTTTGGGGGAAGAAATAAGCTTCTGTTCGGGAAGCCTGAATCATGGTTCAGAGACAGTCACCAAAAGTCCTTCATTCTTCTCATTCTGCATATCCCTAGGTCCCTGCCCTTTGTCTCCACCGCTTATCTTGGGCCACTCTCCTCCCCTCTCTGGGCCTCAGTTTCCCCATCAGTAAAATGAGAGAGTTGGACCAGATGACCAAGGTCCCTTTCACCTCCGAATCTGATGCTTAGGAGTCCTGGACGCCAGCCCCAACACTGCCTCGGACTTGCTGTGTGACCCTTGAGCATAAATCCCTTCCTCTCTCTGAGTCTCAGTTTACATGTCTGTAAAAGGAGAGAACTGGACTAGGTGACCTGTTCCAGCTCAAAGGTTTGGCATCTGGGACTGGCCCAGCCCTGGGAATCAGGATGGATGGGGAAAGAGCCCCTTTGGTGAGAGGAAACCCCCATCCCAAATAGGTACAGAGCCAGGAACTTTGACTTGAATCATAATATGCCAATAAACCAGTGTTCACGTGGACCATCGTGTCTCGGTGTTGTTCCCTTCTACCATCCGCATGAAGGTTCGAAGTCATGACAGACCCCAGGTCTGAGCAAATCACTTTGGAGCCTCAGTTTCCTCATCTGTTAAACGGCACTAATAATTATGTGTGGAGTATTTTATCTTGCCGGGTTATTGTGAGGCCCAGAAGAGAGAACAGCTTTACGAGGTGTCTTGTGTTACTGTGGGAATGTTTCTTTACTGTGTCCCTTCCCCCCTAGGAACCTTGGTTTCCCCCTCTGTACAAAGCCAGTCTACAATACCCTTAGAGGGCGGTGGGAATGGCAGCTGCTCTAGCCGGTTTGCCCGGAGCGCGGGGGTTCAGGTGTGGACGGGCCCTGGGGCCGCAGTCCCCGAGCGCGGGATGGAAGAGGAAAATTCCCACGCTCCTGCACCGCTGCGAGTTAAAACGCCAGGGGAGCGTTCCCGGTTGCCATGGAAACGTGGGGCGCCGGCGGCATCCCAGATTGCCTCGCGGCTCGGCGCTCCTTGATGACGCACCACGAGCAGGTTCCCGCTCGGTCCTCGAGGGGCGGGGCCCCTCCCCCGGGGCGGGGCCCCGGCCGACACTTCCGGGACACGGCCGGCGGCCGGCTGCGTCTGCTGCGTCTGTCGCGTCCGCCGACCCCGGACCCCCGGCGGAAGGTTCGTCCCGGCCGCGCCCCCCGCCCCTCCCCGCGGCGCGAGCGGCGGCAGCGTCCGCCCGGGCGGGGAGGGAGGGGGATCCCCTGGGCCTCTCCGAGCCTCAGTGTCCTTCTCTGTAAAATGGTCCTCCCCGGCTGCCCCCGAGACCGCCGTCCAGCGTCGGCTCCCTATCGGGGGTACCGCGGACGGCCTGGAGGCTTCCTGCCCTCCGGAGGCTTGCCGTCTGTGGACCCCGGGAGGCCAAAAAGGGGAGGGGGCCCAGGGCAGGGCAGCTGTCTGAGCCGGCGCCCTGAGATCAGAGGGGGGTGGGGTGGGGGGATGGGGTGGGGGTGGCCCCGGGCCTTGCTCACGAGGAGCTGCCCCCGCAATGAGAACTTCTGAGCAGGCTTGCCTGCTGACCCGGGTCGCGGATGGGGCAATGCCGGAGGATCTGCCCAGATTTTAGCAGCGCGTCTCCCGCCCACGGCTGCTGGAGAGAGAAGAGACCAGAGCGACCCGAGTGGGTGATCAGAGCCACTCGTGGCCTTGGGGCCGCGGGGCTCGGCCCAGTGTGGCTTCACCACCTTGTCGGTGTGGTGCATCGTGGTGCATCGTGGTGGTGCACGTGTCCATGCCACGTCTGCCCCTCAGATTTGGGGATGACGGCGCTGAGGATCCCGCGCTGGCCTGAGTCTGACTTAAAGATCACAGTCAGTATAGGGGGGAATGAAGAGTCACATGCTTGGGTCCAAAGAGTCACCTTCCCCACTCTGAGGTCAGGCAACCACGGCTGGGCAGCGGTTGTTCTGAAAATGATTTGGGGGTCTTGGTGAAGTGAAGGGCTCAAGAGGAGTCAGCAGCCAGAAAAGTCTTGTAAAGAGGCCCAGGCTCTAGGAGAAGGAGGTGACCACCCCACTGTGCGCTCTTCCAGTCATACTAGATCCTAGGCACACCCCCTCCTCCTCGGCAGTCTGGTGTTCAGTCCCACTTAGGAAGAATTGGATAGAGAGTGTCTGGAGGTGGGCAGCCAGGATGGTCAAGGGCCTTGGGCTCGTATCTTATAAAGACCAGTCTGGTCAGTTAATAAATGTCAGATGCCTACTGTGTGCCAGGCACTTTGCTAAGCAGTGAGGATAATATCCATACGAAGAGAGCTGACGATCTAAAGAGGGGAGAGGGTCTGGGGGGCCTTGACAAGTTCCAAAGTCCACAATGTAGCCCAGCTGGGACACAGGGGCCTGAGGAGCTGTGAGGACCAGGAAGATTCCGTCTTGCAGCATAAGTTGGTCTCCAGGGGTAAGACCGGAAGGATCTGGGCGAAGGTTTGGCCCGGAGGACGCTGGGCTGGATTAGCCTTGTTCTGGTTCCTCTTGACCCCAGAGGGCAGAGGCAGGAGCAGTGAGGGGAGGAGGGGATGGGGGCGGTGTCCAGAAGCCCGTTGAGGCTGGAGGTGAGTCTCAAGGTGAATGGGCTGCCCGGTGGAGAGGGCTTCACAAGCTAGCTGGCCACTTGTCCGGTAGCTGTAGGGGGAATTCCTTCAGAGTGGGCTGGCCTAGAGGCCGCCAGCTCCCTCCCACTTCTCAGGTTCCGTGGTTCTGGACGTGGCCAGCATGACCTGTCAAAAGACTTGTTCCATGGGCCTTCACCAGGCTTCCTTACTGAGCAGGGAATGCTACAGGGGTTGTGCTGATGCCAGGGAGCTGGGAGAAACTGAGGCCCCAGACAATTCAGGACATGCCCAGGGTCCTGCTGACTAATAACAGGTGGGACCAGGCCTCCACTGGGGGACATGAGCAGGAATTTTGCCAAGCAGCAGCTCGGGACTCTGTTATTTGTTGCTGTTCGGTCCTGCCCAACTCTCCAGGACCCCATTTAGGGTTTTCTTGGCTGATACAGGAGTGGTTTTATTCTGTGAGGAAACTGAGGCAAGCAGGGTGAAGTGACTTGCCCAGGGTCACACACCTGGTAAATGTCTGAGGCAAGATCTGAACTCCGATCTGCTTGATTAATGCTCCCACTCCCAGGCTCCTGTTTTAAAGGGGACTTTCCTCAGGAGGAGCGACAAGGAGCCAGCTTTCTTGAGTTGTTAGAATCTGGCAAAAGTCACCCGACTTTACCTGACTTGTGTGGAATGCCAGCCTGGAGTCAGGAAGACCTGAGTTCAGATCCAGCCTGACACTTGCTTGTTATGTGTGTGATGTGACCCTGGGTAAGGTCACTTAACTTTTGTCTGTCTGCTTCAGTTTCCTGAGCTGTAAAATAAGGATAATAACACCAACTTCCCAGGGTTGTTGTGAAGATTGAGTGAGATGTTTGTAAAGTACTTAGCACAGTCCCCGGCACCCAGTAGGTGCTTGTTTTTTTTCTGGTGCTGTGGCAATGTTACTATTTTTTATTAACCTTTAAGGGCACCGGAAGAGCTAATTTTGGCTCTAAAAAGGTCTTGTGTGGAAGGCGGCTTCCTGTAACTCATCTGCCTGGAATTTGCTTGGACCGTGTGGGCCCCGGAGCCCCCTGGGAATCTGGGCTCCAAGGGGGAGGGGCAGGTCTTGGATTTCCCTTTCAGAGAAGGCTGACCAGACTCACTTGGCCTCTGTGTATTTCTGCTAAGGATCTGGGACTCTTTAAATGGTGTCTCGCTTTAGAATCCAGCTTGGTTTTGCCTTTTCTTGTGTGCAGCGTGGCTCAGGCAGGAGCCTGGGAAGAGTAAAGATTGGCTGGTTCCCAGGCTGAGCTTACCTTCTCCCAGGACAGGACTTAGTGTCACCCACCCCTGGCGGGAGCCTCCCTGTGCAGGCTGTGGGACCACCCATCTTGCAGAGCTGCCGCCACCCTGGGCCCCTCCCACCTGGAGTCTGTTAGACGGGTGGGGGGGGGATCTGATGGAGATTTCTCTGTTTGACCTTCTTTGTCCAGCCACAGACTGCCTCCCCACTGGCCTTCATCCCCTGAACTCCCTCTCCTCTCTTTGCCTTTGCCCTGGCTGGCTCTCCCCCACCCCCACATCTCTTACCTTTCCTGCTTCTGCTGGAGCCTCTCCCCTTTGTCTGCATCCATCCCACCGGACCCTCATCTGCTGACATCCCCACCCTGCTTACCTGGAAGGGACTTTATGTATGTTTGAATGTAAGCTCCCTGAAGGCAGGAACTATTTCTGCCTTTTCTTTGTAACCCTGGTGCTTAGTTTTGTTCCTGGAACATCCCTAATAAAGACTGAATAGGGAAAGAGGCCCACCAAAGGTGACTTGATTAGCCCGAGGTCAAAAGAACATAGATTTCAACTTAGGAGGGACCTTAGATGCTGTTTAGCCCAACCCTCATTTTGCAGAAAAGGAAACTGAGGCAAAGAGGGGCAGTGACTTGTCTCAGTGTCTGAGGTGGGATTTGAACCTGGTCCTTTCATACCCCAAGTCCAGCCCTCTGCCCGGTGCTCCCCGCAGTCCTTGTTACACAGCAGAGCCGGGCTTTGAACTCAGGCCTTCAGATGCCATGCCTGATTGCCAGCCAAGAGGATGAACTGGTACAGGCTGGGCAGGGCCCCCTTCCACCCCCCAGGCCTAGTGACCTGCCTCCCATCCCTGGGTTTACTCTTCCCCTTCGCCATGCCACCTGCAGTCATGATGGGTTTCCTTCTGGCTATTGACACTTAGCTGCCATGTGACCTTGGACAAAGCCCTGACCCTCTAAAGTGCCAGCGTTGCTGTTGTACCCCCCCAGACCCCCCGTGTCTGAGGTTCTAGCTCATCCTTGGCCTTGGAGTTGGGAGGAGCAGAGGCTTGGGGCTGGAAGAGGCCTGGTGACCTCGTTCAGCCTTGTTGTTTTACAGAATCGAGTTGGTCTTAGGGTGCAGTTCTGTCGGGCTTTATACCTGGCTGCCAGTGGTCCCAAAAGATCCCCTGTCTTCTCAGAGTGACGATGCCAAGCCAGCCCCTGGGCAAAGAAGCCGGGGCCATGGAAGGGGACGGGGACAGGGACGGAGACTCTGCTCCAGAGATGAGCGGGCTGGAGGAGGAGGGCAGTGAGGACGAGCAGAGCGCCAGCCAGACGGAGTCCGACGGGGAGAGCTCTGGTAAGCCAGCCAGCACCCCCCCGTCGTGCCCAGGGTAACCCCACGCTTCTGCCGCGGGGGACCGACCGGCTCTCTGCCCCGCAGAAATGGACGACGAGGACTGTGAGCGCCGCCGCGTTGAGTGCCTTGACGAGATGTCTGACCTGGAGAAGCAGTTCTCGGAACTGAAGGAGAAGTGAGTTTGGGAAGCTGTCTCCCTGCTGCCCTGTCAAAGGCTGGCGTTCCTGGAGCCCCTGGAGCTGACCTGACCCCCCGAGGCGGGCCGCTCTGGCACCAAAAGTGCGCTTGGAAGATGTGGGTTTGAGTCCCGATCCTGCCGCTAACTTTCTGGGTGACCTTGGGCCTCAGTTTCTCCCTCTGTTGAATGAGATGGCAGAGGTGGACGGCACTCTTTAACTCTCGTTTCTCAGGCTGTTCAAGGAGCGACTGAGCCAGGTGCGTTTCCGGCTCGAGGAGGTCGGGGCTGAGCGTGCCCCCGAGTACACCGAGCCCCTTGGGGGGCTGCAGCGGAGTCTCAAGATTCGCATTCAGGTGGCTGGTGAGTGTCCCGGCCCTGGGCCCCTCGGGGCTGTTCCTTCCTTTCATCCTCTCTCTCGTGCCCTGGCCTTTCTTTGGGTCCCACCCGCCTAGGAGCCCTAAGCCATAGGTGCTGCCCGCTGGTCAAGGCCCGCTTTCTGTCTCCCACCAGGCATATACAAGGGCTTCTGTCTGGATGTGATCAGGAACAAATATGAATGTGAGCTTCAGGGGGCCCGGCAGCACCTGGAGGTGAGTGGGAAGGGGGTGGAGCAGGTCCGGCGGCCTGGGCGCCAGGGCCCCCCAAGCCTGACCTGAGTCTCTTTTTCAGAGTGAGCGGCTGCTGCTGTATGATGCCCTCCAGGGGGAGCTCCAAGAGCGTATTCAGCGGCTCGAGGAAGACCGCCAGAGCATTGATATCAACTCTGGTGAGGCCTTGGGGCCGGGCGGGGGAGGGGGGCCGGCCTGGGGCCGGGGGGGCCTGCTGACCCTGCCTCTCTGGCCCAGAATGGTGGGATGACAAGCTACACCCGAAAGGAAGCTCGAGACCCTGGGAGGCCCTGCAGTCGGGCAAGAGAAAGAAGGCACCGCTCGTCTCTGGTATCCTTACACCGGAGGGGCCCCGGGGCCGGGGGTGGGCTGCTCTGGCTGCTCCCCCACCCCGCTGGAGGCCCCTCGAGTCAAGCCAGTACACAACGGGCCCAGGAGGCACGCCAGAGGAGCCGGTGGGGGCCTGCGCCCCGCTGGAGGGGCTGTGCAGGGAGGCCTCCAGATGGCTGCAGCCCCAGGAGAGCAGGCTCATGCCTGGAAGGAATCTGAGGGGCCCCATGTTGTGTGCAGGTCAGGAAGGCCGGGCCCAAAGGACAGAAACCCAGCTTAAACCTGAGTTACCTGCATGTCCTCCCTGTGAAAATAGGGTCCTGGCCTCAGCAGAGGCGGTGTGGGGCCCCTGGAGGACCCATGTTCAGGTCCTGTCTCTGACACATCCTGGCTGTCCAGCCCTGGGCAAGTCAGTCACTGCTTCATGCCCAAGGCGGTCCTCCTGGGCTGTATCAGCAGCAGGGGAGGGGGTTTCCACACTTGGAATTCCTTCCTTAAAGGAATCACAGGCCTGGACCAAAAAACTGTCCACCTGCCTTCAAGTGGTTGTTGGGGCTGTACCATGTGAGCACTGGAAATGAGAGGTGATTCACCAAGCACACATTAGGCACCCATTGTATGCCTGGGACTGCAGGTACAGAGGCCGGCCAAACTGCCCTTGCCATGCTCGGAGCTTTAGACCCCAGAGAAAAGCCCCCCAAGGATGTCGGCATCAGAAAGGGACGTGGCCCTGGAGCTGGGACTTCTGTGGGAGGTGTGAGAGGAGGTGGGAGGCGTGGGCTGACATGGTGGAGGCCACCACGCTGCCAGGGCCCGTGAAATGCCAAGCAGCCGGCTGAGGCGGGGGTTGTACTCAGTCCTCAAGGCAGTCGGGAGCCTGGCGCTTCCTGACCTTGGACTGGCGTAGTTAGCTCTGGGCCGTGGGAGGACCCTGGAGTCCTGTAGGGAGGGGAGCACATGGAGACCCAGAAGAGGCCAAGAGTGATTGAACAAGGGATTTGGCCCTGATTGGCTTGGGGGGCAGTATGGGTGGGGCTCTGAGGAGCCAGGCTCCATATACAAGGGACCGTGTAGCTGGAGGATGGTGGGGGTGGGGGTGGGCTCCACCAGTGTAGGTGGCTGGGCCTGAGGGGGGAGGCAAAGCCAGTGTAGGTGGCGGGGCGGGGGGGGGTGGGCAGCGCCAGGGTAGGTGGCTGGGCCTGTGGGGGGGGGGTGGGTGACGCCAGTGCAGGTGGCCGGGCCTGGCTTATGGCTTCCTTGACCCAGCCCCCTTCCAGGTCCTTACATTGTCTACATGCTGGAGGATGTGGACATTCTGGAGGATTGGACGGCCATTAAGAAGGTAGGCCAATGGGGAGAGTGGCCGGGGGTAGAGGAGGTGACGGCAGCCTTGGCTGTTCTCAGCTGGTGCCTTTCTGGGGCGGGGGGGCTTGTGCTCCCCTAGGCCTTCTGAGAACAGGGAGAATGGGCAGCTGGCCCTCTGTGACGCAGTCTGCTAAGGGCCGGGCACAATCCCTGTCCCTGGGGAGCTGGGGAGGGTGCGGGGAGTGGCAGCAGCCAGGAAGCGAGGCCTGGATCTGAGCCAGGTAAGGCGCCCGTCTCCAGGGGCAGAGTCCAAGTGTCCTTTGGGAGGAGGGCCTACGTGCATTGACTGGAGTGTTGTGGGACCAAGGAAGGAGGGCCGGCCTCGGGGCCACGACTTTTCCTGCCGCTAGCCGGGTGACCATCATCATCCACGAGCGTGCATTTGGTGCTGCCTGGGTGCCAGGCACCATGCAAAGCCCTGGTGTCCCTGCCCTCCAGCAGCTCCTGGTCTAGTGGGGGAGACGAGCCACACGAGGCACACAGGATAAACGGGGGTGGTCAGAGAAAGAAAGCCCTCGAGCTAAGACCAGAAAGACTTCCCATAGGAAGGTGGGCTTGTGTTGAGGCTCACGGGGAGCCAGGGGTAGAGGTGGAGAGGGAGCATGCCAGCGGGGGGACAGCCAGCAAAGGTGGGAGGGGGCTTTGAATGTACTGGACTTGTTCCTGCTGGCGATCGGAAGCTGCTGGAGTTTATTGGGGGGGGGGGATGTGACGTGGTCAGACCTGTGCTTTAGAACGGTGGCTGGAGTGGGGGAGACCATGGGTGGGGGCTGTGTGAGGGCAGACAAGGGGAGAGAAAGAATCGACAGGACCCGGCAGAGGGGGTCTGTTGAGTGAGTGGAATGGAGGAGGGGTCTAGGCTGACAGAGAGGTTGGAGCTCAGCAGGGTCAGGGCTGGATAAACCCAAGAATCCGCTGCATGGAGTTGACCATTGGATCCGTGCGAACCGAGGGTGGGTCTGACAGGGAAGAGGGAGTGCTTGGTGAATGACCTCCACTTTCCAGTAGCAGCTGATGTTGAGGCAGGAGCCATGAGAGGCTTAGAGAGGGATGCACAGGTTTAAGGAGCTGCTGTGAAGCTTGGGAAAGCTGGTGGATGAGGGAGAGGCCTGCTAGAGGTCACTGGCGCCATTGAGCAGCGTGTGAATAGGCGGGAAGGCTGCAGATAGTGGTAGGGGTCCAAGGCTGGCGCTTGGGACGGCGTGATCAGCCAGTGCAGCAAAGAAGGAGGGGTGAGGGAGCTGGGGACATAAGGCAGAGCATAGAGCAAGGAGAGACTCCAGTGCTGGGCAGCGATGAGGTCGAGGGCATGACCATCTGGGTCAGTGATGTGGACAGTATGGGTCAGCTCTCTGGGTGAAGGGGACCCAGAAAAGGGAAGCCTGGGCCAGTGGGAGAGCCCTGGGCAGGGCCTCTGCTTCCGCTGTCCTGCCTCGGAGCCCCTTGGAAGGCCACTGGGGTAGGAGTGCAAGGCCCTGGGTTCAAATCTCACCTCTCAAGTTTGCTTCCTTACATCTTATTTGTAAAACATGGTAGTAGCTGGTCTAGCTGGACCCTGAGGTCCCATAATCCCTGATCCAGGAAGGACTGGAGATGATGGGGAAGAGCAGGAAGCATGCTGGGTTGGAGACAGCGTGGGAACAGGGCACTTTTTCTTCTCTCCCCCAGGCTAAGGTGGCTGTGTCCCCACAGAAGAGGAAAGTTGAGGGTAAGAGCAGAAATGGGCCTCTGTAGGGCTGCCCATCCCCCTCTTCACAGGAGGCCCTGGGGGGCTGGAGGTGGGCTGGGATCCTGTTGGGAATGTTGGGTCCCACTGCTGAGGGAATGAGGGGAAGGGGGTTTGTTGGGTGTCTGGCTGTGACCCCCGCTGGCCACCAAGCCGCCTAAGGTTGGGGGTGCCACCTTGAGCAGCTGTGGTCCTCAGATGGAGGTTGCCCTGAGGGCTCTATTTGAGGCTGCTGGCCCTTCTGCCTGAAGCATCCAGACAGCCCTGCTGGTCCCATTCTCAGATCCCACCTGGATGCGTCGGGGCCGAGCTGCCTCCCTTCTTGCCCACCTTCTTGGTCCGGGGCAGCTGCCCTCCTGCCCAGATGGCACTGCCCACAGCTGATTTCATGTCTTTCAGCCCCTGAAGGGCAGACAAGCTGCGCCCAAGGCCTCACCGGACACCTGGGTCTCCTGGACCGGCTGCTGGGCCCTCCAGCCACCAGATGACTCCATGACCTGGCTTCCACCACCCTTTCCTCCACCATCTCGCCTCTTGACAACTGGGATGCCACCATGCTGTAGATGTGGGGCTGACCCAGGTGTCCTGGATGCCTGTCCCCAGACGTGGGGGACTGTCGGATCCCCTGTCACTTTCTCTCAGAGCCAGTAGACTCTTAGAATGGCCCAGTGCTAGCCCGGGTCGCTGGAACCCGTCCTGTTGACCTGAGGCTGCCAGGGCTAGGGGCCCAAGGCCTGCTGGATGTCTCTCTGCTGCCCCTTAGAAGCTCCTTGAAATGACATATTTTTGGATTGAGAACGAAGGAACCCAGGTTTTCCCAGAGTCCTGGGGATTAGAATCATGGTAACATAATTAAAATTTAATAATTAAAACAACTCTGCCCTGCCTCTTGTGTACCTGTCCTCCGCCCCTCCACCTTCCAGACTGGGAGGCCTAATGAGACCTCCCCTTTTGGGAGGGGAGGGGCAGGCCCACCTTCTCCTCGAAGCGGCAAGGTCGTGCTGACGTGGTCTCCTGAGCTCTTGGCAGCTGGCACCCCGAGGAGCCAGGCTGGAATCCCAGCTCCTGGCTTCCGAGGCCCACGTGAGTCCAGGCAAACCGGGGACTCTGGACATTAAGCTTCCCATCTGTAAAATGGATTGGGACCAGATCTCAGATTGACCTCGGAGGGTCAGACAGGCTCAGGGTCCGCCTGGCAGATGAGGGCAGGATGGAACCTCGTCTCCTCCTGGGTCTCTCCTGTTCCTTCTCCTCAGGATTCATCACAGATTAGAAGGGAAGGGACCACCTTGGCCTAGGATCCTGCCAGCCCCAAAAGAAGGCAGCTGCGAGGGCCACGGAAAGGTGGCCCAGTGGATAGAGTACTGGGCCTCCAGTCAGTATCTGAGTTCCAATATTCCCTCAGAGGGTCGCTGACCGTGTGACCCGAGGCAAGTCATTTAACTGGGACCCCTCAGTTTCTTCAGCTGTAGAATGGGGAGAATAGCACCTATCTCACAGGGCTGTAAGGCTCAGAAGGGATATTTGTAAAGTGCTTAGCACAGTACCTGGCCCATAGTAGGTGCTTAATATTTGTTCTAACTCCAACCCCCCCCCCCCCCCCCAAAAAGTGGGATCTGAACCCGTTCCTCTGCCTGCAAAGGCCTGCTCTGGCCCACGGGCCCATGGTGCCTCCAGCTTCTGTGACCTGTGAGAGGCCCAGGCTGGAAGCAGGGCAGCTCAGGAATGTGTGTTGTGGGAGGAGCCACTTCGAGGGCAGGTACCTACCTGCCCCAGCGCCACTGGACTGGACCATGAAAGGATCCGGGTGGGCGGGGTGAAGGCAGAGAGGCCCCAGCTGAGCCATGCACCAATGACCTCACAGCCAGGCTGCCCCCATCCCCCTTCAATGCTGTCAGTACCGCCCCCAGGAAAGGGGGTGGTTACCATGGCAATGATGTGGGGGAAATGCAGCCTCTCCTCACCATGGCAACCTAGGAGCTACAAGCAGAGATGCGGGGGGGAGGCCAGCCGGTGACCAGGGGGGGGCACTCTGCTGCGGGGGGGGGGGGGGCTGAACCCAAGAATGGGCAGAGTGATGCCCCATGGGTGAGTCACCAGGTCCTGCGTGGGCCCACGGCAGATGCCCAGCTTAACCCGCTCCTGTCTGCAGGTTTGGGAGGGTGGGGTGGGGGGGAGCACAGGATGGTAGAGCTGAGCTGAGCTGCTCAGGGCACTGTGGTCCTCAGGCACCTTGGGGTGGTGAGCAGGTGGTGCTGACAGGAGCAGAGGCAGCTGGTGCTGCATGGGCCCGGGAGGGGTGCTGTGGGCAGGGAAGAGTTAACATGTTGGGGTGTGCCAGGGCTGAGCTCCCTTCAGGAAGTGTTACTCACTGGGAATGTGACTGCGCCTTCGCTCGGGGCCCTGGATTCTTAGGCTGGAGAGGAGGGAAACGGGGCTCTGGGGAGCCCACTGCCAACCATGGAGCCCTCTGGGGAAGCCTCCAGCGCTGGCCTCCTGCCCCCCACCAGGTCCAGCTCTGCCTCCAGGTACCTGCCCCGAGAAAAGTTGGGGAAGTTGGAGGTTGGGAGCATGTGTGCGTGTGAGAGCGTGTGTGCGTGTGTGCGTGCGTGTGTGTGAGTGTGTGTGTGTCTGTGTACAAGTGTGAGTGTGTGCTCGTGAGTCTGCGGCAGGGAAGGTTAGCATAGAGGGAAGGAGGAAGAGGAGGATGGGGGGGAGGGGCACAAGTGGGCAGGCTGGCAGGGAAGGAGGGCAACCCCCAGAGGAACGGGCTCTGAAGACTCAGGGCAAGGTCTGGCAGCCAGGGGGGGAGGCGGATGTTTCTCGGAGCCACTTCGATGTCTCTTTTTTGCAGCCTGCCGGGAGACCCCATCTATGACATCCCTGAGGCCGGGGGGGAGCAGGCCGGCCAGCGCCGGGGCTCTGGGCGCACCGTCAGCCTGCGGGAGCGGCTGCTGCTCACCCAGCCCGTGTGGCTCCAGCTCAGCGCCAACGCTGCGGCTGCCCTCCACGTGCTCCAAAGGGAGCCCCCCGGGGTGAGGGACGCGGGGGGCCACGGGCCCCGCCAACACCCGGAGAGAAGATGAGGGCAGGGAGGATGTGAGGGAGAGGCCCAGGCCCATGGTCCTCTGAGCCTCCGCCTCTCCCTTATCAGACGTTCCTGGTTCGGAAATCCAACACCAGGCAGTGTAAGGCCCTGTGTGTCAGGCTCCCCGAAGCCTCTGGACCTTCCTTTGTCTCCAGCCACGACATCCGGGAAACCCCTGAGGGTGAGGCCTGCTGCTGGGGAGGGGACTGGCGGGTCTGGGGTGGGGGGCAGGCTGGCGGGAAGGAGAAGGGGGCTGCCCCTTCCCAGAATGGACGCCTCCCCTCCCTTGCAGCTGTGTCCCTGGAGGGCTCTGAACTCTCCTTCCCAGACCTGATCCAGCTCATTTCCACATACTGTCACAGTCGGTGAGCAGCCTGGTGCCCCCCTCCTTGGCGTCCCCCCCCAACTCAGAGGGGAGCATGCAGCATGCATCTGCCTCACGTCCCCTCCCAGGAAGTCCCCTGGTCTCAACTCAGACCCTCTCTGCAGTACAGTCAGGGCTCCCCTCGACCCTGACTTGGGGCTCCCCTCTGCCCTCCAGGGACATACTGCTCCTCCCTCTCCAGCTGCCCAGAGCCATCCGCAGAGCCACCACCCACAAAGAGCTAGAAGCTATATCTCACCTGGGAATGGGTACGTACTTTCTGCTTTTCTGAACCACAGAGCCAGGAGAGGAGGGTCCCAGTGGACCCCTTCATCTCCCCTGGTTTCCTTCTGCTCTTGAGAAAAGTGGCATTTACCCTTGAAAGAGATCTCACCTCCGAGATGGGAAACCAAACCCTCGTGTTAGAGATGGGAAATGAAGATCCCAGGGCCCATCTGTGGGGACTGACCAGTCCAAGCCCTTCCCGCTACGAATGGGAAACTGAAGCTCAGGGTGCCTCAATTCTCTCTTCCCCAGAGTTCTGGAACTCTTCTCTGAACAGCAAGGCCCAGCGAGGCCTCGCGGCCCCTTCGGCCGAGGCCCCACCAATCCCCCGACTGAAGCCTCGGTCCCCAGAGGAGCTGGACCAGGGGACTGGAGGAGCCCTTTGCTTTTTCAACCCCTTGTTCCCCGGGGATCTGGGACCGGCCAAACGGGAGAAATTCAAGAGGAGCTTCAAGGTTCGAGTGTCCACTGAGACCTCCAGCCCATTGTCTCCCCCTGCCGTTCCCCCACCCCCTGTGCCGCTGCCCCCCGGGGGTCCCCCTGCCCAGACTCAAACTGTGCCCCCTCGCAGGCCACTGAGGAGGGAAAGCTCGGGGGGCTACCGGGTCCCAGGGAGTGCTGGCCCAACCGCACCTCCCCTCCCCTCCCTGCCCTCCCTCCGGGAGGTGGACAGCGGCTCCCCCAGCAGCTCAGAGGAGGAGGGGGGGCCGCCCAGGAGCCCGGCCTCGTCCCCTCGCCCGGGGCGGCGGCGTCGGCTGCTTCGATCCATGAGCGACGCCTTCTGCTCCCTCCTGGCCCCCGAGAGGCAAGTGGCCCGAGCCGTGGTGGAGCTGGCCCAGGACAGGCAGACGGTCACTGGGCAGCTAGTACAAGACCTGTTGACCCAGGTGCGAGCGGGGCCGGAACCCCGGGAGCTGCAGAAGGTGCGGGAGGTGCTGAGCCAAGCCCAGACCCTGTTGGTGGCTGAGCTGGCCCAAGAGAAGCTATTAGCTGGGGGGGCCGGGGGGGGGGGGCCCCCCCCCCCCCCCAGCTCTGAGACTCCGGGCTCGTCCTCATCCCCATTCTTCTCCTGCTTCTTTAGTCCCGTCCTGCCCCTCACCCCCCGTGCCACTTCCCCACACTGTCCTGCTCATTTCATCCTAAATGCTCCTACTGCACTTTCCCATGCCCCCAGTCCATAGAGGGTAGGACCTTGGCTGTAGGAAGCCCTGAGTTCAAATTCTGGCTGGGCCTCGGTTTCTCCCTTGGATCCAACGAGGGCGGACCCTGCGAGCCCCCTAGCTCCCCCTCTCCCCGGTCCCTACGTCCACCTGGCCCTCCGCCCTCCATGGACCTTTCCTCTTGTCCCTTCCCAGAGCGTGTGATAGAGAAGTCTCTGCATCGCTCAGTGCTGAAGCCCCTCAGGCCTGTCCTCCTGGCCCGCCTGCGGCTCCGCCTTGCCAAAGACGGCTCCTTGGGCCGGCTGACACAAGGCCTCCAGTTGGCGAGGGCGCAGGGGCCCGCAGCCTTTGGAAGCTGCCTCAGTCTCCCCTCCCCATCAGAGATGGAGCGCATTCGTCAGAAGCTGCTGAAACTCCTCCGGGGCTACTCTCCCACGGCCAAGGTCACCCGTCTTCTGCAGGCCTGCAAGCTGCTCTACAGGGCCCTGAGGAGCTGGGCAGGTACTGGCCTGCTGGGGCAGAGCCTGAGGACGGGCAGTGTGGAATCCTAGATAGGGGGAGCTTAGAGCGGAGAAGAGACCCTGTCAGAGTCAGGGGGGGACCTTCCTGCCGAGACCCGGAGCAACAGAGAGGCTCTCAGGTCTGGCCAGGAGAAGCCGCTGGCCTGCTTCAAGGTCTCTGGGTCTCACTTTCCCCCAATCTATTCTAAAAGGGACCACAGTGGCCCTGGGGGAGAGGAGCTCTTCTCCTTGGTTTCCTGGGCTCTCTGCTTCCTTACCTGCCCCTAGCCTTGTCTGGCTTCAGAAGAGGCCCCCCAAAGTGAGTTTGGGCTAAGGGCCACGTTGTTCAGAGGAGACCCCCTCCTTCTTGTCTTCCTGTCCTCCCAAGACCTTAACATCCAAACAGTGGAGGGGGCTGGGCTGGAACCCCCTTCCTCGTGGAGCAGGGAGGCGAATGGAGACAAAGCAGTAACCACTGGGGTCTTTGGGACGAGGGGAGAGAAAGAGAAAAGAAACCCTCATCGCCGGGTGTGGCAGAGCCCGGGAGCTGGGTGAGGATGACCCGAGCACCAGCTGGCCCAGGGTCCGTTCCCCAGCCCTCCTGGGGTCCCTGAGGAGTCTGTGGGGAAGAGGGGCCAGCCTCCCTAAGGGCCTCTCCCTCGGCAGGGGAGAGTGCCGGGGCCGATGAATTCCTGCCCCTGCTCAGTGCCGTCCTGGCCCAGTGTGACCTCCCCGACCTGCTGCCCGAGGCCGAGTACATGGCCGAACTGCTTGAGCCCGGCCTGCTCACAGGGGAGGGTAAGTGCCCCCCTTCCTGGCTCCCTCCCTCCCCGTTCCTGCCTTTCTCACTCCCTCAGTGTGTCCTGATCCTCCCCACCTGCCCTGGGCCCTCACCTGAGACCTTCTTGTCCTCAGGGGGTTACTGCCTCACCAGCCTGGCAGCCAGCCTGACCCTGCTCGGGAGTCTGGGCCAAGCTGGGTCACAGCCCATCAGCCCATCGCAAGAGCTCCAGCGTTCCCTCAGCCTCTGGGAACAGCGAAGGCTCCCTCCCACCAGGAACTTCAAGGTAAACTGAGGTTCCCACCAAGGAAAGGTAGAAAATCACAGTGGATCAGAGCTGGGAGGGGTCGTAGAACATGGAATGTCGGAAGTGGGAAGGGGCCTTGGAACGTGGAATGTCAGAGCTGGGAGGGACCTTAAAACATGAAATGTCAGAGCTGAGAAGGGGCCTTGGAACATGGACTGTCAGAGTTGAGAAGGAGTCTTAGAACCTAGGACATAGAGTCAGAACTGGGAAGGGGCCTTGGAACATAGAATGTCAGAGCTGGGAGGGAGCCTTGGAACATGGAATGTCAGAGCTGGG
>NW_020951147.1:4589107-4599127 GCF_900497805.2 Vombatus ursinus
ACTGTCAGAGCTGGGAGGGAGCCTTGGAACATGGACTGTCAGAGCTGAGAAGGGCCTCAGAACCTAGGACATAGAGTCAGAGCTGGGAAGGGACCTTAGAACGTGCGATGTCAAACCTGAGAGGGGCCTCAGAACCTAGGATGCAGAGGATCAGAGATGGGAAGGACCTTCATGGAATGTCAGAACTGGGAAGGGGCCTCAGAACCTAGGATACAGAGTCTTAGCTGGGAAGGGGCCTTAGGACCTAAGACACAGAGAGTCAGACCTGGGAGGGGTTTCAGAACACAGAAGGTTAGAGCTGGGAGCAATCTTAGAACGTGGAATGTCAGAGCAGGGAGGAGTCTTAGAACATAGAATTTTAGAGCTGGGAGGGACCTTGGAACATGGAATGTCAGAGCTGGGCTGGGAGGGGACCTGTCTAGACAATGGACACGTTTTCAGATCTTGAAGTGTCTGAGCAGGGAAGATTTTAGAATATGAATCTTGGAGGTTGAAGGGCCTTTGGAACATTGACTGCTCTCTGAACTTGGCACCATCGGGAGAACCCTGGAACCTTTGCACTTGGCTGTCCCTCCTGCCTAGTGTACTGTCCCTCCTCCTGTCAACTCAGGCCTTGTGCCACCTCCAACAGGAAGGCCTCAGCATTGACCATGCTTGGCTTCTGATCTGTGGGCACAAGGCCTTGCCCCCAGGGCCTGGCACAGAGAATGTCCTTAAAAGCTCGTGATGGACTGATCAGACCCGATCCTAATGCTCACTTGGACTGGAAGCTGCCAGATTAACCAAGCCACAATTTATGAAGCAGACTTGGTGCCCGGGCCTTGGAGAAAGAGACCAGACAGAACAGCGTCCTGCCCTTGAGGCCCTGCCCTTGAGGCCCTTACCGTCTGCTGGGGACAGCTCCCGGGGGGCTGCATTCATTCCTTGGGGGAAGGGGAGGGGGAGGGAGGCAGGGCCTGTGAATCTCTCCCGAGGACAACGCTACAAACTTGCTCTGGGGAGTCTGTCCTTTCCAGCCCTAACGGGTTGCCCAGAGCACTGTGTCCCCCAAGCTAGAATATGCCAGGACTGAGGCAGGATTGGAACCCAGGTCTTTTGGACATCAAGGGCAGCCACTTAATAGGGCAGTTACTGTGAAATAATAAGCAAATCCGGTTTCTAGAGCACTTTCTGGCTTGTAAGGACTCGAGGAAGAAAGGCAGGCTCAGGGTTACTCTCCGCCCAGAGCTGTCCTGTGTCCCTCTCCTCTGCTCCCCCGGCCCTGGCATCCTAGGACCCCGCCTGGTGGCCGTCGGTTGGGTGTCAGGATCTGACCGTCTCTGGGCCCTTCCCCTTTCCCAGCATCTCCTTCGGGTGGCTTACCAGGATCCCGTCAACGGCTGCACCTCCAAGACCTTGGCCCTGCCCCCGGGCTCCTCCGCGGCCACCCTGTGCCTGCTGTGTGCCACCAAGTTCCGGGTGTCGAGGCCCGAAGCCTTCGCCCTCTTCCTGCATGATGAGAAGGGCTGCCGCCGCCTGGCCCCCGACACCCTGCCCCATGACCTCTCGGGCCCTGGCTACCTCATCTACCGGCAGGTGGAGGGAGCCCTGAAGGCCGAGATCCGTGGACCCAGCGCTGCAGAGGAGGTTCCTGGGGCACAGGGGGCAGCAGCGGGGCTAAAGCTGGAGAGCCAGAGCCCGGAGGGAGGAGGAGGGAGGGCGGGGGAGACGGAGGCAGGAGAGGGCAGAGGGGCAGGAGGAGGTGAGACGGAAGTGGGCAGAGGCCAAGGGGTACCCAGGGTCCGTGAGGAGTGACCGTCCGTGCCCGCGCTGGCACGTCCCCCTCTGCACTCACAACCGCTCTTTACACCCAATTTTGGGGGAGGAGATTGCCTTGGGGGGGCAGGGGTAGCCAGGCCTGGAGAGTTGAGACTGCTGCTGCTGAATGAATAAAGCATTTATTGAGCACTTACTGTGTGTGGAACTCAGACAATACTAAGAGAAAAGTCAGATAGCGCCTGCCCTCAGGGAGCTTCCCTTCTAGGGAAAGTCTTCACTGCCAACCAATCACATGGAAGAGTCGGAGGCAGTTGGTGGGGATGGCTGAGCTCTCCTCCACGGACCCCCACCCCAGAGGATGGCTCTGAGGACTGGGTGGTCTAGGGGTCGCTGCTGCTCCCAGGCTCCAGGGCTCAGGGTCCCAGGCAGTTCCCACTGGGGCTCAAAGGGAGATGGTCAAGGTCTGGGTGTTTGATTGGCCCAGCATGAGCCGGAACCTGAAATTTCTGAGCACAGCTCCTCCTGCCCATGGGTCCCAGCCATGCCCCCCTGCTGGGTCCAGGATGTGCAGAGGAAGCAGGGCCCAGCGTCCTCTCTGAGGCCTAGTGACTGCCTGGGCAGGCTTAGGAGTGGGGAGGGGGCTCCCGGCTCTAGCCATCCCTACCAAGAGGCCCTGCAGAATCACAGGCTGAGCTGCCTCCGAGCCCCCTGGAACCCACCCCCAGAGCTCCACGGCTGGAGAGGGTTAATTCTTTCTCCAGCCTCCGGTCCACGGGGGAGGAAGCCTGACCTCAGCAGTCGAGGATGGAGCTGGAAAGTTAGCCAAGGCTCGCCTTCGGAGTATCTTGTTTCATCCCTGGTCACTCCCTCCCTCCTGCCCCGCTCTGTATGCCTTCCTCTCAGTCCCCTCTCAGGGCCTAGGACGGTGCTGGCCGCTCACGGGACAAAATCAGTATTGCTGACAAATGCGTGTCGTGTCTGGAGGAGAGGGCTACGGCCAGGGGTGACCTCAGCTGTTAGACCACGCGGGCCCCTTAGAGAGCAAGGTGAAGGAAGGAAGGACCAGAGTGGGGGAGGGGCTTCTCCAAGGTTGCCCAGCTGGGAGTAGAGCCCAGACCTCAGGTCCCAGGCCATCACACCCAGTCCAGGACTTTTCCCGATAGCCACTGGCTGGAGGCCAGGCTGCAGAAATTATAGGAGTAGCGAGAGTCCTGTGGCAGGAACTGTGCTGTACCCAGATGAGAAGACCTGCAGATTCTGGGTTCAGATCCAGCCGAGTGGCTTTGGGCAGATAGCTCAGGCTTTCCGAGCCTCAGTTTTCTCCTTTGTAAAATGAGGCTGATGATGTCAGTGTTATCTACCAGGCAGGGGACTGTGAGAATTTAAAGACGGAACACAGCCTTAAAGCACTGTAGAAATACCTTAACTGTCCCATTTAATAGATGAGGAAACTGAGGTGCAGAGAGGAGGGACCCCTACAAGTCTCCCAGTTCAAGCAATCAGAGCCAGGCTGGGGGTCATCCAGTCTCCTCGAGACCTCCTGGGGCTGGGGAGCTCACTACCTCTCAGACACAAGCCCTCTGGGTTTTGGACAGCTCTGATCGTGAGAAAGTCTCTCCTTAACCAGGGCACAGGCCTGACTCTCATCAGCCTCCCCCCATTGTCTGTCCACTGCGAGGTCTCACAGTCGCCTGAGCCCCTGCTCTCACCCTAGTGCCACCCACTTTGGTTCTGTGGCTGTGGGGGTCACTCCGGCTAGGCCCCGGCATGGGGGGGGCAGCTGTGAGCTCGCCTCTCTGGCCTCCAAGGTGTAACTTGTTGGCCACCTGGATCCTAGCTCCGTCGGACCCTTAGAAGCCCCATGACTCAACCATAGCCCCCCGGGGTAGTGACCTCTCTCCTCCCCGCAGTGACCCTCTCCACTTCTTCCCCCCATAGTGACCTTCTCCCCCCTTACCTCCCCAGTGACCCTCTCTCCCTCCTTCTCAGTGCGCTGCACTGAGCCCTCCTTCTCACTTTGTGCCACCAGGGGGCAATCCTGTCCCGTTCTCTGGGCTTTGGAAAAGAAGGAAGGATGGGGAGGGGGACATTATGCTTTAGCAGCTTCTGCGCTGGGAGATCCGCCTGGGGAAGCAGGGGGTCTGGGGAGGCTGAAGGGGGGGAGGGCTGTGTAAAGGATCGTCACTTTGCAATCTGAAACAGTGCTTAGAGACCATCCAGGCCTACGTCTTCACTTCACAGATGGGGAAACTGAGGCCCAGGGGATCCTGGGCTGGGGGCGGGAGGCAGGAGGATGCATCAGGGATTTAGAGTTGTTCTGGATCGCAGAGGAAACCGAGGCCCGGAGAGGGTCAGGGTCCTGGCCCAGGTCCCAAGTGGGGAAGTCGCCAAGACCCCTCCCCCACTGCATCTCGAGGGCCTTAGCCAAGGTCTCTGAGCCAGGATTTGAACCCGTCTTCCCCCCACCGGGGCTCCTTCTGAGCACTGCGCTCCCTCTCCCAGGGCTCCCTCTCGGGGGGGATCGGCTCTGCTCCCCAGGGGAGCTGGGCCCCTGGAAGTAAACACAGCTGCTTGTGGGCCACTGGGCCCCCGGGGCCAGGAGAGGTGGAAGGGGCAGGGCCCTGGGGAGCTCCTCAAGCCCCAGCCAGGCTCTGGGACCAGCCATTCCTGCTGCCTCTCTGCCCGCCCCGGGATACTTCCTGCCTTCTGCGATCCGGGCCTGGGAAAGGTTGGGGCTGCCTCCGCCTTCCCTGGCTCTTCCCGGGTCCGGGGCTCTGGGCCCGCACCCACCTCCTTCCAGGACCAACTTAGATGCCTCCCCCTCAGGGAAGGAGCCTTGGCCGCTCCCTCCCAACCTCCTCGGCCAGGTGAAAGTGCTCGCCCCTCCTCTGCGCTGATCTCCCCTCCCTCATATTGGGGTGTGTTTGAGGATTGTAGATTCAGAGCTGGAAGTCGCCTTCCAGACAGAGGGGGACACTGAAGCCCAGGGAGATCAATCGAGGCCAGAAGGGGCTTCAGCGGTCATCGGGTCAAGCCCTTTTGTTTCACAGATGAAGAATCGGAGACCTGTAAAGCTTCGGTGACTTGTTCAAGGTCATAAGAATGATCCTGCCCCCTCCTTAGATTGTAAACTCCTTGAGGGCAGGGCCTACGGTCTTATCTATCTTGTATCCCAAGAGAGATTGAGTGACTTGCTTGCCCCGGTCACACAGCTAATAAGTCTCTGAAACACGGGGCCTTTGCATACAGTAGGTGATTAACATATGTGTGAATGAGTGAAGGAATGCTGAGGGTCTGGTCAGGTAGATGAAATACACAGGGAAGCGAAGGATGTAGAGGAAAGAGCCCTGGCCTGGAAGTGACTAAGATGGCCGCTAGAGGGTGCCACGGTACCCAGCGTGCTGGGCCTGGAGGCAGGAAGACGAGTTCAAATCCAGCCTCAGACACTTACTAGCTGTGTGACCCTGGGCAAGTCACTTATCCTCTTTATCTGTAAAATGGGGATAATAGAGCAACTATCTGCCAGGATTGTTGTGAGGATCAAGTGAAATAAGATCGTATCTGTACAGCCCAGCGCCTGGCATACAGTAAGTGCTTAGTTAATGCCTGTTCTCTTTCCACCCCATCCCCCCTTCCAATGATACCAGAGATGCCATTTCTCTCTGGGCCTCAGTGTCCTCCCCAGCACTTGAAGGAGCAGGACGAGGGGACTCCAAGGGCCCTCCCAGCCTGATTCTCAGCCTCACACAGTCCCCGTACTGGGAAACATCGCTGCCCACAAGGCACCCACAGATACCACAGAGGCCTGGGGTGGTCTCAGGAACAATGGGTAAGACAACAGAGCCAGATGAGGGTAAGGCCCCCAGAAGGGCCACCCTCCCTGTCCAGGCCCCTCCCCTGAACCTGGGCTCTCAGCCCCTGCCCCTGCCTACAGAGGCTGGGGAAGGGGGCGGCGTCTCCTCCAGCTGTTGAGCAAATCCAGATGCACCAGAGACCTAGATGGCCAAAGGAAGGGGGGAGGGCCAGAGGGCAGAGAATTCTCCTGGCCCTTCTCCTGTGAAGCGCTGGGGTCTGGGGGAGTGGGGGTGGGCGGGGTAGAGCTTCGTCCTGCTGCGGTGGGGTTCCCGGGTGCAGGAGTGGGGAGCTGGGACCCCTTGGCAGGGCCAGGAAGGAGGCCAGGCAGCCCTGGGTGCGGTGGCCTGAACTCATCAGATTCCAGCCCTAGTGACTCATGGGGTGAACGCCTGGAGGTGGGGGATGATGGAGGAGAGATGATGGAAGGGGGAGACGATGGAGGGGCCAGAGAGGTGTGAGGTTGGGGGCAAAATGGGAGAGAGAGCTTGGGACCGAGCAGGGGAGGCTTCTTGGAGGAAGAGGCATTTGAGTTGGACTTTGCCACACAGGTAGATACCAAACAGGTGGAAAGAGACAACATTCCAGGAAAAGCCCAGAGGGGGAAAGGAAGGCGTGGAGGATGGTAACTAACACTAGGTCAGGCATGCCAAATTGGAGGGGGGCTTCGAATGCCAGGCGAGAGAATTTGAATGTGAGTAGGAAATGGGGCACAACTGAAGACGTCTGATCAGAGAAGAGGCACGAGCAGAGCCCGCACAAGGCCTGGTCGTTCTGGCCAAGAGAGGCGGATGGACGCCCCAGAGCTCAGAACCAAAGTTCTCTGTTGGTGACATCCAGATTCCGGCTTGAAGGTTTCTTAATAATCCCACTCTCTGCCTCCTGCCCCCATCCTGGAAACAGAAGAGCTGGCTCGTGTTTTCTCTCCACCCCCGGGAATATCAGAATTTAGCTTGTCTCTAAAACAACTCGGGCTAACAGGACATCAAGTATGCGACGAGACTTATTTAAACTAACCGTCAATGAAAGAACTCAGCCCAAGCCGTAAGCAGTCAGGAAAACTGGGTCCTCTTGGGAGTTCTCCCCTCCTCAGGGGTCTCCACATTCTTTGTGACTTAGAATCCTGCCCTGGGTGCACAAAGGGTAAGAAGTGGAGGTTCCGGGGAGTCAGGAGACCCCCAACCCTTCCAGGGAGCCAACCAGGGACCTTCCCAGCCACTGAAACAAATCCTGGCAATTTCTGATGCTGACCCTGGGCTGGAAGCATTGTTCTTCCCAGGGCTCTTGGAATCAGGGGCCTGGGCTGTCTCTGTCAGGGTCTGAGAGGAGGTGAAGCACAAGGTGATGGTGGTTTGACTATGCTGACTCACCTGCCCTGTGGGAGGCAGTCAGTAGGGATGGCCAGCCCCCTGCCTGCAGCAGCCGCTTCTCCAGACAATGGCTCTAAAGGCTGGGCTGACCAATGACCTGGAGGGTCAGCCACTCCCAGGACTCTGTGCTTATTTGATCATTGGTCGTAATTAGGCAGTAGTTGCTGGTGGTGATAAGGAAGGTCGACCCTTCTCCCCAATGATTTCTCCCCCTTGGCCAATGATGGCCGGGAAAGGGGATGGGGGGAGGATGGGCGATACTGTGACTTCCAAGGCTCTTGGGTTCATGCCTGTCTGTCTTTATTGGGGCCTGAGAGGAGATGATGTTGGTATGACCTGCTTGGCATGGGCTGCCTCCTGCCTCATCTTTAGTATGCCTTTTTGCTCTGGGTTGGCTGCATTGGATGAAAGAACAGAGATTTTTAGTCTGGAGAAAAGAAGACTTGGGAGTGGGAGGAGGTGTTCAAATATATCCAGGCTTCCAAAGAAGCTGGGGGCATCATGTACGCTTCTGTGTACGCAGAAGAAGACGTGACTGGCTTGGGGGAGAGAAGCCGAATTGACATTGGCTGCCTGTGTAAGTGACAGTGTGGGAGCAGAGCATCTTGGAGGCTTCCAGAAATACATGGGGAAAGAGAGGGAAAACTTTGGGAAGGATGGCCAGCCTCTCGGAGGTTCCTGAGAGGACGGAGTGAATCGGGGGCCTCCTTGGGCCTTGGTTTGAGCTTCAGCCGTGAAGCAGCTCTGACTGCTGTTGGCCGTTTGCTTAGATTCAGGCGTTTACATGGCATCTGCTATTTGTGAAGGTCTTTCTGCGTAGCAGATATTTGGTGAGAAGGGGAGAAGCTGAGATGTATAACAGAAGAGCTACCTTGCTCCTCACCGGCACCAAGAAAGTTGCTTTTGTCCTGAACCTCTTTTATCGGCAATATCTGAGGGAGGAAAGATACAAATCCAGCCCAATATTCTTCTTGAACATGGATGATTCAAGGAGCAATGCCCAGCCCCTGCCCTTTTTCTATTCCTCTCAAGGTAGAAAATCTGTGTCCCATGAGTCAGATTCCAGAGGCCTCCATCCATACCACTCCCGAGCATTTCTTAACCAGCAGGACTATACAAAAAGAGGGATGGGGCTGCCTCTGGAGATGGTGAGGTCCTCCTTATTGCAAGTCTCCAAGCACTGCTTCGGGATGTCATAAAGAATTGGATCAGATGACCACTGAGTTCCCTTCCAACTCTTTAATCCTGTAATTCTGCAGCTCTCTATTTTTTCAGCACAGTGCCTGACTGGAAGAGTATTCAGGAAGACTACTGCAACAGTCCAAGACGGTGGATTGTGTCAATGAGCATAGGGAGGAGAGGAGGAGAGGGGTATGAGAGCTATCCAGAGGTGAAATAGACCAGCCTGGTAACTGACCAGACAGGAAGGGTGGAGGAGGAGGAGGAGGAGGAGGCATTGACAGAGGGGTCTCCTTTGTCTCTTAGAAGAATCCTTCAAAGGTTAGCTCAGATGCCACCTTCTACACCAAAGCCCATCAGTGACTCCCCTAGTTGTGAGTTAGCCCCTCCCCCAGAATAACGTTTTCTTTGTCTCATCGGTGCCCACAAATTTAAGAATCATCTCCATGCTGATGACTCCCAAATTTATACGTTCATTCCCCCTATACATCACCAACTACCTAGTGGTCATCTGGAAGCAGATGTCCTAGAGAGATCTCCAACTCAACATGTCCAAAACAGGACTCATAATGGAACCACCCTATTTCTAGGAAGGGCACCCCCATCCTTCCGGTCTCTTGGGTCCACCACTCTCATGTTACACTCAGCTCGGCTCTCTCACTCACCCTGCCTGTCTCGCTCACCCCTCATGTTCAATCAGTGGTCAGATCTTGCAGTTTCTATCTCTTTGGCATTTTCCACTCCCATGCTCCTCCTCAACACATACATGGCCGCATCATTGCCTCTCAACTACACCATTGCCACAGCCTCCTAATTGGTTTCCTCTCTCCCATCCCTCCACCAGCCAGCTGTGAAAGTGATTTTCCTGATCCTAATGCCTCCATAATCTTTTCTGTTTGGTCTGTAAAGCATTTCACAGCTTGTCTCCAATCTACCTTTCTAACCGTAACATAACTCCCCTTGCCACCCTCCAGGGTCCATTCAAACTGCCCTCCCTGCTCGTCCACACACTCATCATTCTGTCTCCTATCTTCCCATCCCTAGAACACACTCCCACCTCCGTTCTGGCTCAGAGAATCCCTGGTTTTCTTCAAACCTATGCTTACATAGCCCCTCCTACAGGAATCCTTTCCAGATCCCCTCCCAGTCAACCCCAGCTGCCACTGGCTCCTCCCACCTCCTCATTATCTTGTATTTATTTTGGGTCTTCTCATTAATGTGCATGTTGCCTCTCCTGATTGACTGGAAGCTCCTTGAGAGCAGTACGGATTATTTCAACCTCTGCACACTGCCTGGAACGTAGTACCGTATGCACTTAATGCATGTTATTGAATTAAAGGACAGCCCAAGCTCCTCAATGTTGAACAGAGGATGCTGGGTGAATGGGGTATACCGTGGATGGAAAGCAAGGAGGAGGATCAATGAGCTCAGCTTTGGAGCCATTGAATTCCGGGTGCTGATGGTACTTGCAGGTGGAGCTATGGGTCTGGGGCTCACACTGGAGATATGGAGCTAGCAGTCATCTGCATGCAGGGGATATTAGGGGATGAATGAGGTCCCCAAGGGACAGGAGAAAGAAAGAAGAGAAGAAAACCAAGGGTGGACTCTTGAGGGTCCTGAACATGAAGGGGTAGAGAAAGAGTAGTTAGGGAGGTAGGAGGAAAATCAAGACCTTGGGGCATCTCTCCTGCCAAGGGAAGGGAGAGTATCCAGGAGAAGGAGACTGGCCAGCAGAGTCAAAAGCTACAGAGAGGTCAAAGAGGATGGATAGATGGATGGATGGATGGATGGATGGATGTATGGATGAATGGATAGGTGGATGGATGGGTGGGTGGATGGATGGATGGATGGGTGGGTGGAT
>NW_020951147.1:4599137-4600448 GCF_900497805.2 Vombatus ursinus
TGGGTGGGTGGATGGGTGGATGGATGGGTGGGTGGATGGATGGATGGATGGGTGGGTGGATGGATGGATGAATGGGTGGGTGGATGGGTGGATGGATGGGTGGGAGAAGAAAGTAGTAAGTACCTACTTTGTGCAAAGCAATGTGCTAAGTACTCAGGGTACAGATAGAAAACTGAGACCCCCTGGTCCACTCCCAGTAGAACAGGGGAGACAACATCTAGGTAAGGTTTCAGCTGCAAGTCAGATGGAAAAGTCCCATGGTGCTCACAGTGCAATGGCAAAGCAGATGGTCATGTCTTTTCTTTGATGACATTTCCATTGATAAAATCCTATCAGTTCCTGCTGTCGAACCATTTGGCAATGCCAAGGACTGTGGTAACAAGACCTTTCTTTTCTGGGTCTCCAGGAGCTGTGGCTGTAGGCCTTGCAGAAAGAAGGGTCCCCAGCCTGCGTTTCCCTAGGGACTGCTGCCCAGGGGGATGGCTGAGGTCACTGGCCTGGAAACCTGACTCTTCGCAAGGTTCTTGGGCTCAGAGTCCTGGGTTGTCTCTCAGGGTCTGAGAGAAGATGGTGGTTAAGGTGGTGAGGGTGGTGGTCCACATCCCTTGGGGTGCCTTAATGCCTCAGCTGGACTGGCTTACAAGTCAGCTGGCCACCAGGAGAAATGATTGATCCTCTTTCGGTGGGAGTTGCTGTCCCAAATTATGGCCATGAGGGCTGGGCTGAAAGCAGGAACAGTGCAATGGCAGTGGTGCCCCTCTTAAGGCTCCTGTGTCCATCTCTTGGTGGTCCTTGGTCAGCAGCTGTTGCTAGTGGCTGTGAAGAAGGTGGACCCCTGCTCTACAATGATCTCTCTTGTAGATGATGGCTGTGGGGTCCAAGATGGAAGTAGAAATGGGGGTTTAAGGGACACTGCCATTGCCAAGGCTCTTGGACTCCTGGGCATCTCCTTTGGAGGCAGAGAGGAGATGGTGGTCAAGGTTGTGGTGGTGGCTTGATGGATGGATAAAGACTGAACTCTGGTCCTTAGCGGGTCAGTGGTGACCTGTGAGGGAGCAGTTTCCCATCGTAAGGGGTTGATGGAGGCCAAGAATGATGGAGGGTAGAGATGTTTGGGAGGAGAGGTGGTAGAGGAATCAGGTTTGTTCAGATCTCAGCCAGTGACCAGATCCCACCCAAAGCTCAGGCTCTGTTCTGTATATTTTGGAGGCAGCTGTCAAGCAGGGGTTCCTGGCTTCAAGTGGGAAAATGGACTGGACCCAAGTAGATAGATAGATAGATAGATAGATAGATAGATAGATAGATAGATAG
>NW_020951147.1:4600458-4604483 GCF_900497805.2 Vombatus ursinus
TAGATAGATAGATAGATAGATAGATAGATAGATAGATAGGTAGATAGCTGGAAAAGAGTGGGTGAGTAAAGGGGAGGCTAAGTGAGAGAATAGGAGCCTCAGTTGTCCAGAAGCATCAGCCCTTTCTTTGACAGGAGCCCTCACCCCAAAGTGGTGTTGGGCAGTGTGGGGAGACCTTGTTTAGGAGCCAGAAAACCTGGGCTCCAGTATTGAATCTGCCACTTACTGCCACACCTTCCTTTCTCTTACCCTCAGTTTCTCCACATGTAATGCAAGGAGGATATTAAGCTAGAGGATTTCTAAAGTCTCTCCCAAATCTGACATCCTATATCCCAGGGTCTCTCCCAGGTCTGACGTACCATGTTTTAAGGTTTCTTGAAGCCCTGACATTGCATGTTCTAACATCCTTCCTCTAAATTGAGCTATTCCATGGTTCTTTGATTATTCTGCACCCCCCGTCCCCGCCATGGTCTCAACTCCTTGGAGGAGTCTCGCTAAACTTTAAAGTGGGGAGGGGGAAGCAAGAGACTGGACCAATGGATTTCTTGGTTGTTCTGACACTGACCCACAATAGAAACACGGGGCCCAGTGACTCAGTGGTACCATGGTAACACACAGACAGACACAGATGCTGACCTCTCTGACACAGACACCCAGATCCACCTACTCAGTCACTGACCCTTAGACAGACAGACAGACAGACACTATTCCAGAAAGCTATTAAAATTCACAGCAGAATTTAATTTGATGCAGTTTAATTCCCCAAACAATGATGAAGGCTGGCTTCACTTGGCATCCCAGCCAGAGACCCAACAAACCCAAGGAGTGAACCACCCCAAAACCCTCCCTCCATCCTCTCCCCAGGGCTCCCAGCCCCAACTGTGCCTACAGGGGTTTGGGGGTGGGGGAGGGAGGGGCTCCCTCCAGCTGTTGAGCAGATCCAGATGAGGCAGAGGGGGTGGTGACCCCACTGGCAGGGGCAGGAGGGCGCGGTGGCCTGAGCTCATCAGATTCCAGCCGTAGTGACTCATGGGGGTAACGCCTGGGGGAGGGGGGTGCAGGATGATAGGTTCGGGGAGGGAAGATTTGGCCTAGGGGCAGAGCCAGGAGCTAGAGCCTGGACTCCGGGCTTCAGGGGCTGTGGAGAGGGCCAGCAGTGGAAGTTAGAAGTTCAGGGGTCTTGGGGTTAGGCAGGCTGCCTGGACCTGGAGCTGGAGAGAGGAATACGGTTGGGTGGGAGAAGGGCTCCTGGGTGCTGGAAGTGAGCTAAGAGACTAAGAGCGTGCAGATGCAGAGCTCAAGTTATGTGGGACCCGGGCCAGAGGCAGGCAGCATCCAGGCATGAGGACCCCTGAGTTCTGAAGGAACTAGAGGAAGAGAGAAGGGAATAATCCTCATATAGCACCTACTATGTACTAGGTATTGTGCTAAGACCTTTACAAATATTATCTCGATTGACACTCAAAACAACCCTGAGAGGTAGGTAATGTTATTCTCCTCATTTTACAGTTGAGGAAACTGAGGCAGGTGGCGGTTAAGTGACTTGCCCAGGGTCACACAGCTAGTGAGTATCTGAGACTGGATTTGAACTCAGCTCTCTCTGGTGCTCTATCCTCTGCACCACCAGCTGCCTAGTTAGTTATGCCAGAACTTGATTCATAGCGTCCCTGAAAGTGGAATGAGTGGTCTGGAGGAGCTGAGAGGGTTGGGGGCTTGGGGGTGCCTCAACTGGAGCAAAATTCCTGGCTTTTGGGAGGACCTGGGAAAATCGGGTCCACTCCTCTGCTGTTCTTCTCAGCTCTGTACTAGGATGAGGAAATAGCTCATGCGGCCCTCCCCACCCCATTCCAAGGGCCCCAGTGGGCCCATGACCCCCTTTACTGGCCCCATCCCCCACAGCTGTTTCTTTTTCATGGGTGTGGGGGGTGGGGATCACAGTGCAGGCAGACTCTGGGGAGGGGGGGCATGGCCTTCCTGAGCCCCCCTCTTTCTTCACCTTGTTGGGAATAGGAGTTTGGGCTTGGGGTCTATGCGCTGAGGGCCAGGGGACAGAGCTCTAACCCGGCAGTCAGGACATCTGGCTACAACTCCCAGCTATGCGTCTTAGCTGTGCAACCTTGGACAAATCCTTCCCATCTCTTTGGGATGCGGTTTCCTCACCTGTGCAGGTGATCTCAGAGGGCCCTCCCAGCTCTAAGGTTCTACGTTCTAAGAGCCTTCCCAGACTCGACATTCCATGTTCTATGTCCTCGGGTAATGATAATAGCTAGCATTTATATGGGGCTTCAGGGTTGGCCCAGCAGCTGATGCACATTTTTTTCATTTGATCCTCAGAACAAACCTGGGCAATAGGTGCTATTATGAACCCCATTTTACAGACTAGGAAACCGAGGCAGACAAAGCTCAAATGGCCTGCCTTGGGTCACGCAGCCAATAAGGATCTGAGGCGGGAGTTGAATTCTGGTCTTCCTGACTCTGGTGCTCTATCCACTGCACGACCTAGCTCTTTCTCACTCTCAGCTCTGCCATTCTATGTTCCAAAGACCCTCCCACCTCTGCTATTGCATGTTCTACATGCAAAGGGCCCTCCCTTCCAGCTCAAACACTCGGTCTTCTCTGGGTCGAGGAACAAATGGGATGAGGCAAGACAATGGGGGATAGCCTGGGCCGGGACGGGAAGTCAGTTCTGCTTTTCCCCAGTCCCAAAGCAGGGTGTCCTGGCTCAGGCCAGACTCCCCTCCCTGATCCGGGCTCTCCTCTCCAGAGGAGCTGACTCAGCTGGGCTGGAGGCGGGGGCAGAGGGAGCCAGGACTCGGTCCCCATGTCTCTCCTCCTTTTCTCTTCTCCTCTGCCTTTCTCCACTCATTCTCTTCTGCTGACTGTCCCTCCAGCACCATACCACAGCCCCTTCCCCCACCCCATAGCAACACCCCCTCCCCATGCTGGGCTTTGAAGACACAAAGTAAATATCCTGTCTGGTCCGGCTCCCCCTTTCCCAGACTGGCCGTCCCAGCCTCCAGCTCTGGGGCAGCCCGATCACCCCGGCCTGGGCCCTGGCGCCTGCCCCAGCCGGGGCCAGCGGGAAAGAGAGAGGTGTCGTCTTCTGGGACACCATCCAGGAGAGAGAAGAGAGAGTGATCGCCCCCAGGGATGGAGGGGGAGAGACAAGGCCAAAGAGGAAGGGAGAAGAATAGACATGCTCAGGGCAGGAGAGCCATTCCCAGAGGAGGGAAGAGGAGAGGAGGGAGACATCTGCCCCACACGCTTGCTAGATGTGTGGCCACCCCTGCACATGCTATTGAACCTCTCTGTGCCTCAGTTTCTTCTGCTGTAAAATGAGGTGGTGGGACTTGATGGCCCCTCGGGTCTCTTATGACCATCAGAGACAGAGAGAGATATCGTCAGAGATGGAGGAGAGACAGAGAATGGAGGAGCAGAGACTGGGGGTGGGGAAAAGGTCCAAGAGAAAGGGCTGGAGAAGGGTGGGGAGCAGAGGGAGCAGGGCAGGCCCCAGGGCCGAGGAGAGGGGTCAAGGGAAGAGGTCAGGAGGAGGCTGGGAAGGAGAGAAGAGAGTCTAGGCCTCTTTCAGGCCCTCGGGCGCGCTCCCTCCCTCTTTCCATTCTCCCTCCCTCTTTCCATTCTCCCCCAGATTGTCCCCATCTCAGCCTGAATCTGCACAGTGTCATCCTGGGGCTCGAAGGGAATTGTGCGGACTCAGGCACCATGGATGCCATCCATGGGCCGTCCCTCATGTGACAGGGGAGCACACGTCCACGCCGCTGGAGGAGGACCAGGGGATGGCCACGTGTTGAATCTGGGGGTTCCTCCCCTCTCCTCGTCTCTGGAGCCCCGACACTCCTCTGATTGGGGGTGAAGGCAGACGTGACCAGAGAGGGAAGGCTGCACCTGGCCCCAGGTGCCGATATCAAAGAGGCAGCAAAGGGGGCTCCCTGGGTCAGGGAGAGAGAGAAAGGCACGGACCCTGGAGCACCTGGCTTTTCTCCAGGTTGTATTAGGGGGAGGGG
>NW_020951147.1:4624483-4652199 GCF_900497805.2 Vombatus ursinus
AGCCCTGGCATTCCTGATTCCATGTTCTAAGGCCTTCCAGCCCTGGCATTCCTGATTCCATGTTCTAAGGCCTTCCGGCCCTGGCATTCCTGATTCCATGTTCTAAGGCCTTCTAGCCCTGGTGTTCTTGATTCTGTGTTCTGAGGCCTTCCCAGCCCTGGCATTCCTGATTGCGTGTTCTAAGACCCTCCTGGTTCCCGATGCCTCGATCACCCCTCAGTGGCCTCTCTCTTCTCCAGCTTCACAGGTTTGTGTCCATGAACAAGCTCAAACACTTCTTTGCGGTGGACACCTCCTACGTGGCCAGGAAGCTGGGCCTACTCATCTTCCCTTACACGCACCAGGTGAGGCGGCGTCTGCCTCCCCGGGGCTCCTGGTCTCCTTGGGCTGGGAGCGTGTGGCTTGAGCTCAGCTGTTTCCCGGGCCCTAACGTTATCTCTCTGTTCCCTCTGCCCCCGAGAACTGGGAGGTTCAGTACAGCCGGGACATGCCCCTGCCCCCTCGGCAGGATCTCAACGCCCCTGACCTCTACATCCCCAGTGAGTATCAGGCCGGGGCAGAGGGGAGGGGCCTGATAAGGTGAGATGGTGGGGATGGGCAGAAGGGAGCCTGATGCCTGGGGCTAGGGGCTCGGGGCTCAAGGCTCGGGACTTGGGGATTGGGGCTTGGCCCAGTCTTGGTGCTTGGGGCTCGGGGTTTGAGCTCACTGCATTGAAGCCCTGCATTTCTGTCTTGTCTTTGGCAGCGATGGCCTTTATCACATACATCCTCCTGGCTGGGATGGCGCTGGGCATTCAGAAAAGGTTGACCCCCACCCCTCACTGCTGGGGCCTGGGTGGGGATGCTCTTTGACCCTTTGAATCTGGTTCTCAAGTCGCCTGGCCAGAGGAAGAGGGACAGGGCAGGGGCTCAGCCCTATCCTTAACCCCCCCACCTTGTGTTCTCCTTGGGGGTGGAAGGAGCCCTGGACTCAAGCCCTATCTCTACTGAGTGCTTTTCTCAGCCTCTCCATCTGTAGAACGGAAGCAAGAGTGTTTTGGGTTCCTGCCTAACAGGGTGTTTTTGAGGGCAGAGGGGAGGAGGGGGAGTGATCAGGAAAAAAGGGTTCTTGATCTTCTACTCACTGCCCCCTCCCCAGTCCCAGAGAAGACCGTCCCTGGGAACCCCTTGTCCACCTCTGAGAAGTATGCCTCATTCCACACCTGTCGCCCACCACCTCTCTGTCAGAGGTCTGAGGTCTCTGAGCCTGGTCGCTCGCGGCTGCTGTGATCCTGATTCCCCCGGGGGGCCTGGGGAAGAGCAGGGCCTCCCTCTGCTGACCCCCCTCCCACTCTGCGCCAGGTTTTCCCCCGAGGTGCTCGGCCTGTGTGCCAGCACAGCCCTGGTGTGGGTCGTCATCGAGGTACTGGCCCTGCTGCTTGGCCTCTATCTGGCCACAGTCCGCAGTGACCTGGGCACCTTCCATCTGCTTGCCTACAGTGGCTATAAATACGTGGGGTGAGTTTCGGGGGGGGGCGGGGGGGGCGGAGCAGGGCTGGGCTGGGTTCAGGGGCCTTTCCCCCAGACGCAGGGATGGCTGTTGAAGTTTCTGCACCAGAGGCCACCAGGCAGAGAGAGTAGGGAGAGATGAAGGTACAGTGTTGAGGACCAGGGCCGGACTTGGGGAGGGAGGGAGGAAAGGAGTGGAACTGGGCTGGAGATGGCGGAGTTTTGTCAAGATCAGAACCCTGGAAATAGCTCGGTGTCTGGAACGTAGATTCAAGATACCTGGGTTCAGATCCTGGCTCTGTCCCTTCATGAGCTGTGTGACCCTGGGCAAGTCACATCCTCTCGTTGGGATGGGATGGAGCTTAGGACATAAAATGTCAGAGCCGAGAGGGCCCTTCAAACAGGGAATGTCAGAATTGGGGGAATCAAAGAATATCTTTTCGACTCCCTCGTTTTACTGATGGGGAAACCAAGGCCCAAGGAGGGAAAGCTGCCTTGCTGTGCAACGTTGCCCCAACAAGAAGTCAGGCTGTGGATTCGGCCCCTCGGCCCACCCTCAGGCCTGGGCCACCCAAGGGGTGCCTTGAGGTGGTCTGGTAGGCCTTGAGAAAGGCAGTGACTGTCTGTCCCAAGGTCACACAGCTGAGGGGCAGAGCCAGAAATCAAACCCAGGTTCTTCGTGACTCTAGGGCCATTACTGGCCCCCCATTTAGCTGGGCTAAACATGGAATCAGGAATGCCAGGGCTGGGAAGGCCTTAGAACACAGAACCACCCAAGGGGTGCCTGACTGTCCTCTGCTCCCCAGCATGATCCTGAGTGTGCTCACGGGATTGCTCTTCGGCAGTGACGGCTACTACGTGGCCCTGGCCTGGACCTCGGCTGCCCTCATGTATTTCATTGTGAGTCCTGAGACGTGGGGCAGAGTGGCCTGCCCGGCCTCTGCCCCCTCCCCCTCCTCCCTGCCTCCTCACGGGGAGCCTCACTTCTGGCTCCTCTCAGACTAATGAGGAGGATGGGGCCAGTGACCGGGATGTGCCCCTCCCTCAGCCCGGGGCTGGTCCCTGCCCTTTGCCCTTTCTCCGGCCCCGCCTGAAGGTCTGTCTCCCACAGGTGCGCTCGCTGCGGATGACCTCTGTGGGCACTGATGGCGTGGGGGGGCCTGCACCCCGGCAGCGCTTCCAGCTGTACCTGACCCTGGCCGAGGCTGCCTTCCAGCCAATGATTATCTACTGGCTGACCTTTCACCTGGTCCGGTGACCCAGATGGGGTCTCCCCTCCTCTCTGAGGAAGACTGCGATGAAGATGACCATGATTTTTGTCCTGTATATTGAAGATTTTAATTGCTTCAGCCACATCTGTCCCTCATTCCTGGGAGTAAGGCCCTGGACAGGACCTTAAGAGGGTTCGAGGAGGTGGGAAGGGATGGCCAGCCAGGGACAGGCAGAGGAGCCCTTAGGGCCTGCACCCCGGGGTGGGGGGGGGGCGAGTGGGCAGTGAGGCCTGGACCCCATCAGATGCCTCGTCCCCTGAGCCTCAGCACCAAGCACTGGAGTGGGTGCTCCGGAGGTGACTCCGTTTTATAGATGAGACCTGGCCGGGCCCCGCTGAAGTTAGCCGAGAGGAGCTAACGTTTCCCCAGCCCTCGGTTAAAGCTTGCTCTGCGTCTTACACGGGTTGTCTCGTTGGGCCCTCACAGACTACAGGGAGGGAGGCCGGCGGCTTACCGACCACACTGCCCCTGGCTGCCCCCACACGGGCTGAGATGCAGCTGTGTGGTTCCTGCCCTGCCGCCCAGGGCTGCCCCAGAGATGGTGCCCTGCTGCTCCATCCTCCTCCCGCCTGTGAGCTCCAGGGGCCAGAGGCTTCCCTGGGAAAGGAGGCCATCTGGGCCCCTGTGAGGGCCGAGGCTAGTTTCCTGCTCCTAGTTCCGGGTAGGGAGAGGAGGCCCCAAAGGTAAGAGGGGCTGACACATGTACTTCGGGCCCCATCCCGCCCTGCAAAAAAGCATCAGAGGGTTTAAAGCTGGAACATCTGGTCCAGTGCCCTCATTTTATTGATGAGAAAACTGAGGCACATAGAAAGATAGGGACTTAGCCAAGGTTACACAAGTAGGGAGTAGGGGAGCTCAGATTTGCACCCCAGGTCCCGACTCAGAATCTGGTGATCTGGCAACTTCATTGGGAACCCTGTAGCATTTCAGGATTGGGAGGGGCTCCTGAGGATCTGGTCTGACCTGGTCCTCTGACAAGATGTTGTCCTGCCTGTTGGAAGAGCTCCACTGGTGGGGAGGGCGCCTCCTCCACTCGAGAAAGGGCTTCTCTTCTGGCATTCATTTATTCCTTCAGAATGTCCCCGGCTTCTGGCGCTCTCAGGGAGGGTCCGTGACTGCCAGGGGCCTTGACCCAGGGTTGATGCTCAGAAAAATGGGGGCCAGTAATGGCCCTAGAGTCATGGAGAACCTGGGTTTGATTTCTGGCTCTGCCCCTCAGCTGTGTGACCTTGGGACAGTCATTGCCTTTCTCAAGGCCTACCAGACCACCCCAAAAGACTCAGTTCTATACCGTGAACATTGGCACCTGAGGGGAGGGAGGTGGTCACCGGCCCCAAGACGCGGCGGTCTCATTCCCTGCCTTTCTGCTGCCATACCACACTGTGAGCTTGGGTAGGGGCCTACCCCCATCTCTACATAAAGTGGTTGGACACTAGGAGTTTTCTGCTCGTGCATCAGGGGATGGCGACCAGAACCGGCAAGGGACTCGAGACTGCCCTTTGAGCTTGGAGGGGGTGCTGGCAAGCTTCGTCATGAAGGGCCGGGCAAGGGACTCCCGCCGCACACACCCTTCCGCCCCCCAGCACCACACCCTGGTCCTCGGATCTTTGCAATTGTTTATTCAATCACAAATGGCCAGGACTGGCCTAGAGAGACTTGGGTTTTACACACAAACTCCTCCAGGCGCTGGAAAGGGCCAGGCCCCCAACGCCTTAGAAAACCGGGGCACGGGGAGAGACAGGGACGGGGTAGGGGGTGGGCGCACAGAAGAAAGAGCCGAGAAGAGGCTGGAGAGGGGAGAAGGGCAGAGGGAGAGCAGGGAGCGGGAGGCCGAGCCTGCTCACGCCCCTCCCCTCCCCGGGGCCCTGCCTCCCGGGCCGGTTTAGGGAACCCTGGGGGACGCCCTGGGGTCGCTGGGAAAGGGCAGAGGGGTGATTACTCGCTCGTTCTGGAAGTGGGGTGGGCCCAGTTCCCCTCTCCCGAGCTCGGTCCCTCTCCAGCACCCCCGTCCCCTGTTCCTCAGTTATCCCCAAAGCGGATGAGGACCCGACACCCCTCCCCAAGTACTAGGTTTTCCAAGTAGGGGCTTGGGGCTCGAAGGGCCCCCGTCCGCCTGGGCTCCCGGCTGCCTTCGGGAGGCGCCGCTCTGACAGAGGCCGGCGCGGCGCAGCGCAGGAGAGCGAAGTGGGGATGGGGGGAGGGGCGGGCCATCCCATAGCAGCAATTTGGGGGGCAGGGGCTGAGGAGGCCCCGGCGCCCCTCGCCTTCCCCCAGAGGCGAGGCTTCTGGGGGCCGGGGGGGGGGCGGGGAGTGGCTCTTCTCCGCTGTCCAAAAGGGGCGCGGGGATGGGGGTACACAGGCGTCCGGTCCGTTCTTGGAGTTCATTCCCTGGCCGGCTTCCCCCTTTAGAAACTCACCAACGTATAAACCATACTGTGGGAGAGAAGGACGGGCTGGGGTCGCGGGCAGCCAGCGAGAGCCCTTCCCCTCATCCCCCGAAGGAGGGTCCCTCTCCCCTCCAAAGGCGGGACGGAGCTCACCTGTACAGGTAATAGAAGAAGGACAGCAGGTAGAAGGCGAGTTTGCACCAGGACTCCTTCTGACAGTAGTTGAGGATGTCTGCGTTCATGATGGAGACGGCGTCGTACATGACCTCGGAGCCGTCTGCCGGGCGGTGGAAATACCTGGGAGAAGGGGAGGGGGCGGCAGGAGCCGGGAGTAGGGCCTGGAGAGCCGCCGCCACTTCGCGAAATGTCAGGTGAGAGGGCGACCCTCCCGGGAACGGAGAAGTCATCTCCGAGGCTTTGGAGACTTTGCAGCATGGGAAGCTCGCTGCCTCCTAAGGCAGCCCATTTTCCCTTTGGGACGGTTGGGACTCATAGTAGGCTGAAATCTGCCTTCCCAGAAGCCTGACGTGGAGGCCCCTCCTCCCCTCCTCCCCCCCCCCCCCCCCCCCGGGCCTGAGGGCCCAACTGGGCCACACCAGAACCCCTCCCGGCAGTAACCTCCCCAGCCCAGCCCAGCCCAGCCCAGCCCTAGCACGCCACTCCCAACCCAATCCCGCAGCCTGATCACCTCCATAGGTGGTAGAAGAGGAGGGGGATGTTGAGACCCAGGGTCACCCACTCCGCGGCGCACAGGAACATCAGGCAGAAGAGGCCGTGGATAGAATACTCGGGGACCACGAGCTGGAGGAGGGCCAGGGGGGCACCGACCAATCAGGGTCTGCCCTCTAGTCCCGCGTAGGGGGTGAGGCCCACCCTCCCCTGACAGGCCCCGGAGGAGAGGGCGCCGCACTGAGGTCAGGCAGCTGGGCTCCGTTAACCCACCTGTTCTGTGGTCCTGGGGCTGGGAGAGGGAGTAGGGGTCCTGGGGTGGGGCGTCCCTGAGCCTGCTGGGAAGAGAAGGGCTGCATAGGGATGCCTAATTTGCATCTCATTGTATGGCAACTCGACCCGCCACCCCCACCTTCCTGGGACAAATGGAGCTGAGGGAGGAGTGAGGCGCCAAAGACTGGGGATCCGCCTAGAATCACCGAAATCGGGGCCAAACATGGGGCCGAACCCGACCGGTCCGACCATTTCAGGGCACAAAGATTGAGATCAGAGGTCACACACAGACACAAAATGGAAGTGGTATAGCGGGCCTGGATTCCTGTCCAGGGCTCTAGGCAGATGGCCAGACAGACAGACAGACGGGGGTCCTGTGACCCCCAAGGCGGACTCCCACTGACCTTCCTTAAGAGGCAGCAGATCCGCTCAATGTTTTTCAAACGCTCTCGCTGTGGGGAGGAGAGGAGGGTCAGGCTGAGTGAGCCAGGTGAGGGATGGATGCAGGAGGGAGAGAGTCCAGTGTGTGGGTGTGTATGTCTGTGTGTGGGGGGGCGCACCAGGTCCAGCTTCCCTGGGGGCGAAGACCTCCCCCATTGTGCTCCC
Source organism: Vombatus ursinus (assembly GCF_900497805.2). NCBI lineage: Eukaryota > Metazoa > Chordata > Mammalia > Diprotodontia > Vombatidae > Vombatus > Vombatus ursinus. Next base: position 4,631,178 of record NW_020951147.1, read on the forward strand.
CGCAGCCACAGGGACTTAAGCCTTGTTTCCATGGCGATGTCACCGGAGAGGTAGGCACCGCCATTCCCATGGCAACTGTTGCCATGGAGGGCAGGCACTTCACCCGGATCTCCCTGGCAACGGCCGGGACTTGATCAGCCAAAGAGCGCGGTGGCCGAGACACCCAGGGGGCTCGCTTCCACGCCCCGGGTGGAACGTGAGAGACCCGAGAAAGGGTCTGACACGAAGCCAAAGGCAGCAGGCAGGCTGGGGAAATGGGCAGTCTCCTCTCCCACCCCCTTCGCCCCATGCCCAGGCCATCTCGCCCTCCCAAGATCCCTCCCCTACCAGGCTCACTGTCTTGCCCCGAGGCCCCATCTTCCTCCGCAGATCTGCCCTCTGCCCAGCCCCAACACAGACGCGGACAGACTGACGGCCACACCTCAGCACATCACATGTATTGACTTACTGCCCTCGCAGGGTTGCCCTGATCTATGGGGTTCTTGAAGTCGGTCCTCAGTTCGTCAAAGGCGATGATCTGGGTAGGGGGGGTGCCTGTCAGGCTGGGGGTGCCTGCGGAGGGTATCCCACCCTGGACCCCTGGAGTGGGGACCCTCAGATTGTTGCCCATCCCTCCTTTATGCATCACCTTCTTTCTAGGCTCCATCTAATACTCGTGTGGGGAGTGTTTTTCTTCCCACAATCCAAGAAGAAATCATTTTATAAGTGAGGAGACTCAAGCAGGGCCAGAGGAATTGACTGATCCAGGATCATGTAGCTACAAGGTGGCCCAGAAGGGCCTGAGCCCCAGGACTGTCCTGACTTGCTAAAGGGCAGTAGGGCCTGGACATCCCACCATGGGATCTGTGACCTCTGCCCCCATGTCTCCTCCCAGGTCCCCTCCAGCAGCCTCATCCATCTGTGCCCTCCTAGAGGGCTGTCACCTGGGTAGGTCTAAGACTGGGGACAGGGATGCTAGGCGTGCACGCACTGGAATGGGGGTAGAGGGGACCCCTCTGTGTGTTCCTTCGGCAGCCTGGAGTGGGGGCAGGGTGGGTAGTTCTAAGCTAGAGAACATCTCGCCTTTCCTGTTCCCCAGGGTGCCATCTGGAGCTCAGGGTGCCACTGGGTCCAGACAGGGGGGATGGCTGAGATAACCTGTGTCCTCTCCCAAGGCCAGGCCCAGGGTGCCCCTCTCTCATTCTATCACTCCCACAAGAATAAACAAATCCCCCCCCCCAACTGACACCTGTCACTCACCCAATGAACCTGTCAAGAGACCAGGATGCCCTGGGTTGCCTAGCAACTGCAAACACCACCTCCTCACCCTCCCTGCACACATGGTGTGGGGCTGGGAGGGGGGACGGGCTCCAGATGGAGGGAGAGGCAGGAGAGAAGGAGCCCGAGGCTGGGACATGGGGCCTCGGCTCCAGCAGGCCCAGCTCTGCCATTGTTCTCCATATGACCTTGGGCAACTGGCTTTCCACCCTTGGCCTCACTTTCTTCATTTGTAACACGAGGGAGGGGATTCCACGGGGTAGAGTTTTCTCCCCGGCCAGTGTCTCCCTGGGATTCAATTCAGCTTCTTCCCTGCTCCCCCCAGGCCCCTCCCTGCAGCTTCTGCCTCCCTGGATGCCAGCCTTCCTCTGCTCTGGCACACGAGGGCAGGTGACTTGCTTCTCTTCTCACCCTACACACCCCATCTGGTCATCCTTTCTTGGTGAGAAGCAAGTCTATGCCCCAGGTTGGCAGGAAGCTTGGCACTGCTCAGGTCTGGAAGATGGGTCCCCTGGGGCTGAGGGGCCCTCAGTGAGACCTGGAAATTCTGGCAGCCTCGGTGGCCAGGAAGTGGGGGAAGGCTCCTGGAAGCCCCTTTTTTTTACTGCAACTGCCCTAATCCACAGCCCCTCCTTCTTCCCAATCCTCAAGCTCCCACTTTCAGCCCCATTCTCCCTGCTCCTTCAGCTACAGTCTTTTCTCACCTCCACCTGCTTCCTGGACACAGGCTCTGCTCTCTAAAGACTTTGTGTCTCCGGAAATCTGTCTGCCTTAGCTCCCTTGGGCCTTCTCTCATCCCCCCCAGGACCTGTCTCCTCTTGCTCCTCCCCCAAGGTTTACTGCCCACTGGGATGGCAGCTAGAGTGTTGTTGGGCCTGAAGTCAAGAAGTCCTGAGTTCAAATCCAGTCTGAGTGCGATCCTGGATAAATCACTAAAACCTACTTGCCTCAGTTTTCTCAAATGTAAAAATGGGGATATCAACACCAACCTCACAGGACTGTTGGATCAAATGAGATATGTGCAAAAGCACCTCAGCACAGTGCCCGGCACACAGTAGGTGCTATACAAATGTTTATTCCCTCTCTCACCTGACCTCATGTAAGGGAGTGGGGAAAGTAGGAGACTGAGGCAGGGGTCTATACATGCGGATGGGAGAAGAGATAAGGGAAAGAGGCAGAAAAGAGGAAAGAGGCTGCAGAGACAAAGAAAATGAGCACCAAGACAGCTATAATACCCAATCCAGGGTTTGGATACATAATTGGGGCTCATTAAACACTTGCTGAATGAACAAAGAGTCCAAGATAAGAGAGAGGACACAGGCAAAAAATGGGGAGAAAGGGATGGTGATGTGAGAGAAGAGTCACAGGGTCTGGGGTGGGTGTGTATGTGTGTGTGTCTGTGAGTGTGTGCGCACTCGAGTGTAGGTGAGCAAGGAGCCCCAGAAACGGGGAATGAGAGACAAGGAACCAGCTGGGACATATGAGAAGACAAGACATTGGGGGGGAAAAGGATCCACAAGAATGGAGGAAGTGACAGGTAGAGGTTCCGAGAGGATGGAGGTGGGTGAAAGGAACAATGGGAAAGGGGAGAAAGATCCAGTTCACACAGATGGTAGGAGAGGCACAAGTGTCAGAGGGAGACAGCGAAGATGGAGAATGAGGTGAACAGAGGCAAGCTGTGGGGAGACGCTGGGGTGGAGGAAGGGGAGAAGCAGACTGGAAAGAGCAAGACAGGAAGAGAATAAGGAAAAGAGAAGGGGGACATTGAACAAAGAGGAGGGAGACAGAGACAGAGGGAGGGAGAGAAACAGACAGAGATATGGGGGAAGAAGCGGGGTAGACAGAAATGAGACTGACATAGGCAGCATAGGAAATGAGGAGGGGGAAACAGATGGAGAGGATGACAAAGATGGAGACAGACATATGGGAGAGAGATGAGTGAGACAGGAAGTACAGAGGGAAAGGAAGACGAGAGAAATAGCAAGAGACAGCAGTGGGGCTGCAGAAAGGCGAGAGATGAGGACAGAGATGTGGGAAGGAGAGATTGAAAGCAAATGAAAGAACACAGATGTGCAGACTGAAAATGATGGCAGAGGAACAGAAGAGGGGGTGTGGATTTGGGGATGTGGGGAAAATGTGCATTCCCTGAGGGTAGGAGCCATGTTCTATCGAGTGCCCGGTCCAGGTGCCCAGGAAACATTTGTTCAGTGAATGAATGGAATGACTGAGTGAGTGAATGGGAGGAGGGTGCTAGAAAATTGGAGAATGGGAAAGAAATGGAGAGAATAAAAAACAGCCAGAGAGAGGAGGTTAGGAGTGGCGAGAAGAGACGCTGCGGGTAGGGAGCAGAAAGCGAAGTGGAGGAGGCTTATGGGGATGGAAGGAGGGGACGGGAGGCCGGCAGCATAGCAAAGACTTGTCAGAGAGTAGAAGGTAAAAAGGGAACCCTGAGCAAGGGAGCCCCTCCACTCTTCCCCACAATCCCAGAACTACCTGGCCCTTGAGCTAACAGTGACCTGGGGCAGCAGGCAGCAGAGTCCAACAGCACTGAGAAGAATCAGGCCAGAGGAAGGATGGAGTCTCGGAAAGGAGAGGAATGAGCACGGGGGATGGGAACGCAACAGGATCAAGGGGGTTGGTGAAGATGGGGAGGTCTGTCCCACCAAGACCCTTCCTTCACGGACACTTGTGAGGTGGGGGTGGGGGGTTAATAGGGTCCGGTAGATGTGGGACTTGTAAACAGATGCAGTTGCTATGGCAACTGGCTCCATCACTCGGCTGGAAAAACCCACAATGGAGAGGAAGGGAGGAGGGGGGACAGATAGACCTGGGTACAGGCAGAGGGAGAATTGAAGAGGCTCTGCCAGGAAAAGGGGGGAGGAAGAGGAGAGCTGTGCTGGAAGAAGTTAAGCCCCCAAGTGCAGAGCAACCCGAAACCTTCCCCCCCCCCCGCCCCGCTTCCCATCCAGCGGCATGGGGGACCAGAATGGGGTATCAGGGCAGAAAAAAACAGGGGCTGGAAAAAGAGGAAAATGGGAAGGGGGAACAGGTATTCGGGGAAGAAGGAAGGGAAGAGGCGAGGGTGAGGGAGGGCATAACAGTAGGCAAGTTTCCCCTCGTTGCCCTGAGGAGCTCCCCCCCGTAGCGTGCAGCGCCCCCGCCCCCGCGGGCGCCCGGGGCCGGAGACCCCTCGGTCCCGGTCTGGTTCCGTCCCCCGGCCCCCGGCCTTACGTGCCAGATGACAAAGAAGATGAGGGATGCGCACAGCACCAGCGTCAGCATGTAGCAGAACGCGGCGAAGGTGAACGCCATGGCCCCGGGGCCCAGCGCCAGGCCGGGGGGCGCCAGCCTACGCCGTCGGGTGGCCCCGTCGCCGGGGGGCCCCGGCCCGGCCCGGCCCGGCTCCCGCTCCGGCCGCCACCCCGCCCCACAGGGCTCAGCGCTGGCCTGGCATGGCCCAGGGGGTCGCCCAGGCGAGCCCCGAAGACAGACGCGCCCACCCAGCCGGCCGGCCCGGCCGCGGGGGGCTCGGGGAGCGCGGGGCGGGCAGGCGGCTCGGGGGGCGCGTCCGCTGGCGCTGGCGGCTGCTCCTGCCCCTCTCGCTCATCCTGCGCTCGCCCCGCGGCTCCCTCTCCAGCCCGGGAAGCTGGGGGGGCGGAGCCGGGGCGGGGCTCCCCACAAAGGGGCAGGCCCGGCCTCCAGGCGGGCGGGGCCACAGGGCAAAGCCAGCGGGCCGCCGGGGACCGGCCGGTGGACTGGGGTCCCCCGGACAAGGAACGGGACGAGACAGGACGCGGGAAGGTCCTGCGGAGCGGGGGCGCAGGACCCACGTTAGTCCGGGGCGATGGTGCCCAGCGCCCACCCCCGCGAGCAAGCAAGCGCGCGCGCGCTCACCCCCATATTCACAAATGACAGCTCCCCTCCCCCCCGACATCGTGCTGCCAACACCGAGCACAAAGGACACCCCGAACTCTTGCAGTTCTCCAATTCCCCGCCTCGCCCCCTTACATACACCCTGGGCCGACAATGCCATCACACGCACCCACGCAGATCGCCACCGAGGGTGGGCGACAGCGCTCGTGGGTCCATAGTGGGAGGAAGGGACAATGCTTTGGAGTTGGGCTGAATGGCTACCGCTTACGGAGTCCCCAGGCAGCTGGCTCCAGGGGTGTATGCACAGCTTTGCCACCTGATGGGCATAGAGAAAGGCAGGGGCGGGGACAGGCAGGAAAAGGAACCGGGCGAGGCATTCCTGTGACCTCCCCATCTGTCTTCCGGCATTATCAGTCAAAGCCCCAGCTCCCTTCCCCTCCTTCCCATTCCAGACCGTTTCGTCGCGAGCCGAAGCTCTTCGTGACAACCCCCAGATGCAGGAAGCGGGTCAAGAACCTTAATGGCAACAGCCCACCCCTCACCACGCCAGGGTGCTAGGGGTCTTAAAAGCTCACCTCTCCTGGCTAGGAGACACCTTCCCTCAGCCCACAGCCACCCCATATGCACCTTTTCCCGGCTCTGGGGATCCCCCCGGGCGCTACCCACAAACCACACTGGCTGGTTGCCAACTTCCTTGCAAAACCCCCTGGGGGGGTTCTCCCGAGGCCACTGAAGATTTATTGAGGATTTATTTTTATCCTTGTTTCTTTTCCCCAAGTGGCTTTTCCTTGCAAAAATGCTGGACGAAATGTGAGTAGGAAGGAAGGATGGGGGTGGGATGGGGTGGGGGGTTGGCATCCTCAAAGAAAGGCTGCCCTGCGAGGTCCCCACCCTGCAGCTTCAAATACAAGCAGAAACACATTTGTGTACATGTTCGTGTATGTCACACTGACCAGGGGTCCATGGGACGAGAAAGGGAAAGACAGGGCGAACGGACTCCTTAATTGGAGTCCCAGGGCCTCTGAGACTGTCCCTGGCCAACGCTGACTGGGACTGAAGCACTCAGGCTGTTTGGGAAAAGGGGGCCATGACAAAGAAGAAATACTGGTGGGGGGAGCACACAATTAATGGAACCAAGGCAAGAAATACCATTTACTCTATCCTGGGGTGGAAGGAAAAAAACCAGGAGCGAGTAAGCCAGCTGCATGGGGGGGGGAGGGGCACAATCCTCGGGCCGCCAAGGGGCAGGCAGGCCCCCAGCCGAGCTGGGCCGCCCCGGCTCCAGCAGGGCAGAGCTCTGCCCCCAGCCTGAGCCGGCACAGGCCTTCCTCCTCCACAGCTCCCGGGGCCAAGAAGGGGAGACAGGCGAAGGACCAGGGGCAAAGTGATTGACAACAGCCCCCCCCCCAAGCACAAATGCAAATCCAAAATTGCTGCCGCCCACCCACTTGGGCTTTGTGCGAAGCCTCGCCCCCAACCCCCCCCAAGCCATTATGGACGGATTGAGCTAAAAGCTCAAGGCCAGGAGGGGTTAGCGGCAGCCAGAAAGGAGGCTAAGGTGAAGCTGGAAGGGGGCGAAGATGGGGGCGGCTAAGCTCCCCAGGGCCGCTCCCTCCTGAGGTCTAGCTCATCCTCCCCAGGACCTGGGGCCGTGGGTCTGGCGGAAGAGGCTCCCTGCTCCTGGGGTGCAGGGACTCCCCAGGACTCACTGCAGCACTGAGGGAAAGCGGGAAGCGAGCTGGGAACAAGGGAGATTCCAGCTCCCCAAGAAAGCTGGGGAGAGGACAGGCGCTGGGGAGGCAGGAAGGGGGCTCTCCAAGGCCTTGGGAGGCCTTAGGCCGCCAGGCAGAGGCTCTGCTCAGGTCCCCCGGCCCCCACCTGCAGCACAGATCTAACCAAGAGCTTCGGGAGGGAGGCTGGGGGTGGTAGTGGGTGACAGCACTCACTGCCCACAAGCCACAGAATCAAATGCCCCTTGGTGGTGGGGGAGGGGGAAGGCAGGCTTGGGGCTCCGCCTCCTGCCTCAGGGGCATCATCTGAGAAGAAGTGCCCTCCAGCTCCGCCCCCTAGCAGCAGCCTCCACTGGCTGGCTTCACCGGGGTGCTGTCGATCTTGAGGCTAGGCCTCTCGCCCCCCGAGGCAGCCCCGGGACCCATCCGCTTCTTGATCTCGGCCGCCATGGTCATGAAGGCCTGCTCCACATTGGTGGCATTCTTGGCGCTGGTCTCCAGAAAGGGGATGCCCAGAGAGTCAGCGAACTCCTAAGGGGAAGCCGGGAGAGGTCAGAGGCTCTGGAGCACGCCCCCCGGGCAGCCCCCACCCCCGGCACCGACCCGTCACCTTGGCAGTGGGGTTGTCCACGACCTTCTTGGTGGTGAGGTCGCTCTTGTTGCCCACCAAGAGCTTGTTGACATTCTCACTGGCGTATCTGTTGATCTCCTCCAGCCACTGTTTGACGTTGGCATAGGACTCCTAGAGGAGATGGCACCATGACAAGTCCCCCTTCATGCTGTCCCCAGCCCCGAGCAGAAGGGGCAGGTGGCAGAGGGAGTCAACTTGCCCTGCCTAGAGGGCGCTTAGTAGGACTCTTCCAGCCCCCTACGTGGAGAGAGAGGCTGAGAATCTGAGGCAGAAGGACAGAGGTCACTTACGCCCAGAAGCCTCTGACAGCAATACCTGGGACACAGCCCCCATTACACAGCATCTCGGTGGGTAACCGAGGGTCTTTAGGGTCTAGATAGAAAAGGGGCCTAGCAGCCGGGAGATTTTCATCCATCACTGCCCAGCCAATGGAGAGAGTCTGGAGTGACAAGCCAAGATTCAGACCATGTGACCTTAAGCCGGGCACAAGATTCTCTATCTGCAGAATGGGAGGATGTGGGCAAAGGACTTGGAGACAGAAGGAGACGAGGGCATCATTTGACACAAGAGTAAATTCCTCATCACTGGAGAACGATCTGCCCAGAGAGTAACCCTGGCCCCTCCTACCACAGCAGAATGAAGGGGGGGGGGGTGTGTGTTTGTCTGTCACAGTTCCAGGAAAAAGTCTCTCAGTGGAAAGAGGGGCAGGGCCTGGCACCCACCAGCCTCTGGGAGCCCCCGGCCCAGAAAGGGCAGTCCTGCGTGTGCCAACTTTGGGGGAAGGCCCAGGGCCCCCTCTACCCTCAATTTCCTCCTCCTTGGCTGGTTACTGGCACGCTGCAGGGCCTGGCCTGAGGCTGCCAGGAAGGACTGAGGCCAGGGGTCTTGGCAAGGCTGAGTTACCTGGTCAGTGACATCATACACCACGATGATGCCGTGGGCCCCTCGGTAGTAGCTGGACGTGATGGTCCGGAAGCGCTCCTGACCGGCTGTATCCCACTGAGGCAAGAGACAAAAGGCAGGGACAGGGAAAAGCAGCACTGTGAGGGGGCCCCAGGCCAAGCCCTTCCTGCCACCCCCCAGGGGAGAGCAGGCACTCACGATCTGAAGTTTGATGGTTTTGCCGTCCAGCTCGATGGTTCGGATCTTGAAGTCGACCCCAATGGTGCTGATGTAGCTCTCGGTGTACGTGTCATCCTGGGAATGTCAGAGTGTGCAGCCTCTGAGAACCCTGGAGCCCTGGCCCAGCTGAGGCCCTGGCACCCAACCCCGGGACTCCTGAGCACCACCCCCAAGAGCCAGCGCTGTCCCCCAACCCCACATAAGCCCTCTTGTTCCGTTCAGCCCTCGTGGTGCCACCCACCCCGCATCTCTGAGCAGTCAGAGGGCAGCCAGCGCTCCCGCAGCTGCCTTCACACAGACCAGACCGAGAACTCGAGATGGCAAACCAAGGCCGGGGACGGGCAGGAGACTCACAGCGAATCGGAGGAGCAGGCAGGATTTCCCGACGCCCGAGTCGCCGATCAAGAGCAGCTTGAACAGGTAATCACTGGGGGGAGAGGAAGGGGAGGGCGTGAGGGTCCAGGACAGGCCCTGCTCCCACCAAGCTCTTCCTTGGGCCCAGAGCCTGCTCTAGCTTGCCGAGAAAACGGATGCATGTGGAAATGTGGAAAACCGGGGAAAACAAAGGCAGGTGGGGGCATGGTGCACTTCTTGCTAAAGGTAGAAAGAGAATCCAAGAACTGCTAAGAAAGAGGGGCGGGCTGGGAGGAGAAGAGGCTGCTGGGAACTCGGGTAACGCACAGGCCTCATGCCATCGGTCAATCCCAAGGAGCCTGTGAGGTGTCACCACACCCCCTTTTTACAGAGGAGGAAACGGAGGCTCAGAGCAATGATCATATAACAAGTAAATGTCAGGGTCAGGATTTGAACCCAGGCTTCCCTGACTCCAAGTGACACCCTCTGCTCACTAGACCATAAAACCAGCCTTATTTGCCAAATTTAACACAACAGGGGATGCAGAATTGCTAAGCAATCAGGACTGGGAGGAGCCCCTGAGAAAGGCTTCACAGCCCCTCTGGGGTCTGCCGGGTAAAGCTCACGGCAAAGGTTCAGTGCCAGGGAGGGGGAGGGAAGACTGTGCACTAACAGCCAAAGAGGGGTTGCTCCCAAGCACGTGGCCGGGGGCAAAGGGCAGGAGGCAGCCAGGACAAGGTGAGTGACCATCACAGGGCAATGAGACAAAGGAGACTAGGAGACTAATACCAGTGAGGCCATTCCCATTTATAGAGAGGAAAACTGAGGCTCAGGAGAAGGGAGTGAGGAAAGGAAAGAACCTGCTGAAGCATCAGTCAGGGCGCAGCCAGGCCCCTCATTTTCTACCATTTCAGAAGCCAAGCCTCACTGGCCTGAGGCCACCTCAGAAGGGCGGATGAACAAAGATGACAAGAAAGCAAAGTGGCCAAATGCTGGAAGGCCAGGGCAGCAGAGATCCTGTCTGGCTGCTGTATGCAGGGCCCAGACCATCACCCAAACAAAAGAGCCCTGACGTGACAAGGGATGGATGGAGGGAGCCATGAGGGGAGGGGCCCACGGTGGGGTGGGGGAGGAATCAATTCTTTAAAACACTGATGACTTAAAAGGACAAGAAGAGATGGGTCTGTGCCAAAGGAGGAGGCTCCATGTGGGGGCAGGGTCTGAAGGTGAGGCTCTGACCCCCAGGGCTTGGCTCTCTTGCGTTATGGAGCGCTTGGCAGTCTGGCCAAGCCCCCAGACCTTTTCTCAGAACAGCATTTATAAATAATGAAGGGAAATGCTCAGTATTACTTAAAGGTTAGTGAAAATAAAGATGCCATCATTTGTGCGCCCAGGTTCACAGAGCCACGGAAATCTTGGTCAAGCATGGGAAGAAGCCGGCCTATGCATTCCAGGGAAAGAGGAGAATCCCTCCTGGGCCACGTTCACCCAGGCTGGATTCAGCGTGTGAGCTCCCTGGCAGGCTCCCCAAGATTCCTGGCCCTAGAAGCCTCAGAAGAGGTAAAGGCCCCAAAAAGTGTGAATAAAAGTAGAGGAGGGGGAGGCACCCCTCTGGCCATGCTGGGCAGCCAGGGCCTCTGGGGCAGATCACCCATGGTCCTCACTTTCCCTGTCTAAACATTCATGCTCTCTCTATTTTCCCTTCCACAGCCAAACTCCTAGGAAGAGTACGGGATACACTCCTGATCTCACTTCTGCTCCTACTCAATCTTTCTTAACCCCTCAGGATCTGGCTAGAGGCGTCGCCACTGGCCAATCATCTGGTAACTGCTCAAGGCCACAGCTTTGCACCCTAGCTACGAAGGTCTCTGCAGACTGGGTCAGGGCCGAGGAGCGGGCTCCTCCTTCCGATTAGATGCCTGCCCCTCCTCAGCCTCCTTCCGGGGCTCTGTCCTGCCCTAAATGTATCCTTCACTCCCGAGGCCACCATCCTCCTGAAGGCTTCTCCCCTCATACATTCTCACTGGTCTCTGCCTCAAGGCCCTCCCCACCACAATCCAGCCTCCAGAAAACTGCCAAAGCCAGGCTCTGTCTCCTTACTGCTTCTCAGCTCCATTGCAGACTCCTATTGTTTGGCATTCAAAGCCTTTCCCACTCTGGCCCCAACCTCTCTTTCCAGCCCCAGCCCATTACTCTGATTCACAAACTCTCTGAGCCTTCTCCCAGCTCCTTGGCCTCCCTTCCACCCCGCCCCTCACAAGAAGCATTACGGGACCCCGCCCCCAGATGACTTCATTTTCATTTCATGTTTGAGCAAACCTCCATGTGTCACTACTGTCCCCCCAGACTGAGGGCAGGAACCTTCCCCCTTCTGGCCTGGCCCACTGCACTTTATAGGAATGTGTGCTGTTTTTCTCCAGCTCCCAGCAGTTCAATCATCCTCCCGACACAGATGACCCAGCCCTGAGGGCAGTTCTACCACAGTCCAGGATACCACAGGCTTCCAAGCTCTCATCCTCCTTCCTCTCTCCTTCAGTTCCCTCCATCTTGCCCAGGAGGCTGCGCTCAGACCCCCAGCCTGCCCACCTGGCATAGACAGCTCTTCCCAGCTGCCTCCCCCTGACCTCCACCCCTTCACACTCTGCTCTATCAAACTGCCTTCCCCCACGCCTGGAGGTACTCCTTCCTCACCACTGCCGCATTTATTAAGTACCTACTGTGTTCCAAGCACTGTGCCAAGCCTCGGGAAAACAAAGACCTACGACAAACCAGGCTCTGCCCAGAAGGGGCTCACAGTCTAACGAGGGAGACAGCTTGCAGACAACCAAGCAGATAAAGCATACGGATGGCACTGGGGGTAGTTTCACAGGGAAGGCCTGAAGGTAGCCAGGTCAGTGGTCAGAGGTGAGGGGCAAGTGTTCCAGGCCTGGGGGCAGCCCAGAGATGGAGAGTCTTGTTGGAGGTGCAGCCAGGAAGCACATCAGGGTATATGAAGACTGGAAAGCAGCCAGGAGGCTGATTACGAAGGGCTCTGAATGCCAAACAGAATTTCTATTTGATCCTGGAGGCCACAGGGAGCCACTGGAATTGACTGAGTGTGGGAGGTGACGTGGTCAGAGCTGGGCTTTAGGAAAATCCCTTTGGTGGCTGAAGTGGGGAGAGAGCGGGGACCCCCAGCAGCTACTCCAATAGCTGAGCTATGAAGTGCCGATGGCCTGCATCTGGGGGGGGGGGCAGCGTCAGGGGAGAGAAGTGGGGGCTAAGAAAAGACTCAAGACTTGGGTGTGGGAGGATGGCTAGGGCCTGGGAGATGGACAGTGCCCAGGACAGTCACAGGGAAGGTAAATTCCTGGGTCCTTCAAACCACCGCTCCAGTGCTCCCTCCTAAACAAGACTGCTCTCATGAGCATAGCGTCCTCCCTCAATCACTATATTTGCTTGGCATTTACTTATGCACACGTATCTTCCCAGTGGAATATATGGTTCTTGAGGGAAGGGAGCATTTCCTTTCTGCGTGTTGTGTCTGGAACACAGTCGGCATTTAATAAATGCTTATTGAAGTTAGCTTCCTCAAAGGTTTAGGTTTACCTCTTAGACATTAAACCGTTATAAAATGTGAACTATTGTTATTATGGAGACATTTGGGGAGAGGGGAAGGAACAGCTGGGTTTTTTGGCGTCCACGTCCACACTTGGGGAGCGCACAGGACCCGAGTTATGTCTACACTGGAGAGAAGAAATAAGTTAGGTCCACACTGTGAGAGGCGTAAGTAAGGCTGCAACGAGTCCTATCCACACCAGGAGGCCCCGAGGGGCGTCCGTGCACACTGGGGGGCTCCCCTGTTACTGTGTCCAGCCCCCCACCCCCTTCACCACGTCCCCATCGCTGCCGAGTGTAAGCTGGGGGGGGGTCCCCGCGACGCTCGCGTGGGGAGGGGGCCCGGTGGGCTGTGCCTCTGGGGGGGGGTCTCCAGAAACGACAAGCCTGAGCGTGTGTGTTGGGGGGACTCCGACCTAAATCTAGAAAATTCCACAGTCCCCAAGACAGCTGGGGGAGAGGAGGACCAGGGAAAGGGGGGCGGGATGGAGAGAGGGAGCAGGGGGAACGCGGCCTCCTCGGCCCCCCTCCCAGGCTCGGGGGGGGCGTGGGGGTCCTGGCCAGGCACCCCCGCCCCGCCGGATCCGGATGTGGGGGGGGGGGGGGGGCGGGGCGGGCCGGGGCCCGGAGGTCAGGGAGAAGGGCAGCGGGGACCCCGTTGGGGGCCCATGAGGGGACGGGGACAAGTCGCGGACGCGGGGCCCGAGGCCTCCCCGGTCTGAGGGGCGGGGGTCCGGGCGAGGGTCACTCACTACTCGGGGTTCATGGCGGCGGCAGCGGCCCCGGTCGGTCGCTCCCTCCCTGTCTGCTTCGCTCCGCCTCCCGCTCCAAGATGGCGGCGGCTCCGCCCCCACGCGCAGGCGCAGGCCCTCCCTTCTCCTTGTCGCACGGCGCTGTCTCTTGGAACCTGTAGTTCTCTCCTGACTTCATCCTCTCGCCGCCTGCGCAGGCGCCCGGACACCGCGACGCATGTGCACCTCTCGCTTGGCTTACCCTCTCTACCGTACTGCCTTCTGGGATTTGTAGTCTTCTACTCATTCCCCAATCCGAAGGGGCTTTTCCGGCGGAGGGAGGCCCGGGGAATTTGGGGCAATGATCGTCACACCTGTAGCCTACGTGTACACACCACCTGCTCTACCCCTTACTAGCTGTGTGCCCTTGAACAGGTCACCTAACATCGTCTTCCATATTCATTGGTGTGACTCTTCACCTGCCCTCATGGTAGGCAGGGTGAGCCCCTGAGCGCCCCCCCCTCCTCTCCCCAGCAGCGTGGAGCACTCTCCCACCCCACCCCCAACATGAGGGATGGGAAGGAGGCGCAGCTTCCATTGACAGACCGGACTCATCTGAATTCAAACTGGCTTTATTTCTACAGCAACATCTGAATAAAGCACAAGGGTTCCCCAGCCCACCCTAGCCCTGCCCCCTCCCTGCACTGACTCTGAGGGCGAGGACCGGGAGCAGTGGGAGCCCCAGGAATGGCTCAGCAGGTGGTACCTCGGGAGGGAGGGGGCGGCAGGGAAGGGTTCGGAAGTCCCTGGAATGCGGCTCAAAAGGAGTGCTTAAGGCCCAGGCACCACAGCCCGGAAGGAACAAAGATGAGAAAAGTGAAGATGGTGCCAGCTATTGTAGACGAGAAGGTCCCGTAGAGGACATGGCACCTCTGTCCTACACTAATGTGGTTTCAGGGGGTGAGAAGGCAGGCTCCCATCATTTGGGCATATTTCTGCACTTGCGTATGTGTCCAAGACCTTGTCTGCAAGGGGTTAAGGCCTGGGTGGCATCCCTGGACAGGGAAAGGGCTAGAGCAGGTACCATGGACAGGGAGTGGGGAAGGGAGCGGCCAATAACTTATTTCTCTATATACAGAAGCAGAGGCCTGGGTAAGGGAGGAGGGGGAGGCCTGGTGGTGTTCTCTCTCCCCAAGGCCAGGTGGCCCGGCCTGCTCTGGGAAGCTCTGCCAGAGGCCTGCTCCTCCTGGCTCCCACTGAGAGGAAGGGAAGAGGGAAATAAATACAGGGGCGGGGGAATCCTGGCTCCTCTCTGCACTCCGTCACCAATGTGACGCTTCTCGGTTTCGTGACTAACAGTGCCAGACCGGGAGGGGAATAAGCCTTGAACTGCTAAGCCTGAAATGACAGGGGGAGAGGTTACCCTGAGATCGAACGAAAAACAATGAGGGAGGGGACCTGTGGGAAACAGCCATCGGGGGAAGGGTGGCCGAAGCAGGGCGGGAGCAAGGCTGAGGCTCAGGTGTCCCCCTGCACCCGCCATCCCTGTGGGAGATGACAAGGAGTCAAGGAGGGCCCAGAGCTGAGGAGGGGGCAGGCCCTCCCACCCCTCTCTCTTAGCCAATGAGAGAGCTCCGCCGAGAGAGGTCAAGAGAGCTGGAGCTCAGCATGCGGCTGTCGGACAGGTTGGTGTCGCCGGCCTGTGGGTAAATACGGGAGGGTTAGAGGAAGGTCCACCCGCCTCATCCCCACTAGTCCTGGGGGGGTGGGGGCAGGGGGTCTTTGCACGTGGGAACCACAAGGCTGGTGAAGTTCCAAGAGGCCCCGGGGATGCTTGCCAGAGGTCCTGCTGGAAAGGTGCTGGGGGGGGGGGGGGGCCCCCCTTGGGCCTTGGGGCGGGGGGGGGTTTATTGGGTGGGGGTGGTGCCAGCCACGGCCTCTCCTGCAGGCGAGGCAGACTGGCACTAGGCTCTGAGAATCAGCCAGAGAAATGGGCAGGGACACCACCTACAGAGGGTCCCCTAGCCATACCCGCATACCCGCAGCTCCTGGAACCCACTGCTGGCTGCAAAGATACAGTCTGCCCTCAGGAAGCTTGGGTTCTGTTCACAAGGTCCCGAGGGGAGGGAGCACCTACAGTCTGGGTGCTGGGTCCTCCGCTAGCTCTCCTTACCTGGCTGACCTCTTCTGTGCTCTTGTGCAGAAAGTTGAGGGAACTGGCTCGCTTCATCCTGCAGGAGGGAGAGGAGGGGCTGACATTTCCTAGAGGGGTGGGCGGCTCAGAGAGCTTAAAGCCGGAGGGAGGCCGAACTGCGGGGGCGGGGCCAGGGAGGGCGGGGCTCTCACCGGGGGTTGGGAGGCTCTTGGGGCCCGCCCCCCTGCAGCTTCTTCACCAGCATCTCACTGCTGCGCCTCAAGGCATCGCGCAGCTTCCCAAAGGAGCCGCTCCTCCGGAGAGCACCGCTGCCATCCTGGGGGCAGAGGAGCCGGCCACACTGCTTGCCCGCTCTTCTGCCCCCTCCCCACCGCCCCTTCCCCCACCCCCCCGACCGACTCCCAACGGCCCCCTCACCCCGGACCACTCGGCCGCAGGCCCCGAATCCTCGGGCTCCGGCTCAGCCCGAGAAACCGCGCCTCCGGCGCCCTCTCGGCCACTCCGGCGCTCCCCTCGCCCACCGCCATCTTTCAGCAGCTCCACAACCTTGGTCTGGCTCACGGCATCCAGGCCCTGCTCGCAGGAGGAGAGGATGAGGTAGAGGTGAAGCAGAGAAGTCCCTGACCCCTCCTGCCCCGACCTCCCAGGTCCTGTGCCAACCTGCTTGCGACTGCGACTGGCACAGTCCTCCAGGGTGTGAGCCGCCTCCATCTTCCCTTGCCGGCGGTAGAGAGCCCCGAGGCTCCGCAGTGTGGTGTTCACAGTGGGGCTGGGGGACGAGGCAGGCATGACCCAGGGGCCCTCGCAGCCTCTGCTCCCCAGCCCCCTCAGGCCCCCCACACCTGGGGCCCCCACCCCTGAGGCCCCTAGCCCCCTCAGAACCCTCACCCCTGAGGCCCCCAGCCCCCTGAGGCCCCCCACCCCTGAAACCCCACAGCCCCAAGGCCCCCAGCCCCCTCAGGACCCCACCCCTAAGGCCCCCAGGCTCAGCCTTTCTCACCTGTCCACTTTACAAGCCTTGTACCAGCTGCCGTATTCTCCATAGGGTGTGGTGTCTCGACGCTTATCCTGAAGGGGAGGAAAAGAGTCAAGCCGTGGGGAGGAAAGGGCTGAGGAAAGGGCCGAGGCTGAGCCCCTGTGAGAGGGCTGAGCCCTGGTCTCTGCCCCCCATACCTTGCTCTCTTCCCGTTCTTCGGCGTGCATCCAGATGGGTTTGTTGTCTCCTGGGGGAGACAGAAAGAAGGGGCTGTCACAGGGCACTGGAGCCCCCGGCCTGGCCAACGGTAGGCGGGCTGGGGGGTCGGGGGAGCACTTGCCATTGACTGAGCCAAACTCCTTCTCATGGGCGCGAGTCAGGATCTCCTTATACAGGGTTTCTGCGTCTTGGTACTTTCCCTGCTTCAGATAGCAAGAGGCCTGAGGAAGGGGGAGACGAGGGGGACAGTGAAGGCCCTGGCCCGGCCGGCCCACCCGGCCCTCCCTCCCCAGGCCTCCCTCGGCTCAGGCACCAGGTTGTTCTTGGTCTTGGCCACGTTGGGGTCGTCGGGGCCCAGCCGGGCCTCGTAGATCTCCAGAGCGCGCCGGTAGTAGTATTCCACCTCCTCGGCCTTGCCCTGGTTCTGGCACAGCAGGGCCAGGTTATTCAGCTGCTTGGCCACGTCCGGGTGGAATTTGCCCAGCACCTAGGAGCAGGGGAAGCTCCTTTCGCTTGTGCTCTGACCCAGCAGCAACCACCTGGCCGCCCGCTCCTTCCACAGCCCGGGGGGTGGGGGCCCAGCAGGCTCTACCTTCTCTCGGATCTCCAGGGCTCGCTTACATAAGGGCTCTGCTTCCTTGTATTTGCCCCTTTTGCCGTACAGGACCGCCAGGTTGTTCAAGGTAGCTGCCACCTGGGACCAGGGCGAAGGAAGGAAGAAAGCTGCAGAGCCCTGGGGAGGCAGGGACCCTCCCTCACCCCCACCCCCCCGGCCCAGGGAAGCCAGGCCTGCTTACAGCTGGGTGGTCCTTGCCCAAGGTCTTCTCCCGGATGGCTAGAGCATCGTTGAGCAGGTGGGCAGCTTCTTTGTATTTATTCTGATCCCTGAGGGGACAAAGAGACGGCATGGGGGGCAGGGAAAGGACCACTTGACCCCGAAAAGACCACAACGGCCACTCGCGGGGCCTTGGTTAAGTCGCTGTCCTCCCTGGGCTGCCTGCTCCCCATCTGTAAAACGAGGCTCTCTGCCCGTTCTAGAGCCAGGACCTTGCCCGGGCTGTCGGGGCACACACGTGCTCCCTTTCTTAGGGAGATTTACCGTTTCCCTAAGGGGCTTGGGGCAGCGGAAGGGGAGAAGGGCCAACTCAAGAGGAGTGATGGGCTAACGAGGGGCTTTCAGGCATCAGTGGAGGTTTTCTTGGGGCAGGGGGGAGGTGCTCATTACCCTACACCGCCCCCTCCCTTCTTCACCTGGGGTAGGGTCAGGCCTGTGGAGAGCCTACTTTGTACAGAATCCAAGGCTGCTTCTCATTCAGTCATTTTCCAGTCGTGCCTGACCCTTCGTGACCCCATTTGGGATTTTTTTGGCAAAGATACTGGAGGGGTCTGCCATTTCCTTCTCCAGCTCATTTCACAGATGAGGAAACTGAGACCAGCAGGGTGAAGTGACTTGGCCAGGGCCACCCAGCTCAGAAGTGAGGGTCTTCCTGAGTCCAGGCCCCGCGCCCTCCCCACCTCCACAACGAGCTGCAGGCGTCCCCTTACCGGTACACGAGCGCTAAGATGTTCAGCATGGTGGCCACGTCGGGGTGGTCATGTCCCGAGGTCTTTTCCAGGTCTTCCAGGGCCTGCTTACAGAGGGGCACAGCCACCTCATAGCGCCCCTGGGAGGCGTACTGAATCACCAGATTGTGCAAGGTCCTTAGCCTGGCCGGAATCTCGTAGCCTCCATGCTGGGCTGCTGCATCTCCGCCCCCAGGGCCCTGAGCTGGAGGAAGGCAGGAGGTCAGAGGGGGCCCCAAGGCCCAGAAGTGAGGGCTGTCCACAGGCTGGGACAGTGCAACTGCATGCCTGGGGGTTCTGGGAGCCTCCCTCTTATCTGATGCGCCCCCCTCTGAGAAGCAGCTTCCCAGCCAGTCACAGAGCCCACGGTTACGAGACCCTCTTCTCCCCACCTCCCTACCTGGGTTCTGTTCGTCCTCGTTAGGGAACAGGTCATCCAGAGAATCCTTGGAAACATCCCCCTTCTCTTCCTGACGAAGGAAGGTATGGAATCAGGAAACCGGAAGAAGACGAATCACACACAGGGGAAAAGAAGTGGGGGATCCTGCAGAGGGAGGGGAGCCAGGGCAGGGCCTGTGGGCAGGAGCCCGGGGTGGTTGGACGCAGGGGAAGCCCCCCCAGCCGGAGGAGGTCGGGACCAGGCCTCACGTTGGCGGGAGGGTCCTCGTCCAGCTTCCGGATCTGGCTCATGAACAGCAGGTGCTGCTTCTCCTCCTCCAGCTGGACCACGGCCTGCTCGCTGCGCTGCAGCTTCTGCTGGGTCCCGGCCAGCTCCTCGCGGAGCCACTGGTTCTCCTGCACCAAGCGGCGCACCTGGGCCCGCAGCTTCTGTTTCTCCGACTCTACAGCCCCAAGGTGGCCCGACAGTGCCAGGATCACCTACGGCCCCTCGGCCAGGAGAGAAGGCTGAAGGGGGCGGCCCGGGCGGGAGGACGGGACTCCGGGTCCCCTCCCCCACACTCGCCTCCCCCTAGACCTAAAATGCTCCTCTCCCAGGCCCCCCGGGTACCTGAGCCTCCCCAAGTCCCAGCTCGATGGCCTCCAGGGATCGGCGCAGGAGCCCCGAGCGCTCCTGGGTTCCGGGCTCGGCCTCGCCTGCCTCCCGCCCAGCTACATTCTCCAGCAGGGAGGCCAGCAGGGCCCGGTGCTCGCCCCGCAGGGTCTCCAGCCCCTGGATGACTGCCTTGGTGCCCAGCACGATCTCATCCTGGCTCAGTTTCTCCTCCCGGGACATCACCAGGGTGGCCATGGCTGGAGGGCTCGGATTTGGGAGGAGGCCCCTGCAGGGGGGGAGGACAAGGATGCTCGCTCGGGCTCTGACAGCCTGGGGGGGGCGGTGCCCCAGCGAGGGTCCTGCCTGGAGCTCGGCCGGGACTTCCCGCAGTGGCCTCCAGGGGGCGTCTCCAGCTGCCGCTCTCCCTCGCAGACGCATTGCAGTGGGGACCGGCCCCTTCTCTGCCCCCACCCCGGGAACCTGGGGAGGGGGTATGGAAGGGGCTACCCCTGGGTGGAGGGGAGGACCCCCGATTGTTGGCGGATGCATGGGGTCCTGCCTAGTCCATCCGCTAGGGATGCAGGTCCGTCTTGGGGGGCGATCTCCACCCCCACCCCTTTCCTCTATATTGAATACAACTTGTAGTATGACTGGAGAGTTATTCCTTGTAGACCCCTCCCCCTGGGGAGCACCCCATGATAGAGAGGAGTTCCCCATTCCTCTGGGGGCACCCTCTAATAGAGGGGAGCTCCCCTCTTCCTGGGGGGCACCCCATAATAGAGAGGAGTTCCCCATTCCTCTGGGGGCACCCTCTAATAGAGGGGAGCTCCCCTCTTCCTGGGGGGCACCCCATAATAGAGAGGAGTTCCCCATTCCTCTGGGGGCACCCCATAATAGAGGAGCTCCCCCTCACCCCGGGGATACTCCAAGATAGAGAGGGGAGCTCCCCATTCTCCTGGGGGGCACCCCGTAATGGAGGGGAGCTCCGCCTCCTCCTGGGGGGCACCTCATAATAGAGCGGAGCTCCCCATTCTCCTGGGGGGCACGCCGTAATAGAGGGGAGCTCCGCGCTCCCGGGGATGCCTCTTGACAGTCCCCGCCAGTCCCCGAGGGGCGCCCAGGGCCGGGGGGAGCCCCCCCATCCCGTAGGGGGCGCTCGAGGCTGAGGGGTGAGCTCTCGGTCCATCGTCCTCTCCCCAGAACGACGCCCCGCCCTGCCTCCGCTCACCTGCGCGCCCCAGCCCCGGCCGGCCTCCTCGGCCTCAGCTGCCCCGCACGGCCCGCGCAGCCTCCATCGCCGCCTCTCCCGGCAGCCCCCGCGCCCACCCCCGCGCCTGCGCGATTGCCGCCGGCGCGGGCCTTAAAGGGGAGGCAAGGGTGCGAGGGGGCTGCCCCTCCCCCGCCGCCTTAAAGGGGAAGGCCAGTGGGGGAGGGGGAGAGGAGCGAGAGGGGGCGGGAGGAGCGACAACTCCCCCAGGCGGAAGGGTGGGGTTTGCTGGGAAACCAAAGAGGGGCTGCTTATGGGTGTGCCGTGTTTACACTCCCCAAACTCCCCCATCCTTCTCCATCCCTTCCTCCCCCCAGTGCCCTGTCCCCTCCATCCTCCCCACCCTTCCGTTTCCTCCCTATCCCTCCATCCCCTCCATTTCAATCTCCTCCATCCTCTGATGCCCCCATTCTTCCATCTCCCCATCCTTCCATCCCCCCATTCCTCCATCCCCTCATCTCCCCCATCCCTCCATCCCCCCATCTCCCCCAACCCCCCATTCCTCCATCCCCTCATCTCCCCATCCCTCCATCCCCCCATCTCCCCCATCCCC
>NW_020951147.1:4652299-4755376 GCF_900497805.2 Vombatus ursinus
CCCCCCATCCCTCCATCCCCCCATCTCCCCCATCCCCCCATCCCTCCATCCCCTACCTGGCGCTGCCTCTCTGTTCTGGTGACAGAAGAGGCTGCTACCCCTGGAAACAAGCCCGAGGTTGACCAGCAAGCCCGAGCGCGCCCCGGGCGGGGCTGCACCTGCTGGTTTTCCCTGCCCCGCGGGGCTTTCAGCACTTGCAGCCGGCCGGGTCACGGGGACCCGGCGCACGGCAGGGGCGCGGCGCACCAGCCGTACCACCTCTTACCGCCTCGTTCTGCCTGAGGCTGGTCGGCGTCCCCGGAGCTGCTTTCATCCTTCCTCTGGGGATCCCCACGGCTTTCCAGCGTCACGCCTGGGTCCCCTGCTTCATTTGCTCCATCCACCCCGGGCTCCGGGTGGAGCACGTTTGCTCGAGGCTAGCTTTGGCCGGGCGACGCAGCTGATGACCTTGGCTGCCCCTCGCAGGGCTCACTTCCAGACCCCATATTCAAACGGACCTGTAATTTCGGAGTTGGTTTAGAAGCCTTTCCCTCTTACCTGTCTTCCCAGACGGGTGATTCAAAGGCCTTCCTTCCCTCCCCTGCCCCCAGCCCCGTCCGGTCCCGTCCCGACCCAGGCTTTTCTCCATTTTTCTTGACTTTTGAAGGACGTTTGCATCTTTTTCACTCATACCCTTGTTGAGGATCTCTTTTACTCCAGTTCTGGCTCCAGCATTGCTTTATTTCAGCCCCAGTCAATCAACGCACACTTACAAACTATTGAGAAAGACGACAGGCACAGGGTAGAATCAGTCAGTTCTGGCTTTGTAAATGTTCCTTCACCGAGCAAATGCTCACTGGGTCCCTCTGGTTCTGGGATCTTTCCCTAGGGGCTAGGTCAGAAGACTTACGGAATGAAACAAGGTAAGGATACCTGATATTTATGGGTTTTTTTAAGGTTTACAAACACCTATACACAATCACCTTATTGGACCCCAACAGTGTGGAAGGTCCCACTCCATCCACACCTAGCCATCTCCTGTGACTCCCTTTAAATGGCTTACTTTTGGAGTGCCAAAGACTGAGTTAATGTTTACAGACAGTTTAATAACTGTGGGATCCTCAGCACCATCTTCCTCCCTTTCCCACTGAGGCACCATCACCACTGAGTGGTGTCTTACAGGACCCAGGGTTCTTTGGTCCTTTTCCTGGTTGCCTAGGTTGTAGTCAGAGTCAAAGAATTCATCTAGGAGCCAACCTGGTAGTGGTGAGCCCTTCACTTGTGCTTGGGCTGGTCCTCACAAAGCCAAAAGTGAGAAGTGTCAAAGACTGGGATTGACCACCTTGTGTCATGGAAGTATAGAACCATTCCAAGATGAGGCATTGGAGCTAGGACTTTGGAAGTTGGGAGGGAATAGAGATATTTGTTGTTTAGTTGTGTCCAACGCTATGTGACCTCGTGTGGTTTTTTGTTTGTTTTGGCACAGATGTTGCCGTGGCGCACCATTTCCTTCTTCAGCTCATTTTACAGAGGAGGAAACTGAGGCAAACAGGGGAGTGAGTTGCCTGGGGTCACACAGCTAGGAATTGTCTGAAACTAGAAGAGGAGTCATCCTGACTCCTAGCTGCTCCCCTGTCCCTTAGTTCTCTTCTCGGCGACCTCATCAGACCCCATCAGGTCCCAAATCAGTGCCCTGAGCCTCAATACAGCATCACCAACTGCCTATTGGACATTTCCAATTGGATGTCCTTACAGCTATCTCATATTCAATATGTTCAAAATAGAGCTCATGTTTTTCTTCAAACCTTCTCTGACGTGACACGGCATTTGGGGTTAAGTGACTTGCCCAGGGTCACACAGCCAGTAAGAGTCATGTGTTTGGTCTGAAGCCGGATTTGAACTGAGGTCCTCCTGACTTCAGAGCCGGTGCTCTGTCCACTGCGCCACCTAGCTGCCCTCTGATGTGACACTTTCTAATTTGTGGCATGGTCCACGGGGTCAAGAAGAGTTGAACATGCCTGAACTACAGAACAGCAACACAAATTTCTGTTGAGGGCCTTGCCTTGATTCCAGCCTCCTAGGTTTGAACCCGAACCTTCTTGTTTCTCCCGACACACCACCCCTCAGGTCTGGCTGCTTCTTGTTGTCCACACAGCAACTCTCTTAGCTTAGGCCCTTCTCGCCTCTCCCTGACTATCACAATGGCCTCTTCATTAGCCTTCCTCTAGCCTGCCTCTAGTCTCTCCTTCCCCCAAAGTGTCTTCCACAAAGCTGCCCAAAGGATCAGGATGGTCCTTCTGCACAGATCTGGTCATATGACTCCTCCACGCTCTACACTGTAAGTGGTTTCCTATCGCCTCTAGGATAAAGGAGGAAAACCTCTGTTTTTCTTTTAAAATCCTTTACAATCTGGCCCCAGACTACATCATCCTGGATATTGCTACCCCTCCCATACTAAGATGTAGCCCAGCTAGATGCTGGTTCTTATGCTATACTCCATCTCTTGCCTCTAGGCCTTTGCACTGGCTGGTTCCCATGCCTGGAATGCCCGCTCTCCTTCTGTATCTTAGAATCCCTTCCTTTCAAGACTCAAGCCAAGTGCCACCTTCTTCTTGAATTATTTCTTGATGCCCCAACTGCTGGTTCTCCCCTCCACCAAAATCATGTTGTATTTATTCTGTATGCATTTACATAGGTAGGTCTCCCCTGATAGACTGTAAACTCCCTGACTTCATTTTTATCATTGTATTTCACCATTATGAATATCAAAATTAACTGCAAAGGACACATGAAGGAAGATGCCATCTGCATCCAGAGAAATAACTGATACATAGAAGTATACCTTGAATAATTTTACTTATCTATACCTATTTGTATGTAATGGTAGCCATATCCAGGATGAGGGGGGAGGGGAAAAAAAGGGGAAAAAAAGAAATTTACATGATAACTTTATTATATATTTAAATGGAATAGCAAGTTGTACATAATAGATTTGCAGTTTCATGTGCGATGCTGTATTTTATTATACTGTGTTATGGAAATGCTTGTTTTAGCCCATAAATTAAAAATAAAATGAATAGAACATTTAAAGAGAGGCAGCTAGGGGGCGCCATGGTGCACAGAGCACCAGCCCTGGAGTCAGGAGGACCCGAGGCCAAATCCAGCCTCAGACACTGAAGAAGCTACGTCATCCTGGGTAAATCCTGGGTAAATCGCTTAACTTTGATTGCCTCAAACAAAAAAAAAAAAAAAAGGGAAGGGGAGGAGGAATCCCTGAGGGGCAAGGTGTAAATGTACAGTGAAGAGCAGAGCTGGCCAGGTTAGATGTAGGCTCGCTGAGCAGAGGGGCTGCGGGGGTGGAGACATCCCCCAACTTGAGGAGGCAGATGGGGAGAGGCAGAGAAGTTGAGGGAGCAGAGAGCAGTGCTGGGTTAGAAGTGAGGAAAAGGAGGCTTGGGTTAAGTGGCTCGGGTAGGGTCACACAGCCAGTTGAGCATCAGGGCCGGGCTTCAAACCTAAGCATCACTCCCCGATTTCAAGTCCCGCACTCTTTGCCTTCCTCTGCAGCTTTGCCTTTGAGAGCCCTGTAGATGTCCTTGGCTGGAGCAAGGCTCTCATCAGTGAAGACTCTTGTGTTCATGCCCTCCGAATCTTCCACCCTCCTCCTTCGTATTCTCCGCCTGTGTTTAGATGCCCTTGGAGGTCAGCCCTCTCCATTGGGCAAGCTGGGCAAGCTTTGTTAAGCGTGCCAGGAGCTTGCTTGGCCCCTCGTTGTGGTGACTGATTTAAATCAGAGAATCACAGAATTAGGGAAGTGAAACGGACCTCAGCAGCCTCTAGTCCAATTCAGGCATGAAAGGAAGCCCCAGAAGTGGTTGCCCACCTTCTGCTTGGAGACCCTCTCAGGGTGGCCCATTCCACTGAACAGCCTCCATTGGGAGGAGGTTTTTCCTGATGTCAAGTCTAGAGTTGCGTTTATGCAACTTCTCCTCACAATTCTGCTCTCTGGGCAGAACAAATTAGAACAGATCTAATTACTGTCCCACGTGACAACTCTTCAAATACTTGACAGTTATCCTATCTCCCTCAAGTCTAAACATTCCTAGTTCCTTCAACTAATCCGGAGATGGCCTGGGCTCAAGGCCCTTCCCCATCATGGTGGCCTCCTCTGGACACTCCATAGCATATTAATGTCCTTCCTAAATGCTGATACTCTTTACTCCGGATGAGGTCAGGTGATGGTAGAAGACAGGGGGACAATCACCACCTGCTTCATTGAAAGCAACCCAAGATCACCCCATGAGCTTTCTTGGCTGTTCTATCCCACTACTGAATCCTATTGAGCTTGCAGTCCACTAAGGCTCCCGATCTTTTTCAAAACAACTGCTGTCCAACCCTGCCTCCTCCATCTTATGCTTCTGAAGTTGATTTTTTTTTTATCCAAATGCAAGACTCCGTATTTATCTCTATTGAATTTCATCTTATTAGAGTCAACCTAATGGTCAAAATGCCTTCAGATCCTGGCTTTGTCATCCAGCGTGCTAGCTTGATATCATCTGAACATGGGACGATTATATCATCTATGCCTCCATCCAAAGCTTGGACAGAAACATTAAACAGCATAAGATCCCTGGGTCACTCCACTGACGACCTCATGCCACATTGACACAGAGCCATTAACTACTGCTCTTTGAGGCTCACCATCCAACAGATTCTAAGTCCTTATGAGTGAATTCTTATGCAATCCACATCTCTCCCTCTTCTCCACTAGAGGAGACTAAAAGGTGTTGGTGTTCTTGGATGAAAGAGTAGGTGTCAGGGAGTAAGGTAGAAGACGACTGGAAAGGTAGGAGGGAGCCGGTGTTCGCATGCCAAACAGAGGAGTTTGTATTAGACCTTGGAAGCAATAGGGAGACACTGGAGTTTACTGAGTAAGGGGGAGAGGTGACATGATTGGACTTGCGCTTTAGGAAAATCCCTTTGGCACCAAGGATGGACTGGACTGGGGAGATAATCAAGGCAGGCATACCCACCCCTAGGCTACTGAGATGCTGAGGCGGGGAACAGCATCAGAGGAGAGAAGGGCGTGTATCTGAGAGATGTTGCAAAGGTGAAATCAAGTCTTGGCACCATATTATAGGATATGGAGAGTGAGAGACCATGAGAAATCCTGGGTGACTCCTAGGTTTTGAGCCTGAGAGACTGGGAGGAGGGTGTCGTCCTCCACAGCGATAGGGATGATAGGAATGGGGAGGTTTTAGGGCAGATCATGAGTTCTGTCTTTGGACATATTGAATATAAGATGTATGTTGGACATGTTTGAGATGTCTGAAAGGCAGTTGGAGGTATGAGATTGGAGGTCAGTCGAGAGACCGGGGCAGGAAAGGTAGATTTGAGAATCATCAGCACAGAATCACTAAATCCATGGGAGCTGACAAGATCACCAAGTGCAGCAGTATAGAGGGAGAGGAGAAGAGGGCCCAGGACATAGCCTGGAGGGACACCTATGGTCAGAGGAAGTGATCTGGAGAAGGAGCTGGCAAAGGAGCCTGAGAAGGGTGGCTCAAAAACCTAGCGAGAAGAGAGTATCCAGGAAGAAAGAGCAGCGCCCAAGGCTGCAGAGAGGTCAAGGAGAATGAGGATTGAGAAAAGGCCATTGGATTTGACCACTAAGAGGTCATCAGTAACTTTAGGGAGAGCAGTTTTCGTGGAATGGTAAGGTCGGAAGCCAGACTGTAAAGGGTTAAGTCAAGAGAGAGAAGAGAGACAGTGGGGGCACCCAGTGTAGATGGCCTTTTTGAGGAGTTTAGCCACAAAGGGCAGAAGAGACATAGGGATGATAGTTATCGGGAGATGGAAGGTTGAGGTGAAGGTTTTTTTCAGGATTGGGGAGGCCTGAGCATGTCTGGAGACAGCGAAGCAGCCAGCAGGCAGAGAGAGATGGAAAAGAAGGGGATGCCATGGGGCGATCTGTTGGCAGAGACAGGATGAAATGGGATCGATTATTGGGTTGGCCTTGGTTGGGACGCAGGAGGAGAGAGGGCAGAGAGCCCTGATTTTTCTTGGGGATTGACTCCCTGCTAGACATTTTGGTTCAGTCATTTCCAATGGAAAAGTCACTCTCGTTTGCAGAAAAAACAGACACCCCCCAAATCAAGGCGTTCTGCTTTTTTTCTGTTGTCAGTTTTCAATTCAGGGACGTCAAGCAAAGAACCTGCCCCTTCTTTGAATCTTCTTTTCCTGTCAACATAACTAAAAAAGCAAAATAAGCAAACCAGCGACCCAGCAACAGCCTTTTGTTGTTGTTAGCTTGTTTCTGTCTTCTGAACACACGCATGTATATATGCACATACAATATGCATGTGTGTACACGTGTATAGATGTGTACACGTGTGTATAGATATGTGTGTGTGTGCACATAAAATGTTTCCTATACATCCACATTGGTCTCTTTAGGCAAATTCCTCTTTTTCCTTCTCATTGGAAGTTTCCCTTTATATCTTTGGCATTTCATTCTTCAGCAGCTCCCCTCCCTTCTGGATTGACCTCCCCTGAAACACTTGAGTTCACTGGGTCTTCTCTTCCTTCTGTCTTCCTTCCCTCTCCCTCTCCTTCTTTCTTCCTTTTGTCAGCATGGGGCTTTGAATTGCTCTATTTCCAACCTGGGCCAGTTTGTTCCTCCTAAGGCAGCCTGGGAGCTGTTCCCTGCCTGTCCTCCCCCCGCCCTGATTCCTGGAAACTCATCATGTTGTCGCCAGACTTAGTGTGGACACCAGATTGGCTCAGTCCACTGCAGCTCAAACAGAACCGCAGGGTTCAAACAATGGGGGCATGTACCTCTACACCCAATAATCCTCTCTTTCCTTAGAACTTCCTGAAACCTGCTTTCTCAAAGTACAGGGTATGTCATGTCAGACTATGCCCAAATCTCCTCTCCTTTATCATAAATGCTGGGATGGGATGGTCTATCAGTATCGATAGTATATTCCAATTACAAAATCCCTTGTCTTTATTTTTCCTTTGATCTTCACCCCAATTTTGCCATGCTTCTGCTTCTGGTTCCCAGATTTCTTACAAGAATATACCTTCTTAATATAAAATGTTACCCCCTTCCTCTTGTACTTGTCCTGTTTCTTTTGAATAAAGTATAGCCATACAGAGCCACAACCTAGTAATAATGCGCTTCGTCCCACCAATTCCCAGTGACGCCTATGAGGTCGAATTTGCCCCCGTGCATTAGGACCGCCAGTTTCTTGTTTGTTATCTAAACTTTGGGCACGTGTGTATAGATACTTCAGGACCTGGGTTTTACCACTGGTTTCTTTGTTAGATTTTGTCTCCTGTGAATTTCTGGGTGAATTCTCAACTGCTGTTCTGGTATTTAACTTTTGAGGATTTATACTGACAGCTTGGCCTTCTCTCGTCCCCTTCAGTTTAAGAGCCCTTTTGATTAGCTTTGCCTGACATCTGGCAAATACTTTCTTACCAGCCTTGGTTAGGTATACTCCATCTCTGGCCAAGCATCTGTCAACCCTTTATTGTAACCTTTGAACCAGAAATTCAAATCCCATTCTTAGACACCACCTTCTTAGCCTAAGTTAGCTTTCCTCTTCTGCATCTCTTGCCTTCAAAGTGCAACGATGAGGAAGGCACAGCCCGTACCCCCATGTTCACCTTCTTACCCAAGTCTTCAACACGGCTAGCATGACTTTTTAGGTGACTCCTGCTCTTGTGAATGACCAGCAGTCACCTTTTGTCATCTGTTTTGATAAGTCTTGGGAGGGCTGTTGTCACATCTCGGATACATGCCCCAGGAAAACAAAAGACCTTTTTATTGTTGCTATCAGGTCAGCAGATAGCTACTTCGGTACTAATCACTGCTACCTACCCTTCTTCCTCCCATCCTTCCTACATGTCCTCTCATCTGAGTGCTTT
The DNA here is from genome assembly GCF_900497805.2 of Vombatus ursinus. Taxonomy (NCBI): domain Eukaryota; kingdom Metazoa; phylum Chordata; class Mammalia; order Diprotodontia; family Vombatidae; genus Vombatus; species Vombatus ursinus. The sequence continues at coordinate 4,660,214 of NW_020951147.1, forward strand.
TGTGGCTCTGCTTTATCACTTAGGGGACCTTCTGAGGCTTCTTCCTTCTCAAGGCACCCAGCTCTCTCCTCTTTAGGAGAAGCCCCAAATCTGTTTTCTTTTCTCCCGTGTACTATCCACCCCTATCTCTACACCTCCCTTCTTTCGCTCTCTCTTCTTTCCTTCCCTCCTACTCTCATTGATGGGCAATGGTCCAATCCTTTTTTAAACTCTGTTAAGACAGCCCTCCTTTGCTTTTCTCTCCTCTTTGTAGCATGTTTCCACCCTCCATCATTCTGAGAAGGGCCGAGCCTCCTCTCCTCCCCCAGGTCCCCTTTCCCCTGCCCAATAAAGCCCCCCTTCTGTTTCCTTTTTGGAGTTCTTCATCCTCCCTGCAACCTGGAGTGTGGGGAGCTGTTTCTCCAGTTCCTTTGTGTGGGAGATCGGCCCACATTTGGAACACAGATAACGGTCCCACAGCTATGGCAGGAATGCCCATGGTCCCTGCCCACTTTCCCTCCTCCATTTCAGCCTCTTTTCTTAAGGTGTTGCCTGTATGAACGGAATTCTCTCATTGTCTGCCCAGCGTTTTCTTTATCTTGCCAGTTCCTTTCTCCCTCCCTTTCTAGAGTATCCCTCTTCAGGTTGGATTCACTCCCCCTCCTTAATCCTTTAGCCTCCTAAATCTTCCCTTATCCTGCATCACTTAAAATCTAGGAGACTCTGAACCAGCGTCTGGATCTGGAAAGTGTTACATTGCCCCCCCCAAATTTCACCAAAGGTTTCGCCAAACTCAACCTCGGACCTGCTTCAGTAGCCAAACCCCTCCAAGCCACCTCTTTCCTTCCCTCTTCCCCCATGGAAACTGGGAGCAGAGGCAGAGAAAAGTTACCAGAAGTTACCAAGGAGGCAGAGAACAGTTAAACCCCCACAGGCATTGTTAACAGTCCTTCAGCAGCAGCATCTCCTATTCTTAGCATCAACAGTGTGTTTGGATGTCTCACGTTCTAACTTTATATTTTCTTCTATTTTGGTTTTGATCTTTGTTCTAAAAAGGCAACGAATGAAGTTAATGTTTAGACAGCTGCTTTGGAAGTGACTCCCCCCCCACACACACACTGGTAACCATTCATTTAGGGTCCCTTAGATATAATCAGTTTCACTTTTTGGTGCTATGTGGAACACAGGCCTGGAGTCAGGAAGACTTATCTTCCTGAGTTCAAATTTGGCCTTAGACACTTACTAGTTGTGTGACCTTGGGCAAGTCATGTAATCCTGTTTATTTCACTTTTCTCATCCATAAAATGAGCTGGAGAAGGAAAGGGCAACAGTAAATCACTCCAGTGAATCTTTGCTAAGAAAACCCGAAATGGGGTCACAAAGAGCCAGACTGACTGAAAAACAACTCGACAAACATTCAACACTTGCTGATTCTTTTTTGAAATAAACTACTTATTACATAGAGGTGTAAGGCTTCCGTGTCTCCCTGACTTCAAACTCTTTTCAAACTGCCCAGTAAAGCCCCCTGTCTGTTTCCTTTATGGAGTTCTTCATCCTCCCTACAGCCTGGAGTGTGGGGAGCTGGTTCTCCAGTGTCTGTGTGTTCTCCTCCAGAGGGAGATCGGCCCACGCTTGGAACACAGGTAACGGTCACACAGCTATGGCAGGAATGTCCACGTTGCCTGTACGCTCAAGGTCCCTGCCCACTTTCCCTCCTCCATTTCAGCCTCTTTTCTTAAGGTGTGGCCTGTGTGAATGAGCCATATTTTCCAACATCTTTTTTGCCATCGTTGGCTTTTGAAGTCACCCAAAACACAATGGAGGGTCTAATGGAATTCTCTTGACATTTTCTGCCCTGTCCTTAAAGGATTAGTCCTTTGCAAGCAGCAATTATCTTTGTGATGGTCTGATCAGGAACAATGTGGAACATTCCTCCTTGTGTTGTTGGTTCATAAGAAAACCTGTCTCTCTCTCTCGAGAACCTGGAAGCCATCCTTCCATTGATGGTTTCTGCTTTTGATACCCAACAATGTCATTTTGGCCTTTAGATAAGGACATTGAATTAAGGATATGACCTCATGCCTGAGGCTCTTAGCACATCTCTGCTCCCTTTCCCTGGCCCCGTCACCCTCTTGTGATGTCTCCCCGATTAAAATGACAGCTTGAGAGCGATGGTTTTTCTACTGCTTTTCTATTTGTGCTTAGCACGAGGGATACAAGTAGTACATAGTAAGCACTTAATCCATTCCTACATAGTAAATGCTATTTGCACACGGCAGGCTATAGAGTTGCCCATCATTAGCACTTAATATAGCTTTTAATTTAGTGATTCACCCATAAAAGGGAAGAGGGCCCCTCAGGACTGGGGGCCATTTTGTTTTTACTCTGCTCTATGGGTTTCCAGTGCCAAAGAATGATCACCTAGTGGACAGTCAAATGGTGGAGAACTTCTTTATGCCTTAAGACCCATACCCAGAACCTTTTCAGCTTAGTAGAAACCATCAGAGCTTCTAAAGACTTGGGCCATGGAAGAAAGCCTTTGGGAACAACAGAGAAATCAGTTGGAATATTGAATCTCACCAAGTATAAGAAGGTGCCGATTGGACTTACCAATCACACACTACTAGACTTGAATGTCTAACTCTTAAGGTTCTAGGAGATGGGAGCTGAGCTTAGGCTCCGAGTGTGAGTAGTAGACCAAGGATGGCAGAAAGAAAGCCATCTCCAACAAAGATCTGAAGGCAAGAATGAGTGAGTGCAAGAGAAAAGGAGATGGGCCTGGATGGAGATATGTGTAAGAACAGTGGGAGATAAAATGGGATTGGTCAAGTAGGGTGGGGTTGGATTTAGGGTTAGGGTTAGGGTTAAGACTTACTTGTACAGGAAGTAGGGAACTGCTGAGAGTGCCCTGGGAATCATGGTGTTTCAGTCAGATCTGTGAGAGGTTAAGAGCCCCCAAACAACATCACCCCAAAGTATCCGCAGAAGTTGTCTGCACCGCCCTGGCTGCTGGGCTGTCTTTGTGCCTGCTCCTAGGGAGCCTGGAGGGGAAAGAAGAGTGGGAAGAGCCCAGTCCTCGGGTGGGGTGACAGGATATTAGCCCTGTGGAATGATAATGGCACCTCTCCCCCAAGGTGGCTGTGAGGATCGAGCACGGTCCGGGCACATAGCAAGCCCTATCTGAATTCTAGCTATGATTATCCTTGCCATGGACACCAGTTACCAACTGACGCTGATGGCCGGGAAGCCCCCCTAAACCATAGTCCTGCCTCCTGCATGTCAGTGGTTCAGTATCAACCTGAGATGGCGTTATCGATGGAAATGAAGATGTAACATCACCTGCTTTGTCGCTGCACCCTAAGGAAATGCTTATGAAATGATCAGACGTGCATTCGTTCATCTGCAGGGCAACTTGGCCAGGGTCACAGACACTGGAGCTGTGGGGTCTGGGGTCACACTGAGGTCTCTGCTGAGCAGTTTCGGGGTTCAGCTGTTTCTGTCCCCTTCTGAACTCCAGTGACAGTATATACGTCCAAAGACATCACTTGGCACTAGTCTGGTCAGTGCTCTATGTTTGGGGGGGTCTCTGACAATCTTACGCACGCTTACCACCTGCAAAGTCCTTCCTTGGGCCAGAGTTCTTCTGGTTTCCATGTGAATCCCGTTAGAAATGGGGTGGAGAGCAGAAAGATATGAACTGATGCCGAGTGAAGTGAGCAGAACCAGGAGAACATTGTACACAGTAACAGCCACACTGTGCAATGACTCCGCTCTTCTTAGCAATGCAAGGATCTAAGACAACTCCAAAAGAGTCATGATGGAAACTGCTATGCACATCCAGAGAAAGAACTATGGAGTCTGAATGCAGATGGAAGCAGACTGTTTGCTCGCTTTTTTTCTTCTTTCTCATGGCTTTTCCCTTTGGTGCTCTAATTCTTCTTTACAACATGACTAATGTGGAAATGTTTAATATGATTGTACATGTATCACCTATATCAGAATGCATGCCGTCTTGGGGAGGGAGAAAAAAATTTGGAACTCAAAATCTTATAAAAATGAATATTGAAAATTATCTTTACATGTAATTGGAAAAAAAGGAAAAAAAAATAAGAAATGGGGTGGAGATCACTGAATGTGTGGGGCCTCTGAAATCCAGTGCTGCAGGGAAGGGACCAAGGAGAGGCCAGGATGAAAGGGAACCCCCTCCTTCCCACTCAACTGGACACTAGCAAAGGCCGCAGGCAGAGTACCTGGTGAGATAAGCCTCAGGGCCAGGCATGAGTGGATTGAGAAAAGAATGGAGCTCAGCAACAGGCTTCCCTGCCCCGGCTCAGCAGACAGGCTTGGGGCCCAGTGAGGAGGGAGGAAGCCGGGCCCTGTGGGCTTCCTCAGGCCCTGGGATGACAAGTATCTTCCTGGCCTCCTTACCATCTTCTCCTCCACCCCTGGGGTCTACAGAACCGCTACCCTGAACCTTAGCTGCACCCAGGCCTCCCAAACCCCAGCTGTGTGGGAGGTGGGGCAGGGCAGGGGATATCCTCAGAAGAAGTGGACGCTGGGAGGATCACTGCAGTCTCCGCCTTGGCCCTGGGCCCTCCAGACATTCCTGGGGTGGAGGGGGACAGACGACATAGAGTGGCCAGCTACGTCCTTCCCCAGAGCCCAGGCTTCTCCAGCCTGGCACGAAGCAGCTGCTCGTGGGCTCTAACGTGGAGCCGCCGCTGCTCTGGGTCACAGATCCGGAACGAGAGTGGGCGTCAGGGCAGCAGGGCATGGGGCCTGGCAGAGAAGCAGCTGTCCCTTCCCACGTCCTCGCTTCCCCTAAATAAGGAAGTCATTCTTCTGCCTTTCAGCCGGCAGAGGAGACACACACACTCCCAGGCAGCTGGTAAGAAATCACCAGTTTATTGAATGAAAAATCCCAACAGCAACTCCCCCCATACCCACAGCCCCAGCCAAGAGAACAGCTGAGCCCAGGCAAGGTGCTTTGGACGGCAGGACTGAGTCACAGGACAGGAGGCCGAGCTAGGAGGACGCCTTTCAGGACAAAGTTCTTTCCAAACTCTGGGGCAGGGAAGAGGGCCTTCGTGGACAGAATACTGGAGGACTGACCTGCATTAAAATCCCCCCAGAGTTTGGGGTGGGGGAGGGGGAAGCTAGGGCTCAGACACTGGCGTCCATGAGGAGGAGCAGGAGAATGAGGCTGGAGAGGAGGGATCCTAGCAGGGTCTCGGCCCCACTGGGGAGGCTGCTCCTTAGGGCGGGGGGCTCACAGAGGGAGGAGGGGAGAAGACACAGCTGCAAGGCGGGCAGATGGAGTACTGGGACCGGAGGAGCCGGAGGGCACAGGGCCTGGAGTGCATGGATGGGTGGGGTGGGGCGCGGGAGATAGAAGCCAATGAGTGCTCGAGGACACACACACAACATCTACACGGACACTCCTGGGACACTGGGGACGCTGGGCAGGGCCTGGGGGAGGGGGGCAGGAGATGGAGAGGCGCAGCCACCCTGCCTGCCTCTGTCCCGGTGGGCTCAGGCCGACCTTCTGTCTCCCTGGGGACAGCCAAGTTGACTTCAGGCAGAGATGACGTTGGTGGGGGCGCAGTGACTAACTCCTGACAAACCGCTGGGTACTCACAGGGGACCGTAGCCTGAAAGGAAGGGGACAAGTAACTTTGGGAGATGGTGGCCTCGAACCCAGAGGTAGAGGCCAGCGATGCTTTGTCCTTGGGTGGACTCGGGCTCCAGGGGTTGGGGGTGGGGCCCCCTTGGAAGAGTTTGCTTAAATTCCAGTAATGAGGCTCAGGGCCCAAGTGAGGGGGTGGGGAGGAGAGGTAAGGGGGTGGGGGGAGTGACCAGCTTCCCCAGTGGCAGCGTCCCTCAGGCCCCAGGCCTGCCGGCGTCCCCCTCCCCCAGGAGGTGCCCCGGACCAGCAGACGACACGAGGGAGAACAGCGGGGGCCTCGGCCAGGAGGCAGGGCGGTCAGGTGGACTTGCTGCCGCCGAACAGGCCCACTGGGAAGTGCTTGACGTGAGTGGGCCACTGAGCAGCCAGCTGGAAGAACTTGATGTCACTCCACTCCACGCCGTCGATGGACACTGAAGGCAGGAGATGGGGATGAGACCGTGGGCACTGGGTGGGGGAGATGTGGGGAGGGGACCGTGGGCACTGGGAGAGGGGGAGAGAGGGGACAAGGACGTGGGCACTCGGAATGGGGGATGATAGGGGGGAGGGGGCCAAGGGCGCTGGGCCCCTCCCCCTCAGCTCCTCCCCGATCACCCCACCCCTCCTCACCTCTCAACATGGTCTGCTGTTGCTTGGCCGAGCAGATGAGGCGGCTGATGCCCTCGATGACCTGGCTCTTGGAATCCACCTCCTTCTCTCGAGGCTTCTTGCTCAGGAAGATGGTGGGCACTGTCAAGCATGCCACCCATCAGGGCCACTGGCACAGCAACCCCCGCCCTGCCCTCCTTTCCTCCGATGCCCAAGGTCCCCTGCGAGGAGACGGAGGGCACGGGCATTCTGCCCACATCCAGGGAAAGAACACTGTCGCGCAGCCCCAGAGGCGGGCAGGGCAGCGAGGAAGGAGAGAGATGAATGGGAGGGATCGTGGCCCGGGGGGGGCCCAGCCTTCCTCCCAGCACCAGGTGAGCTCTGGCTCAGGGCCCTGCCGCCCCCGCCAGGCTGACCGCCCCAGCACACACACATGCACTCTCCTGCTTTGTCTCTCAACTCGAGGGACCTAGAACCTGAAAGGAGGGGTCAGGGACCCGAGGCCCCATGGCAGGCACTGGCACAATGTACCCTGAGGGCCAAGCTAGTCTTGTCAATCGAGGAAAAAAAAAAAGGCTTTGAGGAGGGGCCTGGGGGTTCAGACCCTGAATCCTGCCGGCTCGGCTTGTTTCCTTCCCTGCCTCAAGCCGCGGCCAAATCGGGAAGATCTCTCCGTCTACACGTCTGAACCTCTCTGAATCAAGCAGAGCCCGGGGCATCCTGCCGCCCAGCAGACAGTAGCCCCTGGTCAGGGCCCGGCTCAGGCCCGGCCCTGGGGCCCTTCTCCCAGCACGGCAGACAGACAGTGAAGGCTGCCCGACCCCCGACCGGGGCGGAGCGAGGCAGCCTCCCAGGGCTCACCTTTCTTGTTCTTCTCCTTGGTGACCACGGTCATGGCCATGGTGCCGGAGAGCTGTGCCTCGTTGCCGTGTGGCAGCCGGGACACCTGCACCGAGCGGAAGACGCTCTTGAGGGTGTTCTTGGAGCTGGCGTCCCTCTTCTCACCTTCCCGCCGCCGCTCCCCAGGGTGGGCCAGCCAGTAGTCGACTTGCAGGCCGATGACGTCCCCGTACGGGCTGTTGGGACTCCTGGAGGCGAGCGGAGACAGAAGGAGCTGGAGGCGGAGCGAGCCGGCTTGCCCTAGGAGGGCTTCCGCTCTCCTGGGGGCGGGGCGGGGGATGGGAAGAGGAGCCCAGGCTCCCCTCCTCTGGACTGTCCATTGACTGGGCAGCCCTGCCGGAGAGCTGCGGAGCCCGGGCTCCCCAGGGAGACAGCGGGAACACAGCGCGCGTGTGTGTGTGAGTGCGTGTATGAGACACAGCATGAGTACGTGTGAATGCGTGTATGAGACACAGCGTGAGTACGTGTGAATGCGTGTATGAGACTGTGAGTGCGTGTGAATGCGTGTATGAGACAGCGCGTGCGTGAGTGCGTGTATGAGACACAGCGTGAGTGCGTGTGAATGCGTGTATGAGACAGCGTGTGAGCGCGTGTATGAGACAGCGCGTGTGTGTGAATGCGTGCATGAGACACAGTGTGTGCGTGTGAATGCGTGAGACACAGCGCATGCGTGCGTGAATGTGTGTATGAGACACAGCGTGTACGCGCACGTGTTGTGTGTCAGTATGAGTGCATGTGAATGCGTGTATGAGACAGCGTGTGAGTGCATGTGAATGTGTGTGTGAGAGTGTGTGTCAGTGGGAGTGCATGTGAATGTGTATGAGAAACTGTGTGCACACGTGTATGTGTGTGTGTGTGTGTGTGTGTGTGTGTGAGAGAGAGAGAGAGAGAGAGAGAGAGAGAGAGAGAGAGGCTTGTGAGCGCCTCCTGTCAGAGTCAGCGCCAAGGAGGCTGTGAGGGATTCTGCGCAGCCCAACGGGAAGGCTCTCCAGGTGTGAAGGTCCCCTCCAGCACCACTGAACCTGAGCTTCTGCCTGACATTCCAGGCCTCCTCGGTCCATTTCCCTTATTCTACAAATGCCCGAGGGTGGCTCTGCCTCTCAATGCCAGGCTGGGGTGCTGGGGAGCCTCAGAGGTGTCTGAGCAGGGGAGCGACCTGGTCATGTCGGGGTTTGGGGACTGTCTGGCTGATGCGGGGGGACGGCCCGCAGCCTTCAGGGGCAACGGGTGCGGCCAACCACTCCACCAGGGGTGGGGGAAGGAGAGCCTTCACAAGCCAGCCCCAGGATCCTCAGAGGCAGGGGGCGCCCCGAGGACTGAGCGCATTCCCTGTTTCACAGCACTTTGAGCTCTAGGATAATTTTAGCACCACGGGGGAAAAGCAGCTGACGCTTTCCTGAAAGGAGGCGTCAGACATAATAGGTACAGAGGCCACATCGTCCTTCCTGCTAGGTGTTCTCGTTTTTAAATATTAAACCAGGATGGGGAAGGAAGGCAGGGGTGAGGCCCAGGGACAGTAAGTATCAGGGGGAGAAGGGCCAAGCCGGGCAGCTGGATCACAGACAAAGAGGCCTCCTTAAGGAACCAGGGGGTAGGAGACGACAGAGGGAGACGGAGGCCTGTCCACGGGGCCACGCCACGCCACGCAGGGCCACGGACTGCCCTTACTCCCACTGCCCCACCGGGCAAAGCCAGGAGAAGTTGATGGTACAGGAGGAGAAGGTCAAGGGCAGGTGGAGCTGACCAGAGGCACCCAGGAGGGTCAGTGAGGACGCCTCAGTTGCTTCCCTGCAGGCGGCAGAAACCATCCACCCCCCTCACAAACGGCAGAAAGAAGCCCCCTCCAACTTCACCTGGCTGTTCCTGGGGAAGAGCCCGAGCCTTGTGGGAAGGCCTGCTGGGGCTCATGCACCCCAAGAGATTCAGCAGAGGGCCAGGCTGGCCAAATGGACAGAGAGCTGGCCCCAGACCCAGGGACACGGGCCCAACGCCTGCCTCTGAGGACCCCGAGCTGGCCCGTGCTCCTCTAGGACATCTAAGCTGCAAAGGGGGGTGCCAACTGGCAGAGGGGGCTCCCTCCTGGGGAGTTCCTTCTCCCAACAAAATCACAGGGTTGGCCCCTGCTGAGTTCACCTCGAGGTGTACTGGGCGGGGGCAGAGAGTGGGGCGGGGGGCCGATGGTGGCAAGGCTTACCCAACCACAGCCAGCGCGCTGCTCATGGAGGGGGAGGAAGGGGGCGTGGCCAATGCATCCCGACTCAGGCCAGAGCTGGAAGGTGGGGACGTGGAGGGGACAGTGAGGCTGACCACGGGCGTGTCGTCACCGTCACCTGAGGAGGAGAGACACCGCTGCCCAGAGAGCTCTCCTGCCCCGCGCCCCGCCCCCCTGGCCGTGACCCTGCAGCAGAGAGCGCACCCACCCCTCATCTCACCTGCTGTGAGAGGGGAGTCCTCCACCAGGCCTACTTTGACCACCTGAAGAGAAGGAAACACAGGGGAGTGTTGGCTCCTTCCCTTGGTCCCCGTGCTGGCTTCCTCTTCCACCTGGCGTCCACGTCAGGTGCCACGTGGCGCCTTGCCCACCCACACTCCAGACCAGCTTCTGGCAGGGAGCATCAGCAAGCACAAAAAGGGAAAGAAAGCTCCTCGTGCGCTGAGCCTGCCAAGGATTTGTTTCCCCAAAAAGAAAAACTCCAAGAGGCAGCTAGGTGGCCCAGTGGATAGAGCTCCGGTCTTGGAGTCAGGAGGACCCAAGTTCAAATTCAGCCTCAGACACCTGACACTTACTAGCTGTGTGACCGTGGGCAAGCCACTTAACCTCGACTGCCTCAGCAAAAACCAAACAAAACCAAACCAAACCACAAAAAAAAAGAAAAAACAAACTCCAGAGAATTCTGAGAGGAAGAGAGGCTCGGGGCGGGGGGAGCCAAGTTGAACTGGAAAGTCCACTAGATGCAGGCTGTTCACATCATCCAAGTCTGTCTGGAGATCTGCAGAAGGAGCCTGACCAGGTGCAGCAAGCACTGGGGCTTTCTGGGCCTGGCCGGGTTCCAGCCAAAGGAAGCGGGGCAGGACCAGGAAGGGGGTCCTGCTGCCTGGAGAACGCATGGCATCTCACGCCCCGGCTTCTGTGCCGGACCCTGCTGTGCTGGGAGCTCCCTCCCAGGCCACCTTGGCCGCCCCTCCAGGGCTCCCCGCTATGGCGCGCTCTGGAGGAAGCGCTCGCCTGGGATCCTAGGGCATGTGTGATCTAGGTCTGCAGGAAACCAAGGCAGTGCAGTGAGAAGCAGACTCTGCCCACCAGCTCTGGAGAGCTGAGGAGCAGCAGGGGGTGGCAGCCTCTACAGAAGTCCCTTGTCACTTTGGAGAGCTGGGAAGGGCCTGGGAAGGAGACACCTGTCCACCTCAGTTAACTGAAATCGCTGGCAGAGGCAAAAACGGGCTCTGCTTCCCGGCCCTCCAATGCACGCTGACTGGTGGCCAGCTGAGGCCCACAGGCCAGGCCATGGCTTCTCCCCGAAGGGAAAGACGCAGGCTGCTTTTGCACTTCCTTCTCTACTCCCTGCTCGGGCAGTAAACGCCACGGTCCCCAAATCACCAGGAGCTTGGCCAGGAGAGGTTTCCCTCTACGGCATACGGTCAGGGGGGTGTGGGGGCCCACAGGAGAGCCCCAAAGCCTGGGGGGCTCGTGGGAGGAGAAGGGGGGACTCACCCCAATGAAGGGAATAAACTTCTGGTAGGAATCTTCATCTTGGCTGTTGGGAAAGAAGGGGAGACGGCCGTGTGAGCAGGGGCGCTGCCAGGAGACTCCCAGAGTGAAGGGGAAAATGCGTACTCACAATTTGTGCTTGCAGGTCAGCATGGCCTCCGCCACGGGCAGCTGGTGCGTCACACCAGCCCCACTCACGTACTGCATCACGCGGCCGACCACGTCCAGCGGCTCTGCGGAGAAGGAGGGCGGGGAGGGCCGCTCACCCAGGGGCCCGAGACTGCGGCCGCCTTTCTGACCCTTCTCAGCCCCGCCAGCCGCCGCCTTCATCATCGACCTCTGCCCACTGTCTCCTCTGGAGTCTCCCCCTCCAGTTCTCTCCCTCACCACACCCGCTGCTGAGCCCCTGGCCTGGACGGCTCCCCCAAGACTGAAGCTCATTGAGTGCAGGGGACTTAGACCCAATCCCAGGGCTCAGCCCCGAGGCCTTCGGAGAGACCTCTGGCTGCCTCCGGGCCCACGCTGGAAACAGACTCCAAAGGACCCCGCCGGCTTCTCAGATGACGAAGCAGTGGCGAGGCGGGGGTGCCTTGGGGGCACCGCCCCTGCCTGCCTGCGGTGCTTCCTCAGGGCCACTACCTGAAACCGGGGGCTCCGAGCGGCTGAATAAGTCCCTCCAGGCTGGGTCGAGGAAGGTGCTGCTGTACCTGCTGTCCACCGAGCCTATGTACTTGGCAACAGGGTGAGAGCCTGGCGGAGGGAGATGCCGTGGGTGAGAGCCGGCTGCCCGTGCCCTGGCCCCTTGGATCCCCCTGCCCCTGCGGCGGCAGCAACGCCCTCGCTCACCCAGGGGGACGATGAGGAAGCGCATGTAGCCCAGCCAGTCGGACGTCTTGTTGGCCAAGGCCTTGACAAAGAACCGGAGAATGGAGCTCAGGTAGCTCTGGCCACCCACGGCCACCACCTTCACGGGCCTCGGCATGGACGAGTTGCAGTTGCAGCTGGGGAGGGAGCAGGGGGCGGGCGGTGAAGTGGTCTCCCAGGGGCTGCTCATGCAGGCGCAGGGCCTACGGAAAGGCACTGGGGGCACAGGGGCCGGTGACCGGCCTCGAGCCTGGCAGAGGCTGAGGACACCGGACCTTTCCTCCAGCCGCCCCTGGGGCTTCTTGGGGGGAGGGGCTTCGATGCAGGGGTCGATGGCTGGTTTCAGAGAAGGGGCGGGGGTCGGAGCCCTTACTATCTCTGGATGCGGGTGAGCAGGGCCGAGAGCACAGCCTGGACTTCCACGGTGGAACACGTGCACACCACGGGCCTCCGCTGGTCCTGAAGCAGTTCTGCTACGTACTGGAAGGGAAGCACAGGCTGTGGGTCAGGCTGGAGCGAGGGAATGAGGGTCCCTGACTCTGCCCTTGCCGGCCCCTCCAGGAGTCTGGGCCAGGGCTAACCCCCAGGGGCCTCCTGGGGAGACCCTCCTGTGAGTTGTTCCTAGGACTCTAGGCGCTGGATCCTCGACTCAGACCTCAGGAAACTGTGGCCCGCCCATGGTCCAGGTTGGGACGAGGCCCAGGGGGCACCAGAGACTGAGCAGCGGCGAGGCCGTCCCCCTCCGCCCTCACCTGGCCCTGCCAGTCGGTGGTGTTCACGAGGATGACGTTTTCTGGGAGGGCTGCGTCAGACACCAGGATCTGATTCAGCTGGTCGTATACCACCTTTCTTGGGACCTAGGCAGAGACAGGGGCGAAGGTGCTCCATCAGGTCCTCCCCAGGGGCCCGTGTGGGGAGGGAAGGAAGAGAGGGGGATGATGGGGAGGAGAATCAGGTCTTGGGCACAGAGCCTCCGCATGGAGGGGAGGGGGCAGCTGCAGGCAGCGCCTGAGACGTGTGACCTGCATCGCGATGAACAGGAAAGGCAGAGGAGCCGGAGCCAGGGTGGCGGCAGCGCAGGCTCGGGGAACGGGAGAGCAGACAGGCATGTCAGTCCCCACACGGGCCTGCAGGTGCTCACAGGGCTGGCCTCTTCCCTAAGACTGGCACCACCAGGGGACAGGGGGTGGGCCAGCCCAGAGAATCGCCTCACTTGTCACCTGTCTGAGGCATCCTCACAATGTCACCAGCCTTCACTGGGAAAGCCCGTGGCCAGCAGCATCACCAGGAGAGTCCTGGAGCTGGGGGGGCGGGGGAACCAGAGGATCCAATCTGACCCCGACACGGACAAGAATGCCCTGGCCCGGCGTCTGCCCCAAGACCCCAGAGCACAGGCACTGTCTCTTGAGGAAGCCCAGGTCTTCCTGACATCAGACCTCCTTGGAACGTGCCCCCCTGGTGCCGAGCTCTGTCCTCTGGACCAAGAACGAGTCTAACCCTCAACCACTCCTGGAAAACAGATGGTCTGGGGGTCCCCCCCACCTGAGCCCCATCTTCCACTCCACCCTCACACTATAGAGACCCCGTGACCCTCCAGGCCCTTTGCCGTTCTGGCTGCCTTGCTCTGGACACTGCAGCTCCCTTGACGCCCCCCACCTCTGATCCATTTTTCAAAATGGGATATTTCCCCATTCCGGAATCCCCAGTTTAAAGACACAGTGCCACAGAGAAAACACTATTTGACACAGGGCCCGGGCAGGGGGCAGCCTCAGACCCTTGGGTAGAGTGGCGGGTGGAAGGGGGCCTGGGGCAAAGGTCTTCTCAATCAATCAATCAACAGGTCTCCACTCAGTGCTTAAAGGGAACAGAACTTCCCTGCAAGTCTACTGGGAGGAGCCAGGAGCTTGTGAACTTCAGACAGAATTTACCAAGCAGCCAAAGACAGAACAGGACGGAATCTCTTTCCCTGATGTTCTCATCTATGCAATGGGCACTACGGAAATGTGATTGCTGCCATCTGTGTGCACCCCGAGGTCTCACACTCAGGGCACACCTACCTGGGTGCTGTGGCCGAGGTCAGGAGACCGCTCACTGTCCGAACTGTTCGTCCTCTCACTCAGAGGCTTGGAGAGCTGCCGCTCCTTCAGGGGGGTACTCCTCTTCTGCCTGGGGGTATGCACCCCGTCCATTTTGCTGCCAGAGATGAGGAGAGGAAGGTATACATGACATCTTACCGCTACCGAGGGGTCCGAGGGATCCACGAGGCTCGAGGCTCAGCTCTGCCTGCAGGTACCTGGGGGAGGCGGAGCCCTGGAGATCCGCCTTGCCCGACTTCATGGGTGTTTTCACTTTCTCTGGCACAACCAGGGTGGTGCTGCTGTCTCCAAACATGTCCTGGTCACTGATGTCCTGTCACAGAGGGGGAGAAGCGAGGGCGCCGTTTGTACCCATTGACCCTGCCCGACAGGACCCTAAGATTCCAGTGGGCCTGGAAGCCCCTGATGGGGTACTCCTTGCAATGATGCAAATCACAGCTCATCTCTCCCTCCCTGCCTTATCACCTGGAGCACCTCATCATAACTGACAGGGAACCCCTTTTCAGGCTAGACTGCTCTGGACGTTCTCAAGGACCAGGCTAAATGACCCCCATTTTCTGCCCTGCTCAAGACCCATCTTCAGGAGGCTGTCAAACAAGGCCCTCTCTCAAGGTGAATTAGAACCCAAGACTGTGGCAGACACAGTGACTGTCCCCAAGGGAGGTACAACATGGCCACCAGCTAAAGCTGGGGTAGACTGAAAGGGGAAGGGATGACCTTGGGGTGAAGGGAGTGTTGGCAGAGATGATCACCAGAGGGGAAGCCTGGCCGCCGGAGGGACCCAGGCAGTGGCCTGGCGAGCTCAGAGTCTCATTTCTGGATGCCCACCTGCAGCACTCTGACGCACACATACCAGAGGATCGTTCTCAGTCAGACTGTCATCCGGGTTTTTGATCCAAGAAGTAGCTTTGACTCTGTCCAGAGCAGTCAATTCCAACTGTAAGAGCCCCAAGTATCAATCAGTATTAAAAAAATGTTCCTTTATCCTAAGTTTCACCATAGTTTCAAAGGTGCTCAAAGAACACTCCTTGGCCATCATCATCATAAGAACCTTTGGAAAGCCCAGCCCCGAGTCACCCCCGGGTGACTCCTGGAGCTATCAAGGTGATGACGCAATCAGTCATGGCGCCAGCATCTGCCCTTCCCTGGCCCCATCTGAGTCTGCTGCCCCAAACGGCTGCCGGCCCTGGCTGCTCCCTCCCCCACAGTGATGGACCCTATGCCCCTCCAGCGCCTCTGGCACTCCCAATGCAGAATTAACCGACTTCCCCTTCTGCTCCTTCCATCCTCTGGCTCTTACACGCTGCACCCTTGGCCACCCTTTCGAGACCGGCTTTGCCTTGCGTCCCTGCCAGTCAATGCCACTTCTGCACTCTCCATCTGTCACCACCAGGCAGAAGCCTCTCCTTAGATTGTGAGGTTCACTCTACCCCAATCTATCTCCCAATCCAGACCACAGTGGCTGTTCCTTACTGGCTCCCCTGCGCCCACCCACCGTGCCCCCAACATCTTCCCTTTCCACCCCCAATTCCTGCCCACGAGGACACTGGTGTTCTCTGAAATCTTCTCACCTCCACGTGCCTCCACCCAGCTCCCAGGACCCCTTCAGGGGGGTTCACACCCTTGGTCTGATCATTACCCACGAGTGTTCCCCTTTCATGACCAAGCTCCTTTGTCAAGGAATATTCTTCTTGTCCCATCTCTCCCTAGTCTCCCCCTCCCCACCTCCCCATTCCTCAGGTCTTTCTAAGGCTCTGGCCACAGACTCCTGCCTTCTTCACCTCAAACCAAACTCGGCACAATCCTTTACTCTCTGGTCTCTTCAAACCTTTGTCCCGTAGCTTCTGGTGCCCTGTCAAAGCCCAGCCCTAGATGACTCCACTCCTCCACGTGTGCTGAGTGGCGCTGGAGGAAGGGGCCGCTACCAGTTCCTGTTCTCCCACTGCCCCTCGGTCCTCCTTGCACCAAGGCTACTAATTGTCCCAGTCTTCTCCTCCTGAGTCTCCCCCACCCTCTCATGTCCTGCCCCCAGCTCCTCGACCCCCATCCTGTCCTCCCAAGCTCCTGTCTAAGAACAAACCTTTGAGCTCCCACCGCCCATGTCCGTCAGCAGACTGCCCCTCACCATCACCCCCTTTCTGTATGCAGTCATTTCCGACCCCTCGTGATCTTCTGGGTCCTTCCCAGATGCCTAAAGACACGCCCAACTCCCTTCCCAAAAAGATCCTCCGTAGATGCTGCCATCCTGCTGCCAGCCTCCGGGGAAAGCTGCCCATCCTTGGGTGCCCCCACTCCTCTTTCCCTGACCCTGTGCAGTCCAACTTCCGATGTCAACAGTGCCCCCCCGAAGTAACCAATGATACCCTAACTGCCAAATCTGGCAGTCTGTTCTCAGTCAACTCTTGTCAGTGCTGACCACCCTGGCTTCTGGCTGGGTTTTCATGACACTGCCCTTCCCTGGTCTCCTCCTACAGTCTCCATCGCCAACTGCGGTCATCATCTATGCTACAACTGCCGAGTGTGGGTGTGCCCCAAGGTTCTGCCTGAGCCTTTTTTTCTTCTAGTTTCTTACTTGATCTCACTAGCTTTCACAGATTCCCAGATTTTTATCCAACCCCAGGCTCTCTCCTAAGTTCTAATCAATCAACCAACCAACGTTTATTAAGCACCTACAACGCGCCAGGCGCTGTGCTCAACATTGGGCACACAAAGAGGAGACAAGACCCTGACCTCAAGGAGTTTACACTCTAAGGGGTGGGGGACGACCACAAACCGACATGTACAAAACAAGCTACAGAGAACAGAAGTTGAAATGGGGAAAGGGCGGGAGCTGGAAGAAGAGGGGCTAGGAAAGGCTTCCTGGAGAAGGCGGGCTTTAGCTGGGACCCGGAGGAAGGCCAGCGTCTCATCTCATGCCTCAAACCATCATGTGTCTATCAGAAGAGCCGAGGTTCCCCCAGACCGCAGGGCACAGAGATAAGGCAGATGGCAAAGCCTAAGGGACTTCAGAAGGGGCTGGCAGAGCAACCCTACTGCATCGCCAAGAATCCCGCCTGCTGTCGGTCCAGGCGCCCAGACTCACAACTCTACGTCATCCCGGGCTCTTCAACTACACTCACCCAATCAGCCGCCAATCCTTGTTTCTGTCTCCAAATCAATCCTCCTTTACTAACAAAAACAGTAACAGTAGCCAGCATCTACATGCAAGGCACCGGGCTAAGCACTTTACAATAACCGGCCCACTGGATGCTCATATCCTGTTATTATCCACATTTTACAGAAGAGGAAACTGAGGCAGATTGAGGTGTGGTGACTTGCCCAGGGCTACCCAGCTTCTTTGTATCTGAGGCTAGATTTGAACTCATGTCTTCCTGACTCCAGGCCCAGTTCTACCCAGGCCACTTTCCTGTCACTCAGTTACCATTTAGTTCAGGCCATCACAGGCAGCTGGGTGGCTCAGTGGATAGAACACTGGGCCTGGAGTCAGGAAGAGCTGAGTCCAAACCCAGCTGGGGCAGAATCACATCCCCTCCATTTGCCTCAGTTTCCTCAACTGTAAAATGGGGATAACAACAGCGTCTTCCTCACAAGGCTGGTGCGAGGACCAGAAGAGACAGCATTTGCAAAGTGCTTAGCCCAGTGTCGGGGCTTCATAAACGCTCCCCTCCATCCCTTCCCACCTGGACGGCTGTGATGGCCTCCAAATGGGTTTCCGTGCCTCCACTTCTGCCACAGTTATTTTCCTAAAGCACAGGCCTGGCCACATCACCCCTACTCAGAGAGCGCCCCTGCTCGGCACCGCATGTCTCCTCTGCCCGGAAGCTCCTTCCAGACGCGGCCCCAGCCCTCCCTCGTGCCGAAGGGCCACCCCGGCCCCTGTAGCCCCTTCCTCCCAAAGCCTGCCTTGTAGAGAACCACAGAAGCGTGTCCATCTCCCCATCAGGACGTTCCCTTTCATCACTGCGTCCTCAGCAGCACGCCCAAGGCCTGGCACACTGCAGAAGCTTAACTATGCAGGTGGGCTGGTTTCCTATCTTAAAAACAGCTCCGCCTTCCTTCTTGCTAACCAAAGGGAGCCGTAGAGGGAATGCAGGGCCTGCAGTCTGGGCCCTCAGGGCCACTCCCGCTGGGTGGGAGCTTCCAGACGGCTCTCCTCCTGCCCTGGGACTAGAGCCTCACATCTGGACATTCTGTCCCTTGATCCAGAGGCACTGCCTTTAAGTGTTCAGGCATTTCTTATAAACAAAAACAAGTGGGCCCCAGCCTCTGGGACCAAGAAATCACAGCAGAGACCCACAGGGCGCGCTGGCTCTTCCCTCCCCCCGCTCTGGCCTCACACGGTCCACCCTCTCCTGTGTATTGGGGAAAGCTCCTGTTGTTTTCCTAAGCCCTGACATCATTGCATAACCTCCCCAAAACGACAAGAGGGGAGAAGGCGGCGGGGGGGGGGGGGGGGGGGGGGGGGGGGGGGAGATAGGCAAGCCCGCATACGAGGGTCACCCAAGCAGCAGCAGGGGACTCTGCTAGGCCAGGTCTGGTCACTCAGGCCCCCTGCGCTTGGGGAGGGTTTGGATGAGACATCTCCAGTAAGGAGTGCTTGTGTGTTTGCCTATTCCGTCAAGACTGGCTGATAACGAAGTCTACGAGAGCATGCTCAGAGCTGTCGTGAATCTGGGCTTCCCACAATGCTGGACCCAAACTCCACCAGTGAGAGAAGAGCTGAACGTCTCTGGAAGCAGCCCCGCTGTGCCCATGGCAGCAGCCTCTGGGTAGGGCCTGGAAGGCCCCGGGGGAGCCGGCTGCCGCCCCTGGCGTCCTCGGCGGGGCTCTCCCAGCTCTGTCACGCTCCATGTCTAATAAAACATAAAGAGGGCCCTCTGGGCCTCCAGCGGACGGGCATCAGAGGGGCTGTGCTGCAGTCCCCTAGGGAGCGCTCGCTTGGCCTCCCAGGAAAGGTACCGAGCCTGGGGGGTAGCTGATTCAGAGGCCAAACTGGAGGAACTGGAGGGGAGGAAGAGTGTGTCCAGTTAGTTTTTAAAAACTAAGTAACATTCTGTGAAAAATCGCATTTTGGAGCAGGCACCGTCAGCTGTGAGACATGTCCTGCTGCCTTCACCAGAAACGTTGTGCCAGAAGCCTTCAGATCAGCAGGTCGCCCCAAGTCAGGAGCTGCCACATTACACGGCTGCTACGGGCTGACTTCTTGGGAAAACTGGCCACTGGGATGGCTGTGCATCAACAACAATTGGGGGCCAGAGGCCGGAGGAAGGACCAGAAACGAGTAGAAAGGCCTGAAGCCAACAGGGACAAGGCAGAGCCCGCCTGGGCATCGTCCAGTCGCTGAGGTCCTCGTGCCCTCCGTTTTAAAGACTTCAAAGCCCAAGTCTTCCTGGTATCATAAGAAGGATCCCAAAGCACTCCACCCCACCAGACATGGGTGAGTCTCAGTGAACCACGAGTGAAAGGCTGACTGTGGTCAAGGGCCCCACTTTCTTCGGACAGTCTCACTCACGTAATAGGAACCAGGACTGGAAGGTCTCACTAAAAATAAAACAGCAGCTTCCCGGGGCAGCTGGGTGGCGCAATGGATTGAGCACCGGCCCTGGATTCATGAAGACCTGATTTCAAATCTGACCTCAGACACTTGACACTCACTAGCTGTGTGACCCTGGGCAAGTCACTTCACTTCACCCCACTGCCTCAGGGGGAAAAAAAAGGCAGCTTGCTTTCTCCAAACCTGGCGAGACGTCGAACTCTGTCATGAAGCTGCCAACATTTTCAAGGGCCTAAAAAACGGCTAAAAGAGCCACTCATTTTGTCATCTGGCTTCTCCAGGGGCCCCCTCCTCTTGTCCCATTCTTTCAAGGGCCTGCCATTTCGCTGTGTGACCCTTGACCAAAGGGGACTCAGAGCTGCTCTGGCCAAACCCCCCCCCCCACCCCCAGCTTCCCCTGTGGCCCCTTGAGCTCAGCTGGTCCTTGGAGAACAGAGGTCCACCAGCCAGGACGTGAGGCCCAAGCAGCTTTGGTAGCACAGCCTTTACAAACAGCAAGGTGAGGCTGGGGGCTCAGCCTACCTGATGCCCACTGCACAGCCTGCCAGGGCTCTAGGTGTCACCTTTTCTGCATGTATGTGTGCACACATGTGTATGCATACAGGTGCACACGTGTGCACACACAGGCATTAAGATGGGGTCTGCAGCCGGCTGTCAATGGGCCTAGCTGCTTGGATGATGGCCCTTCAAACATCAAGGCATACTCCACCAGTGCAGATAGCTGTCCTCTGCCCCATCTCTGACCACAGACCTAGGGCTCCATCCTTGCGGTCTGAGGCATCGACACGCCTACCCAGCCAGGGGACCTCCCAGAGGCCGGCCGAAAACGGTCTGTTTGGGCACCACTCCTCCCTCAGTACAGTATGGCGGCCCCTGCAGACCCCAACCCACACACCAGCCACCAGAGCTTAGACTGGGGTAGGGGACATGGGGTGGGGCAGCTCCACCTGGTGGTCACTGGGGGGAATGCAACTAAGGGCAGCCGTCATGCCTTCTGAACAAAGTCGTTTTTCATTCCCGCTTGATCAACAATCTGAACTGCATTGGACCTTTGGCTGTGGTGTGGAGTGGTGAGACTTCCGGGGATGAAAAGAAAGGAGGCTTGACTGTGGCTGTAAGCCATCAACCCAGCCGAGAGAGAACCAAAAAGCTCCTGCCGAGGAGGGGTCAAGGCAGCGCCCGGAGGGCCTGGGGCCACTCCTGAGGCCCTCTGGACAGCAGGGCCCTGGCTTTTCCCTGGGTGATGCTCAGCACTTAGTAGAGTGCTCAGCACACGGGAAGGGTCCCAGTGTTTTCTCATTCATTCATTTGTTAATGATTCCCGAAAAGAAAAGGCTTCAATTCCCCCATACAGCCTACCAGAGGCGGACAGCAAAGTGGGAGCCACGGCGGATGCAGAGGGGACCTTCTGACCGTCTCGGCCAAATGCTGCCGCTGCGCGTCCCAACAGGCGGCAAACGCAGCCCCCCAGGAAAATCCTCCTCCATCTGGAGTGGTCTACGCACGCCCTTTGGGTTTGACGCAGCAGCTGGCACACACAAAGTGCTGGATAAACGCATACATCCCAACTTCAGGCAGACCACTCCTCTGCCTGGCCAGAACCCTGGCCTCTAGCTGCTTCCTCTCAGCTTTTGCCCCTGTAGGACAGGCTTCCTGCCCCCCCCCCCGCCCCCTCGGCCTTCCCTCCCCTGCCCTCCTGCGCACTCGGTGCTCTGCCCCCTCCCACTCCTGCACACTTGGCGCTCTCTCCCTGCCCTCCTGCACACTCAGCACAGGGCCTGCGCCACAGAATCGGGACCCTAGGAAGTGCTGGCTAAATCTCAAATGCAGCAAGCTCACTCTGACAGAAGGAAGAGAGGCTCCCGAGAACTGTCCCAGAGCGTGACCACACCGGGCACCTGGCTGCCCGCCCTCCCTGCATGCCAGTCTGCTTACCGGGCTGGTGGCATCCTTTCCCAGGCTCCCTTTACTGTTGAGGCTGCCAATCTCCGTCTGGGAACTGGACTGAGACATTCCCTCAAAGAAGGGCCTGCAAGGAAGAAGGAGAGGCAGCATCACTGACGGGGACATCTGCCTGCAGAGAACAATGCGGCCAGGCCCCACGGGAGGAGCGGGTGAGGGGCCCAGGCCCAGCTCTTCAGGTGTCACACTGTGATGCCACCAGCCATGGCTGTGAGAAGGAATGGAAGGTAATGGAAAGGCGAGCAAGGGCAGGCTTATCCAGGGCCTTCAGCAAGGACAGGCACCCATCCTCGGTCCTACGGGGTGTAGCAGTCTATTCCCAGGACGTCGGACCTCCGGCGAGTCCCTGGGGCCTTGGGGGAAGGGGCAGGGGCAGGGGCCCGCGGACCCACTTGAGCTTGGGCTTCGGGGTGCTCAGGACGCTCTCCGTTTCCTCCATCTCGGGCCCACTGTCACTGGGGTTGTACATCTCCAGGCTGTCATACAGCTCATCCAGGTCTTCTTCTACTTCCCGAATCTGCTCCCGCGATACGTGCTCCAGCCCAAAGCCCACCTGTGGGCAAAGGCACCAGGAGTCAAGGCCTCCACCTGCTTCAGTGAGGGGAGGTGCCCAACAGGCCTGCTGAAGGGCAGAGGAGGGCGCAAGGCAGATTGGGCTCCCTGCCACTTAGGGCCCTGGGTGACCTTACTAAGCTGCTTCACCTCTGGGCCTCAGTGTCCACACCTATAAAAAGGAGGGCGTCAGGCTACACGCCCTGGGCGGTCCCTTCCAGCTCGAGGTCTGCGAGCCTTGCTGGACAACGCTGCCCCATCCCCGAGAGGTCACCTAATCCAACCCTTTTCTTTTAGAGGAGGAAACTGAGGCAATTTCTTCCTTTGGGTACAAAACCCTGGGCATGAGAGCTAGTAATTAATCTCTGGGCAATCATCGGTGGCCCTTCCCGATTCTCTTCAGGGAAGCTCCCTAACCCCTCGGAGGACGGAGGGCATTGAAACATGCAGGTGTCCTTCCCAAGGGAGCCCCAGAGGCTTTCCAGAGGTCTCACTCCTGCAGCGGGTGAGCTCACCGGGCCACCTGCCCACTCCCCCGCTCCCGCCCAGGTCAGAAAGACTGCATTCTGGGGCAGCTGGACACATCACCTCACGGCCCCCCCCGGCACATCACGGGAAGTGAGCAGTGCAATGAGACCAGTCATCCGAACTCTGATTAACGTGGGCTGGAGAGGAGGGCCCTTCCTGCGGCGTGGCCACAAGAAAGGGGGCAGGGAGGCAGAAGCCCCAGTGATCCCATGGATCCTGCCCCTTCTCACCAGCCCTTGGCGGAGGAGGTGAGAGCCCTCGTTTATCTGTGACTCTCGGGTCTCCAGAGAGGATGGTCAGTAAAAACCTGAGTGACTTCTTCTGGCGTGACTGCAAATGCCCTCCCCACAACCCCCTGGGAATCAATCCTGTCCAGCCCTGGGAAGGGGTCAGGATAGGGGGGCCCGGGTACCTCGTCGGAGACTTTAAACCTCTTCAGCAGGGCCACGAACTTCTGCTTGATGTTGGGCTGCTGCAAGGACATTGAACAAGCATCATCAGACGGTGCCTGGGGTGTCTGTGCTAGGCCCTCACCTTCACCTCCCCCAAACAGGGGAGGGGCTAAGGAGAGCCTCCGGCCACTGGCCCACACAGGGGCTGCGCTGCGCTTCCCTACTCTCCCACCTCGAGGGCTGCCACCCCAGATGCCCGGAGCCACACCTAGGATCTCTGGGCAGACTCACTCTGGGCACTCCCCATCCCCAGCTGGGTGGGTGCGATGATTCCAAGACAAGACCACAGGGACCACCTGTAATGATCCACTTGGGAGGGGACAACGTCACAGTGTGGCTGCCCAGCTCCTAAGATCTGGTAGGAAAGTCCGGCACGGACGCTTAACATCTAGGCTTGCTCTGAATGTGCGTCGGGAAGGCTCAGAGCAAACATGAGGAGGCTGGCCGGCTCACAATGTCGGAGGGAGCTGAGGCCCAAAGATGCTCCTGGCACGCTGACCTCCGCAAGCCCTGAGAGCAAGGTCACCTCTGCCTCGGTGTCCTCAGCACCCAGCCCGGGCATTTCATAAAGGCTGACTGACTTACGGACCTGCTCTGAGTAACCGAGGAAAGGGGAGCTCGTGGAGGGCACGCCGAGGCCACAGCCTGATTTCTGAGAGGGACAGAGGGCCGTGGCCGGCATGGGGAGGACGCCTTCTCGGCTCACCCTTGTGATGGCAGAGGTTGAGGTCAGTTTCCTCCGGGTCTTCTTCACTTTCCGTAGATCCTCATCTTCGTAGAATAAGTCCTAACGGGAGAACAGCGTCACCTCCCCCGCCCCCTCCGCAGGCACCTCACGAGGGGGGGAAGGGCAGGAAGGGGAAGGTACCTGGCCGTGCAAAGGGTCATCGCTCCCCTCCTGCTCTGACGAGAAGCTCTCCTCCTCCTCTTCCGAGTAGTTGTCGATATCAGGAGAACGGTCTGGGGGCAAATGCTGCCGTGAGGCCAGAGCCAACACCCCGCGAGCCCGCAGGGGCAGCGTCGCTCCTCCGCTGGAAAGGCGGCGTTTGCGGGGAGGGGGCCCGTCGGCAAGCCTCTTACCAGACAGCTTGGACTTGATCCCTTCCTGGTCGATGGGCTGGCTCGACAGCGAGTAGATCTTGATTTCGGCCACAGGGACGGAGACATCCTTCACGTTGCTGTGCAGGCCGAGCACGAGGGCACCTTCGCTGGGATGCTGCATGACCTGGGGGAGGGGGAGCAGGGGCGTGGGCGCTCGGGAGCAGGTCACCGCTCCCCCGGCACGGTCACCACACACAGCCCACGGCCAGGTTCTGCCCCTGAGCACCTGCCCAGCATGGTGGAGACGGAATTACCATGTTAAGGTAACAGAGAACTGAACCCTGGGCTCAGAGCGCCGAGGGAGACTCAGGCAGAGGAGAATGAGCCGAGCCCGACGCCCGCACCCACCTCCGCCATGTTGATCAGCCCCACGGCCAGCGTCTTGTAGCCGAGGATCGTCCGGTTCTTGTAGCGCTTTCTCCTCTGCAGCATGATCTGAAGCTTGTTGGCATCACGCTTAAGGAAGTGAGGGTACTGCAAAGGGCAGAGGACCGCGAGGGTGAGTGAGCAGGCTGCAGGGGCACTGGGGAGTGGGTCACCCTGGCTGGGCTCCGCCTCGTGCCTCCATCCCGTGCAGCGGGGGTGGGGCAGGGAAGCTAGTGAGGACAAGCACCCGGAGGCCGTTCCATCCCTGCTGAGGAGGTGGCCTTGCAGAGGCTCCTGTCGTCCAGGCCCTGCTGGACCTGCCTCCGGGCCCCGAAGCCGCTCCCCGCTCCCGGCGGCCCAACTGAGTTCGTGGCTTCCGGGTTCCTAGCCTGGCTAAGGGGCTCCCAGTGAGGCTCCAAGGCTCGGGGGACTCCCTCTGGTCTCCAGGAAGAATGGAGAGATTCTCTGACAACGGAGGGAGGGCTTCAAAGTGAAAACAGAGAGGAAAAAGGCCTCCAGGGGATCAGAGGAGCTGGGAAGCTCCGCCGGAAGAGGAAGAGAAGAGCCTCGTGTCTGCTAAGAAAGAGAGTGACTGACCCTCAGGTACCCCAAGGCGGAAGGCCACCCCGTGGCAGACGGAGGGAGAAAAGAAGGATGGCGGCGGAGAATCCCTGCTGAGGAGGGGCAACGAGGCAGCTTTCTGTCAGAGGTTCCTGGACCACGGCCAGCGACAGGCTAAGAAGTCTGACCAACGCAATGGACGGTGACGCTCCCGGCCACCCGAGAGACGCGAGAGTCAGGCTACACAATGAGATCGGTCCTTTTTGGACCCGCCAACGTGGGAAGGTGTTTTGCTTGACTATGCACATTGGTTACAAGGTTTTGTTTTTTTTTTCTTCTCTCCCTCCTGAAAATGGCAGGCTGGGCGCCAAGGTGGGAGTAAGGGAAAAGAAATTTTTGTTTATTGAAAAAATTTTTCAAAAACGTATTTGCTGAGTGGGCTTTATGTTGAAAAGGAAAAGGGAGGGAGAGCGCTGCCTGTGCTGTGTCACATTAAGTCCCAAAGAGGGTAGTTAAAGTGGAGGAAGAGGAGTAGGGGTCGAGACACAGAATTCAAGGGAGAAGCCAGGAATACACCCCCTGCCTTTGAAGCAAATGTGACCTCCTAAGTTCCACTGAGACTTGGTGAGATGAGGCCGTGTCTAGAACATGACCCTACAAGCGTGTCCCTGATTCTAAAGAAACAGAACAGGTGAGATGTGGCGTGGCCGAGGCCTCAGAGTCTGGGGTGGGGGGCTGGCATCTTCCTGGGCAGACCTTTGGAAGCCAGAACGTCCACAAGCTGGAGCGTCCAGAGGACAGCAAGCAGAATGGCCCCGGGCCCCAAGCTCATGGCCGCCTTGAGCATGGGCAGGGCTGCCATGGGGAGAGGGCCCGGGTGTGGAACTCGCAAGGAGCCATGCCGAGGCTTGATGTCAGGAAAAACCTCCTAGAGACCAGTGCTATCCAGAGCTTGTGTGAGGCCTGGCCTAGAGGGGACCCCTGTTCAGTGACAAGCCAGACAAGCTTGTTCCAACTCTGAAATTCCGTGAAGGGATTTTAAAAGGGAGCTGGATGACAGCAGAAGGCCGAGCCTCTTCCCTACCAGCAGCCCCTGAACCGGTGTGGTGGCGCCTGTTGACATGCCAAACGTGCTAGGGCCGCCCCAATGAAGTGTCTAGGATGGAACAAACCCCCTTTTCGATACAAACGGTCTCTAGGGGACAGAAGACTGCCTTATGTGTATCCTGAGCACAGTAAACTGGAGCCCCGAGCCTTTGCATAGGGCTCTCTAGTCTGAAACCTGTTAAAAAATATTTGGATCACTGCATTTCAATAGAATCAACACGTTAAAAAGCTTATTCTGGGAAGGGGTCCCACAGCCTCCCCAGTCTGCCACCCAAGGTGGGATCCATGCCACAGGACAGGTCATCACCTGGAGGGAGAAGGTCAGCTGAAGCTCTGTCTCTGCCAGGCCGCTGGCCGGAAGGAGGATCTCATTGGACCGAAGGATCCTTTTCGAGCCCTGAAATGAAGTTGGAACTTGTTACGGTGGGTGTATGGAAACTTTGTACTAGAAGAATATTTAGCATGATGTCCCCAGGCCGGGCAGACAGCCTTCCCCACCACTATGAGACTCAGCGAGGGGACAGCTGGCCACAGGAAGCCCCGAGGGCCACACGGCCAGGCAGCTCATCTGGAGGCCATTTCTGCAACTCCTATCCAACAGCACTCTGAAGGGACATGTGGATTCCCCTTCCTGTTCTCCATATCCCAGTATCCCTTCACAGGAAGGAGGACTGCACTTGCAAGAGGTTTCCCTCCTGTGTGATTCCTGCTTCTGTCTCTAGCCTGTTCTGTGCAGCTCTGGCCAGCCAGAGGTCAGAGGCTGGCCCGGCCCAGCTGACACACTTCTTGTCTTTAAAAGTTTTACTTTATTCTTCCCATTCCAGAACTGGCTGCATCTAGGAAACACCACTTGCCGTAAAAGTCCCTGCTGGCATAATAAGCCTCAAAAACGTCTTTAGCAACAAAGAAGAAAAAAGAAGGGAAAAGAAGACCAGGGGCTGATGGAAACAGGACCGAGTCTGCAGTGGTCCAGGTCAAGGGCACCAAGGGTCAACCCAGTTCACTCTCCCTGCAGGGGGAGAGAGAGGGAGGAGACAGCAAGGTGGGACATGGGGCCCGCGCTCCTGGAAGGCTCAGATGCCCCGAGCCCATGGAGAAGCCACCAGCTGCCACTAATGAGCAGCTGGACCCTGCGTGAGGCAAAATCTCCAAGTCTCAATGTGCTCACACATACAACTAATTGAGCACCTCGGACTGTGTGCTGTTGTGAGGGTCCCAAAGTGCTTTGCAAGCTTAAGCTGCTATGTGTACAGGAGCGACAGTTGACTATTACTACACCGAAAAATAACTGCTACTTTCCCTGTATTTCATTCCTTGATCACAATTTAAATGTGTCCTATGCTGGGAAATTTCCCATCTCCCCAAATGCGTTTGAAAGGGGTTGGCAGACAGAAGAATAAACACGAAAGTACTTCCCCCGCCCCAGCAGGCTCTACCTCCTGACCCCCAAAATACAAAAAGAACCCGGCAGCACTCAGCTGAGGGTAGGGATGGAGCCTCCGCCAGACCTCCAGCGAGGGTGGCAGCCCCCTCCCTCCGTTCCCCCGCTGGCCGGGTCCCCTCCCCCCCCCCCCCCCGCAACGCTCCGTGCCCCTGACCAAGCCTCACGGGCCATCGCCCCAGGCCTTCCCTATCGTGGCTGCCCTGCTCCGGACATGCTCCAGAACTTTCTTAAACCCTAGAATAGAACAGAACAGAACGCCCCCAGCGGCAGAGTACACAGGAGCTGCCCCTTCCTCATTTCGAGGAATCATACACCTCTGAATGCAGCACGATGCTCTAGCCCGCAGAGTCTCTCTGGATCATGACTGGCCGTCCCTTTCGGCTCCTCCTCCAAGTCACTGAATCTCTACCGCCGATGCCATTCCAGGTGGAGGTCTGCAGGCAGCGGAGCAGGCACAGGATGAAACCTCACGCTCATGCTGACTGACGCAGGTTTGGACACCCAACACCTCCCCTGCACTGCCTCGACACGCTCCCCTTCCCTGGTAAGGGTAAAATCACAAAAGGCTTGAGGAGGAGGCCCCACCCCCATTCTAGGCTGCTCACAAAAACTGTTGCCTCTAAACGGGGAGGTCCCTCAGGGGAGCCACGGCACCCGGGACAGCGTGTCCAGGTACGTGACAGCGCCAGGGATGGTGAGAGTCTCGGCAGGATAACCTCGGCTCCTTCCACAAGCATCGACGGAAAGACGAGGGCCCAGCATTCTACGGGCACGACCCATTCTCGCTGCCCGTTACTGGGGAAGACGAGCGGTGTATGGACCGTCCTGAGGGCTGAAAGGTATGGGAGCCCAGGTGCCCATTCTACCCGGGCGGGCACAAGTGCCCCTGGCAGCCCTATGAGGCCTCAATCCAGCTGCCGTCCGGCATTCGGTCAAACACCCACCGAGCACCCCGGGAGACGCTGGGGCGACACAGATACCCCAGAGCCTGCGGCGCCCACGCACATCGGCCCACACGGGGTTTGGGGGCTGTCTGCGTGTCCTACCGCGAGGAGTCGGAGAGGCAGAGCAGTGACACGGCAGGTTTGAACAATTCCAGTTGGACTGATCTCTACTTAAACCTCCCAAACAGATCTGCAGAAGCTGCCGAGGCGCCAGAGGATCTGTCTGAACCACAGTTATTCCCAGGATTAATTTTCTCCACTTAATGAGCTGATGGCAGCTTCCCAGTATAAGAGGACACGGGACCCTGGAGACTGAGAAGTGCATTAGGAGGCTGCCTGACTCCATCGGTGGCTGTTCCAAGGGTTCCTGGGATCCCCTGGTGCTTGGGGAATCCCCCTTCTCTCCTCCAGACAGACACACGGCACGTGGACTCCCCGTCCTCCTTCTCGGCTACTCATCTGAAAGACGTCCTCTGCGGTGGCTGGAGATAGTCCACGGTCCCCTGTCTGTTAATTAGCTCTCTTAAGGAAGTGACTCTATGGTCTATGAAACTTTCAGATGCTAAATAAAAATGTACTGACTGACCAAGAAATGAACGGAAGCTGTGATGGGTGAACAGAACGGTCACGACGAGTTTGCTCAGCTTTTATTCTCCGCATTAATAACATGAGCGCTGAAGTTCCGAGCCCTCTATCCAGGACGGGTCAGCTCCTGTCCAGGTCTGCTGGCCTCTGAATCGGAGGGGGCCGCGGAGCTCAGCCAGCCCGGCCTGGGCCCGAATGCTGGTTACTGTCTCTGGTGTTCTCCCAGAGGGGAGCAGCCCCTTCTCACATTGGTACAAAGTCCTCCCCTCCACTCACCTCTCTCCGTTCCGCCCCGCAAGGCCAAGCATGGAGGGCCCCAGGCTTCCTTCAGAGACGATGCGCCCCAGCCCACCCTTCCCAACAACAGATCTGCCTTCCTTCATCCGTAGCTCTGCCTGGCCATGCTCACCACGCTGGGCCAGGAGGAAGTGAGGAGGGAGCCTTTCTCCTCACCTCCCTCTCCTGATCCTGGCAGCAGTAATCTACTGGTGGCATAGTAACTAGAGCGTTGGGCTTGGACTCAGTTCCTGAGCTCACATCCTTCCTCAGACACTTGGCTAGCTGTGTGACCCTGGGCAAGTCACTTCACCCTGTTTGCCTCAGTTTCCTCATCTGTAAAATGAGCTGGAGAAAGAAATGGCCAACCGCTCCAGTATCTTTGCCAAGAAAACCCCAGATGGGGTCACTAGGAGCTGGATGTGACTGAAACAACCCAATGACGGTAGGAAGTAGGAACCCCTTTGCTTCCCATTTTGTCTGCTACAAAAAGAGCTGCTGTCACTATTTCTGGACCAATAGGAGCGACAGCATATTCCCTCCCAGGAGGCCAAAGTACATTGGTACGCTGGGTTCCGGTGACTTTGTGACATGCGTAAGTGGTTTGGATTTCCCATCATTGTTGCTGCTGCTGCTGCTGAATCAGCACGGGATGAAGCTAGGAAATCCACTACAAACGAGCTCCGTGATCTAGGGTGCTTCAGCCCTCTGAGGTCACATCTGTAAAATGGGATACCACCTTCTCTGATTACCTGACACAGGTCATGCTGAATAAATGGGAGTGCTCAGAAGAGCAGTGTGGATAGAGAGGCGAAGGCAGCAGGGGGCCAACGAGTGAACTGGGCAAAGTGAAAGCCCTCTAAGAGGAAACGGCAGTGTGGGAGAGAACCCTGGACTGGAAGCCACCACCCGTGGGTTCGGTTCCCAAATGTGCCCTAAAATTTTCAGGGATCTCCACAGGCTGCCCTCTTGTGTACCAGGAGGATCCGGGAAGCCTCCCTGGGGCATTCTGAGGATGGACAAAGAAACATCTATAATCACTTTCAGCTACTCAAACAAAGAAAGCACCAGAAAATTCCGAGTATCACTATTATAACTGTTTAGGAAAATACCCAATTCTATATAATGATGTTAAACGTTTAATCGAGAAACAAATGAGATTATTTTCTTTGGCAAAAGCCCTCAAGTTTGGGAGTGGCAAGCGCAGCAGGGAGCTTCTGCAGAATGTACCAAGACCATCTGCACTGGAAAGCAGCAGCTTTTAGTGTCAGGGATGACCGCCGCAAACTGGAGCTCTGTCTGTGATCTAGAAAAAGAGGATGTGGCCAGGGAGAGGGGAGGAGAAAGACCAGAGTTCTTCCTTCCATGTCACTTTCCCACTTGTCCTGAAGGAAGTGGAAGGAAAAGACGTGTGGAGTCTGGAGGCATTCATTCCCCCGGGTGCCACAAGAAAGAAACCCCTTTCAGTCCTTCAGCCTGCCAAGTTAAGCTGCTAGGGCCAGGTGCCGATCACCACACATGGCGAGGACACGGCCTCTTTGCTGCGAACTCCCGTGAAATCCATCTCCAGAGACCTCGGGGAGCCTGGCATCGTTGCCTGAGGGCATCCCCATCATACTCCACACATGCCCCCCATGCAGGCGGCCAGACCCACTTCATTTTCCTCCCAAGAATTCCTCCTGGTGCAGTGGACAAGGGCACTGATCGAGGATTCAGGAAGCCTTCAGTCAGCCAGTCAGTTAACAAGCATTTACTGAGCGCTTACTCTGTGCCAGGCTGTGTGCTAAGAAGAGGAGAGACAAATACAAGCAAAAAGAACCCCCCCCCCCGCCCTCGAGGAGCTCGCACTCCAATGGAGAAAACCAGAGAGCACATAAAAACAGAGAAGTCCAGGACTACAGCCCAGTGCGGAGAGAAGCCACGGCACTGGATAGGCCCCGGGGCCTCAACACTCCCACGCGTAAAATGGGGAGGGGGCACTCATGGGCCCCCAAGGCCTGGTCCAGCTCTGAATCTCTCCTCCAGCGCTCTTCCGCCTCCCTGCCCTGTCTCTGTGGGGGCATCAAGCTGTGGCACCAGAACGCACGTGACCACTCCTGGCTGTCTGCCGGTGGCTCCTCAGTACCAGAGCAGGATTCACAGGAGACCTGGGTGCCCCGCTGACCAGGGTCTGGGGAGAGACCACACAGAGGTCAGAGAACCACAGGCTCAGGACGACTCAAGGGACTGTCCGACCAGTCCGATTCATGGCTGAAGAAGCAAACAGCTCCTCCCCGAAGACCTCCGATGGTGAGGAGCCCACTGCCGCTGGCAGAGCGACCTGTCCCACTTCCAGACGGCGCTGATTCCTCCAAGCATTTCCCGAAAGACAGACGACCCACGTCTCCCTCTCCACGGCCCTTGCTCTGGGCTGTTCCTCTGTGGCCAGTCACACCAAGAGTAATCTCAGCTTCCTTCTCTGGACCATCACCTCTATCCCACTCCCTAGGGCACTGGCCAGAGCTTTTTCTTCTCTAAAAACTCTCTCTCAGTCATCTCATCGTGGGGTCAAATATCTTGGTGCAGATGGTGCCCAAGGCTACACATTCAACCTGCCACGACCCAGCGTCTGCTGGACAGCGTCCCAACCCAGCCTCACCTCAAACTCAGCATGGCCAAAACAGAGTTCCTTGTTTTGTCCCCAGACCCTCTCCCTTCCTCTGGAGGGCAGCATCACCTTCTCCTCATCCTCAATCCCTCTCCCCTGCCAATTTCCAAGTCCTCTATTCTGGTTCCACAAACCCTCTCACTTTTTCTCCATCATTCACGCGGGTACCTCCCCCTACCCCATCACGGCAGCCTCCTGAACGGCTGCCTATCTTGAGGACCTCCCCTTTCTGAACTGTCTCTCAGAGCCGCTAAATCAAGCTTCTGATGGCACGAGGTCTGACCACGTTCGGGAAGTGCTGCCTCGGTCCCGGGGGCAGCTTCTCTCTCCATGTATCACACTGTTCACTCTATAATCTGCAATCCACTAAAATCATTACACTCTTACTTACGACGATTAGTGAGGAAACCCATTTATCTAAGCAGATAGCTAACATCAATCAGAGAAGTTCTACTAAACACATAAGAAGAATGAGCCTTTTCAGCTGGAGCTAGCCAGATCTCTCTCAGTCAAGGGAGAGTCTGACCTTGCCCAAGGGGACACTCCCTTGAGTCTCTGGGGAGGCGAGCTGGAGCCTGCGTGCCTTCCCTAAGAGGAGAGGGGCTTTCTGTCCTCCCCCGGAGTCTCTTTCAGAGGGCATGAAGAGCGTCTTCTTTCTGCAACATTGCCAGCTCTGCCCCGCCCTGGTCATGAGCCATTCTCTCCACCAACTCGAACGGCCATAGGCTGAGCTGGAAACCTGGGCACGTCCAGGAGGCACTTTGTAAGCACCAAAGTACAAAGTCAGGGCGAGTTATTCTCCAGGCCTCAGAGGGGGAGGCAGTAGCAAAGGCCAGATCAGACCAGGACGAGAGACCCCTCACCTTCTCCCCCAGGGGCCTTTTCCTCCAAAGGTTGACATCATCCTGGCCTTCATCCAGGGGGTCTGGGCAGCTGATAATTTCTTGTCTGGTTTTCATCCCTTTTTACTTTTTAAAAATTGAATTTTATTTTCAAACAAAGATCAGCCTTCTCTCTCCCCACCCCCCCACAACGAAAGCACAAGGAAAACAAATCCCCTGTCACAAGCATGCTTGGTCAAGTCAAACAGCGTTTGTCGCTGGCCACATCTAAATCCGCACTCGGAGTCCTCTGTCAGGGGGTGGTTCCTGAGTCCTCAGGAATTGTGGCTGTTCATGTGTTAATGGCAGCTAGGTGGTGAGGTAATTAGTGCTGGGCCTGGGGTCAGGAAGAACAGAATTCAAATTTGGCCTCAGACACGTACTAGCTGTGTGAACCTGGGCAAGTCACTTCACCCTGTCTGTCTCAGTTTCCTCATCTGTCAAATGAGCTGGAGAAGGAAATGGCAGACCACTCCAGTATCTCTGCAAAGAAAACCCCAAATGGGGATACTGAGAGTCAAACATGACTTAAACAAACCACTCCCCACCCCCCACCCTAGTCCTCCAGCCCACAAGGCCTGACAACCCACTGGGTCTAGCCATTCTGTGAGTTTGGAATGGACCCAAGTCTGCTACTGTTTAGTCCACAGCTGTCCCTCTTGTCCAGAAGAAGCATGAGAAGATACCTGATCAAATGCTGGGTTAAAATCTGGATAAAGCAGGCCCAAAGCACGCGCCTGATCTAGCCTCAGAACCCCATCCAAAAAGACACACGTTAAGCCCTGGTACAACCTGTTTTCTGATGCTCTTTTCTTATTTACATTGGCTAGTCATTCACTGATACGCTACAAGTGACACAATGAACATTCCTTTGTAAGAAAGAAAACCAGGTAAGCAAACCGATGGACAAAACCGCCACACATCTGACGCCGTATGCGACATTCTGCACCCACAGCACCCCCCTTAGAAAAGTGAAGTCTGTTCCCTCAACAACGGGGCCTGTTCTTGATAATTTACTGCTTGTCGGCTCTCTCCCAACACACAGACCCCGACAACATTCTTGTCAAGTACAACCCTCTCTGTAAGGTTTGAAGGCGACTTCCCTGAGAAGGGACAGAAACACTAGAGTGCTGCATGTCAGAGGTGATACTGCCCAGCACTCGGTCCCCCAGGACAGAGAGCAGAGCTGCGGGGGGAGGGCAGCCTAGTTGGGGCTTTTTGGGGCGCTCTCAGCGCCCGTCCTTCTCACCTGCAATTTCACTGCGATGACCACGGAGTTCAGGTCTTTGTCCATTTCCTTCAGCATGACGAGTTTCTTCAGGGTCAGGTTGAACAGCCTAGGAAAGAAGAGAAAACAGTCGATGACACAAGGGAGAGAAAACGCCACTTTTCCCAGGAAGGTCCGAGCATCCTTGGTGAAGTGAGTGTTACCGATCCCCTGGCACATGGCACGGCTGCAAAGGCAGCCAAGGGCTCCCCTGCAGAGCAGGGAAGGAGAGAGGACCCTGCTCACGTCTCCTCGTGTGCCCTGGAGAAGTGGGCCCCAAAGAGGTCGCCGGGTTACACGGTCTTAGGCATGATGCCTGGCCCGGAGTAAGCACTGAAATCACTATCTGTTGACTGAGTGAGGTAGGAAAGGGTAAAGTGGTATCTCTTAGTGACTTCAGGGAGCTCCTGCCCCATACGTGGAGAAGGTCCAATCCTTGACCCCTCAGATAGGGTAAAAGAAAGGAGGTTTTCAAAGCCCACTGCCCTCAAGCCAACCTCATGATCTGAGGCTGTGTCAATTATTTTACTGAAATGATTCCTAATGCCTTTCTTGCCTGTGCTGACCCCTAAGTCTGCCCTGATCCCTTACAAAGAGCTACAGTTTCACCCGTGGATGCCTAGCTTTAGTCACCTTCCCCGCTCCCCCCGCCCCGACTTGAGACCAGGAGAAAGTTGATTTTTTGAACCTTCTCCCAGACTTTGCATTTGGGACCAGACTGTCATCAAGCACGTTAGCTCTCCCTTCTTGCCCTCCCCCATCAGAGGAGAAGGCAACTTCATCAACCTTCCAATGACATTCCCTCCCTTTCCTTCCAATCACAGGTTCCTGAGCTAGGAAACCAGGTAGCTCTAAATCGATCATCTTCCGGTCCTTCTGGAAGGTCAAGTGCTGATCGAGTGGGAACACTGGCCTGCTGCTAGGCCCTCCCTGACAGAAGGACCCAACAACTGGCTCGGGCAGCTCCATTCAGGGTCAGCAGTGCCTAGTGAGTGTCCTTGGGTTTGACTGGGTGGGTGGGGAATGGGCGGCCTGACTGCCCCTAAGATCCCCCTCCCACTGGGCAGAGACCCAGGAGGTCTACGTGATGGGAGGTGAGAGAAGAGGGAGGCGAGGATCTCAGCTGAGAGAGTGGGGAGCAGGGAGCCATGGGAAGTTTGAGGGGGGATGAGAAGGTCTGGAACGGCAGCAGTGGAGAGAGGGAGAAGGAGGCATCAGAGGACTGCCAGGCAGCAGTGAGGGCCCAGGGGAAGATGTGCAACATGAATCTGTGGTGAACTCAGTCAGAACGGTTGCACGATTTTCTCCATCTTCGTTCAGAAGCACACGAGAAGGGGTGAAGGCAGAGGAGGGTGAGAGGGATCCGAGGCTGAGGCTTGGCAGGGCGTAATCAGCAATGTGATGAGGGGTGAGGAACTCAAGATAGGCGCACAGTGTAGAGCTGAACTGGTCCCCGAGGAGTCGAGATGGGGAGAAGAAGAGAGGATGGCTAGAGCAGGGAGATCACCTGGGAGAGGACTGAGGGGTCAGTCGACTGGAGGCCACAGTGTGGATGAAGAATACGGTTATGTAAGGGAAAGCAGAGGGAGAGGTGGAAAGTCAACAGATCTTGATCAAGTAAGCGGATTTTGGAATTCTTGGCCATGGGGTGGTACATTTGTGGGTGATGCAAGATTGACGGCATGACCATCTTTATGTGTGGTTGCGGTGGGGTGGAGCAGCTCATGGGAGGCTGAGTAGGTGACGGAACTGAGCGGTCTCGGTGCCTGAAGGAAGGGAAAGGGAATAAGCATTTGCGTAGCACCTACTATGGGCCAGACACCAGGCTAAAACACTTTACAAATATTATGTCAATCTTCACCACCACCCTTCAAGGTCGGTACTGCTAGTATTCCCATTCTACGGCTGAAAGAATGAGGCCACAGAGATTTAATGACTTGGCCAGGGTTACACAGCTAGTTCAGTGTCTGTGGCCAGATCGGAACTCAGATCTTCCTGACTCCAGGACTAGAGCGCTATCTACTGCACCACCTGCCTGCTTGAGAGTCAATACGTATGATGAAGCCCCCGAGTATGAGGGCAGGAGGGGAGGGGCGAAAATCTGTGAGCAGACGCCAAACTCCCTGAGTTAGGACGGAGAGGCCCCCGGGGTCTGCAGACAACAGCTACCAGGATCCAGACTGGCCGGAGGATATGTCATGAACCTCAAAGGAAGAGAGGCTACTGGGTGAAGGAGGCCGAGGGAGAAGCTGGAAGTGACGATGGGGAGCAAGGAGTCCCCCAACCCCCCCACATCAGGACGGGAAAGGGCGGCCAGGGAGGCTGTCGTCAATGAGAGCTACGAGACCGGAGGAGTGGGAGAGGAAAAGATTCAGGGTGAAGGGAAATTTGCTGCCTATGGAACACACCAGAGGACACAGCGGAGGGAAGGCTGGTGTTTGATCGGACCTTTGGGGTGGGAACAAGGAATCGGGTGGTGGGGGATGGGACTAGGATGGTGGCCGACAGGGCCAGAATGGCTGTGATGTGAAGGGTACAAGCAGGTGTGAGAACACTCTGCCAGGTGCATGAGAGGGAAGGCACATGGTCAGGTGAGAGGCCCCTCCCTCCTTCTCTGCCCTCTGAAGGCCGAGATGAGGCAAGAAAAGGTGCAGCAGGAGAAGCTGCTCCAGGAGATGGAAGGTGAGGTCCTCTGCTCTGGGTTTTCAGAATTCAAGCCACATTCCCCATCCTCCACCACAGGAAGAAATGAAAGCCTCCTGAGGGGAAGGGCTGTGTTGTTTTCCCTCTTTGTCCTTCCAGCGCCCAAAGGAGCCCCAGCAGAGGAGGAGACAAGTGCCCATGGAAGGAGGGAAAGCGCTGGAGAAGCTGCAGTTTGATCCCTTCTCTCTCAGAGAGACAGATGCATGTGCAGCGGCCGGCCACATCTGTGGCCCTGGGGGGAGGGCGCACGGGGTGGCAGCGGCCACCAGAGACCCCAGATGGCAACAACTGCTTTTTTCACTGCTACTAAACACATTTCACCAGGGAAACGGAATCAAGATTTTCTCAAGAAGAGATTCTGAACGGGGCGGCGATGACCGTCGGCTGTGTTCAGGTGGAAAGTACAATACGTATTTTTCCAGGTCTTCTGGAAGCAAATACAGCCCGAGAGCCTGCTCTCGCCCGGCAGCCTCCAGAACCCAAGTGGATCTTGGCACGTCTTTCTCCGAGCTGCCAGCGCCCCTGGCAAGCACCAAGGTGCCAACAACATGGCGGCTGGGTCCCTCTCCTTCACAGAGTGCACCAAACCAATGTTCTGAGGCATACATTTGACCATGTGACACCCAGCTCAAAAGCTCTGGCAGATCCCCTTCTCTCTGGGATAAAATACAGACTCCTGGTTGGCGTTCATTAAAGCCTGTCATAATATGACCACCATCTACTTTCCCACCCTTCTGCTACTACTGTTCAGTCCTTTCAGCTGCATCTGACTCTGTGACCCTATTTTGGGTGCCTTGAGGAAACTGAGGCAGAGTTAAACGACACAGCTAGAGTCTGAGGCTGGCTTCCTGATCCCTGGCCTGGGGGCTGTATCCACTGAGTCCCCGAGCTGCCCTGCTTTCCCCCCTCACTGCACCTTACACTCCAGCCAAACTGGTCTACGTTCTGTGCGCCCTAGTCACAAACCAGCATCTCTAGCTGCCACAACTCTGCATGTGCTGTCCCCTGCGCCTCTTGAAATCAAGAGTTCCCTTCAAAATTCTAGCCCAGGGCCACTTCCTGGAGAGAGAAAGGCCTGTCCTCATCTCCCCAAGCTCCCCATAACCTGCCAAAGGATTTTTTATCTACTATGTGTGTAAGCATTTTTTGAATTTTATGTTTTTATTATGAACCTAAAACACCAGAAAAGAACATCTCCATGTGTATGGCAGAACCCAAAGAGGATAGTAAGGGAGACTGGAAATCCCAATTTCATCCCTCCTGTGCTTTGAAAAGTATATAATAAATTCAAACTGTCAGGGCGTGGCTAACACATTTCATCACAGAGCTCACAAAGCAGTCTATATGGAAACGCTTCTTTTTCACATTAAGTTCAGAGTAAAAAAGAAAATCAGCCAATAGAAGGTGGCTGCAGGTAAAGATTGCTTCCCTGATGACACGTGTACCCCCACACCTGACACAGGACTGCTCTACTGAATCAAGCCCATCTGCAAAGAACCATCCACCCAGAAATGAGTAAAATCCATGGGAGGTGATGAGACCCCTTCCCCCATGCTAGAACGTGAAGAGAAAAGAGAAGAGGGCCCAGGACAAGAGCCCCAAGGGACACCCGCAGTCCGTGGCTCGAGCCCCTGCCTCATCCTTGGCCAGCGGCCAAACCCCCTCCATCTCTTTCTCCCCTCCACCTCCTCTCACACCACTCAGATCTCTTCTCCTCTTCCCTTGGGAAGTGAACCTCTTCACAGACATCCTCAGCCCCATTCCATCCCCTCTTCTGCAGCAGCTTATGCCTGTTCTCTCACTAATCTTGGCCTCCTTTAGCTGATCACCATCTTTTCCCATGCCATCTTTCCCTTTCCTCCTGATCCCTAACCTGTTCTTCCCCACTGCCCCCTCCACATCTTCCCTCGACAGGTCACTCACTCCCAGGCCACCATCCCTGCACCGGCTCCACTCTGTCCCTCGCCCATCTTGACTCACTGGCGAGCTGGGTCTTTCTCCCTCATTCCCTTCTCCTGTCTTGAATCATGCCCTGCCACGTCCCAACCTTGGATTATTTCCAGAATCCGTGGACTTTACTCCATTCACATCTGTACGAAGCTCAGCTGGGCTCTCCCTGGGGCCCTTTCCCAGGGCCCACCTTGTACTGGAGGCCACTTGCAGCCAAGTGCCCTCCCTCCCTTCCTCCATCCCTGTCTCACACGTGGAGGTGACCTTCTCTTTGCTCCACGTGTCCCCTTCCATCAAACCTTCTCCAGCAGGTGGCCCCTTCTCTCCTCTGATGCTCCCTCCCCGGCGACTGACCGCTTCCCTGCTATCTACAAATGAGGCAGGTAAGCCATGCAGCAGACAGAGTGCTGGGCCCTGAATCCAAATCCAGCCTCAGACACTTAGGTCTGAGTGACCTAAGGCTAGGTGACCCTAGACAAGTTACCTTACCTGTCAGCCTCAGTTTCCTCACTGGTCCAATGACCTCCCAGGACAGTGAGGATCAAATAAAAGCTTACTGCCTTTCCTCTTGAGGTCTTCGTGACATCACTCACTCCAAGTTCTCTGGTACCTGTCTGACCACTTCTCTTTAGTCTCCTCTGCTCTGTCTTCCTCCAGTTCCCACCTACTAAACAGGGTGCCTCTTAAGGGTCTGCCCTGCGTCTTCCTCTCTTCCCTTCACGCTGTCTCGCCTGGTGAGCTCGTCAATAATTCTCAAAGTCATTTATCCAGCCCTGACCTGTCTCCTGACCTCCAGGCTCCCATCACAGCGGCCCATCAGGCCCTTCACCCTGAGCTTCCTGTGGGCACCGCAGACTCACCAGAACTCATTCTCTTTCCCCCAACACTGGCCCCTCTCCCGAGCTTCCCTGTTCCTGGGGAGGGCATCCTCAACTCCTTCCCATCTGTGCAATAACATAAACAACGTGCTGCCACGTCTGGTGTCTGTCTTCACGGTCACTCTCACGTGCATCCCCTGGCTACAATGTCCTCCCTCAGGAAATAAGGACGATGCGGACATCAAGACAGACAGATAAAAAGAAACAAACGCTCGTAGGAGGGACTGGGGAAAGGGACGCTTGGCGCCCGTCTCCAACGCAGAGCTGAGCAGTTTCAGTGGCAGAAGCTGCTCCCAAAGGGCTCCCGTGGGACAGTCAGTCACTCAGAGTTGGCCAGGGGCCAGGACGGTGCTGGGTACATGGCTCAACATCAGTGACCTGCATGGACACGGAGCCCACGCTCACCAAGCT
Source organism: Vombatus ursinus (assembly GCF_900497805.2). NCBI lineage: Eukaryota > Metazoa > Chordata > Mammalia > Diprotodontia > Vombatidae > Vombatus > Vombatus ursinus. The sequence continues at coordinate 4,700,205 of NW_020951147.1, forward strand.
GCCAGGAGGACAGTTACCAGCCAACAGCCGGCGTTCCTGTAGGCCACAGACCTGAGCCTTGGGTGACTCAAACTCTTCCGTCCGACAAGCCGCCTGACTCCCCTTCCTCCATCCCAACAACCGCCAAGCTCTACTGCCTGATCCTCCCCAGCCTCGGTCCTGTTCCGCTTTCACCAGGCAGCATCAAGGACCACAGCCTAGTTGTCATCAAATGCTCTTGAATTTCTGCCAAATTTCTCTTCCCCAAATCACAACACCGACGGCAAGACTCACTGAAGCTAACCCCTCTACGTCACCTAGATGATTTCATTCTCTTAATTCTCCCTCCTTCCACGGACCATGCTTCCATTTGGCAGAGTGACGTCATGGGCACCAGTGGGCAGTACAGCTGGCTCCGGGGCAGCCGAGGTCCCTCCCTTCCAGGCCCCACATCCCCTGAGTCTGTGATTCTGTTTGCACAGCAAACTTGCCCCATGACCCTCAGCCCTTTTCTTCTTCATTTTTTTTCCTCATCCCTTTTCTAGATGTCAAACAAAATAAAGTGACCAAATCACTTAGTCCCAGAGATAAGTAGGATCGGTCTCACATCTGGAGAATTCAAACCTTAGCATGACCATGGTTACAGGCAGACTGCTTTTTTACCAGAGTTAGCTGGGAGGAAACAGCATGTGTCTCGTCTTCCAAAGTCAGTGCTTCCTTTGATGCTGTGTGCTGGTGAGTGCCCCCCATCCCAAGGCCAAAGGCTGCTTGGGGCTCGCTAGTGGGAAACGGGGGCATGACAGCAGTCAGAGGGCTGGAAGGGGCCTCTGACGCCATGTGATCCACCCAGGACCTCAGTCAGAGGCTCTTCTACAAAAGACATCAATTGATAAACATTCACTAAGCACCTGCTACATGCCAGGCACTGTGGTGATGGGACTGGGAAAGGCTTTGTGTGGAAAATGGTGCCTGGGCCGAGGTCAGAGTCATGGAGGAGCCCGTGTGAGAAGCGAAAGACACCAGCATGGCTGGATCACCAAGGATAAAAAGTAACAAAAATTATTTTTAAAGAAGGTACTTTCAGGATTTCCTGCCAAGATGACTTCCAAATAGGGAGCAGTGCCCCTCCCCCCCACTAATGATCAAAGAACACTGGGAAAAACGACCCTAAGCACCATTTTTCTGCCTTATCTCTACACAAAAAGTCAGACACAGGCGACAGATTGGCAGACTGGCCATCCAGGGCAAAGGGCTTCCCTGAGAAAGCACCGGGGCGGGAGGTGGGGAGCCAGGGATCCAGGCCCACAAGCTGGGAGATTCCCCAGAAAGGACCCTGAATATTCAGTGTTCTGGGAGGCGATCCAGGAAGAGGTCAAGCTGGGTTGTCCACTCCACCCAAAAGGGCAATGGGGGCAGAGCCAGAGGCTGGCTCAAGGCCTCAGTTCAGGAACTAAAGCTGTGAAATGAAGAGACATCCAAGAATGACCACCATCAAAAATCATTACAAATCTAAGCCCTCAAAGGGAAATGGATTTTCCACAAGGACCTGGAAGAAAAGAGGCAAGATACAAAAAGCGAAGAAAGGCTCGGTGAGGAAGAATCAGAAGGAGAGTAAGTGGCCCAGGAGAGAATGCGATCTGCCCACTCGCAGATGGCAGACTGGAGTCTCGAAGAGCGTCGGGACCACGGGCTGAGCTTCTGAAATTCTGGGGCACCAGAGGCCTTGCAGGTACCAGCGACTCTCCCAACTTGTTTTCCTTAAGTACACCCGTGTCAGGAAATACAAGTTATCTGGATAACATTTTGTCCTTTTGTGTTTTGTTTTTCCCGAGAAGCACCCTGACATTTTGTACTTTTAACACTGTGCTTGGCATCAGTGAGTGGATGATGCCAAAAGAAAGTAGCCAACAGCATTTGCCCAAATGGAAATTCCCAGGAAGGAGAAGCCAACGGGTACGAGGCTCCTTGCAGGGATCACTACAGGACAGTGGCCCACCAAGGCCACATCCACGGCTACTAAAGAAGGGCCACAGGGATGGGCAGGCATCAACCCGTGCTGGTGAAACGGTGGCCACATGGGCAAAACTGGCCTCAGACACTTACTACCTGTGGCTAGGCAAATCACTTAACCTTTATCTTCCCCAGTTTCCTTCTCTGTAAGATGGAACAGCACCTACTTCCCAAGGTTGTTGTGAGGGTAAAACAATACATGTAAAGTGGTTTGAAAATCTTAAAGTACTAGACTAACGCTAATTATTAAAATAATTATCAAAATGTATGCAAACATACACACAGTTCACGGATCCCAGGAAGGCTCTTCCTCCCCCGTTACCTCTTGGCTTCCCTTGAGACTCAGCTAAAATTCTGGCATTCTTTGAAAGGCATTTTCTGCGCCCCAGCTCTGTCCCCTCCCCAGGCTCCCAACGCCTTCCCTCTGAGGCTTCCTCTCATTTACATCCTTTATATCCCGTATGGATGTCCACAGTCAAGGTGGAGACAGGATCATCATTATCATCACAATAGCTCATATTTCCATAGTGCTTATTTCGAATTGGGGCCCCCATCATCTATAAAACGTCCAACTAGCTGAGAAATGAAGTCATCCCACGGCCTGCAGCAAACGCAGCATCTCTGGAAGACCTCCTGAGGAGGAACTGCATGGGGCCACGGGATGTTGGAGGGGTCCTGACACGTTCTCTCAACCCCATGGATTCACGGGTTCTCCATACGTTTGTGGAAGAGGGCGCCCTACACTGCCCAGAGGAGCCTGGGGTGTTTGCATCCACTGTGTCCACTGGTCTACCTTAGCAAACGCCCATTTCTCAAAGCTATTTGCAGATGGCTGACTAAATGATCTTAAACTGAAAGCCTTGGCTACTCTGATCAATACAAAGGCCTCATGATGAAAAATGCTATCCACCTCTAGTGGGAGAACTGGTGAACTCTGAGTAAAAATTGAAGCATAATTTTCTCACTTTCTATATATTTTCTGCCTTTTTTTTTGGTGATATGGCTAATACGGAAATAATGTTTTGTATGATTTCACACGTGTGATTTATTTCATTTTGTTGTCTTGTCAGTGGGTCGGGGAGAATTTGGAATTCAATTTAAAAAGAAGAGAACGTTATAAATAAATAGTAAGAATGTTTTGAGAAGAGGAAAAAAGGAGGGCCAAACACACATCTTCTTACATCTTTCTATGAATCTCAGATGGCTCCAGGGAAGATGAGTGCAGGCCCATGGAACAGGAATGACACTTTGTTTCCTCTGGGAGCCCCTCGGGGATGCCAGGGATGCCTTTCTCAATAATCCTTTTCCTTCTATTCCTAGTTCTCCCTCTATTTTAGAAGGGATCCTCAGCACTCACAGTCTTTCCTTATCTGGTGGTCTAGCTTATCAAGACAACGCGATGCTCCTTCCCTTCTCTTGGGTACCTACTCCTTACTGGCCAGCTAATTTTCTGCCCTTCTCCTTGGCAAAGGAAACAAAAGCAGCCCTGATTTTTCTTCACATCTCTTCCACAAGCAGAGGCAGGCAGCTGAAGTCCAACCCTCTCTTCAAATCTGCATCGGGGTCTTCAAACACGTTCTCCAATCCCGAGGGCACACCAGACTGTGCCCCCAAAGAAGAGGGCACCTTTGGCTTCCAAGAACTGACCGACACAAAACCCAAGGGTGTCAGGTCATCAAGTAACTTACTCCTAGCGTGATCAGAAAGTAATTCCCGCTTGTTTAAGCCCCTTGGTCCAACAGCTGGGACTCATCACACTGAACAAATGGCTTATGAGAAACCCAGGGATACCTCAGCAATTGACCCTTACGACATGTTTGCTTGCTGGTGAGAGGCCTAAACAAGATGAGATTTGAGAACAAGGAGAACTGCTTTGCTTTGGAAAAATGCAAAACATAAGAAGGTGCTTAATGAAATGGAAAGCCCAAAAGAGCAGCAGATTATCTTTGGTATACAAAGGGTAGCCAGGGCATGGGGTATAGACTAGGCGGGAGGTTTTAAACAGCCCCTTCAGTAAGTGTGCCCCACCTCCAGAGCAGCGCAGCAGCAGTGGGTAACAGAAAGAAGACCCTGGATTGGGAATCAAAGCCCCACGCTGAAGGGGCAGGTCGGCTCCATGTTAGCTGCTACTTAACCTCTCCTGGCTTCAGGTATCCGATCTGAAAAATGAGGATGACACCACTTGCACTGTCTACACCACAGCTGTGGTGAGGGTCAAAGGACAAAGGAGCTGGTGAAAACGTAAGGCAGCAGACACATGCAAATTATCGTCGTTTTAATACACTCAAGCTAGTCAAGAGTGCTCGGGCTTCAGCAACGAGGGCTACATTCTGGAAAGCAATCCCAACGAGGCCCCCAAACTACTGACCCATAGATACACCACTACCAGGCCCATTTAGTCCGGGCTTGAAGCCTTTTCAAGTTAAATAATTTATCGTCACTGCGGTAGCTGACCTTGACGCATCGCTTCTATTTGACTTGCCCTATGAAGATTCAGAAGCTCCCCTGGCAAGATAAGGCGCTGGACACCGAGGTCCTTTCTGGACTGAACTGCCAAGCTTTCAAACTCTACTGCTGAAAGTGCCACTCCCATGGGCTGGCCACACTGTCCAAAAGCCAAGCACACGTTTGCCTAAAAGACTATCTTAAAGAGAACTCACACAAGGTCAGAAGTGATACAAAGACACTCTCAAGGTCTCTTTAAAGAGCTCTGGAATCACTTACGTGACATGGGAGCCCCTGGCACAGGACCACCCAGCATGGCGTGCCCTCGTCAAAGAAGGCACTGCACTCTGTGAGCAAAGCAAATTACAGTAGCTCCAAAGAACCGTGAGATGCGCTGATTCAGAGCCATCTTCACTCCACACGTTCACATGGACTCCTTGTGCCCGACCTGTGGCACAGCCTCCCTGGCTGGTACTGGTCTGATCAGCCACAGTTGGGCACACTGCACCTTGACCCCAACATAGCGATGCCATTTGGGTCTTCTTTGAGAGCATGAAGGACAACCACCCCCAGGCCCAGACTCCCAAAGAGGTCGAGCAAAGAGAACATGCTTCAGAACAGCAGCCCATCAACTGGGGCACGGCTGAAGGAGTTACACGTGCTGTGAGAAACGGTGAAGGGGGTGGTTTCACAGAAAGCTTAGAAGACGTGTATAGAGCGGTGCCAAGTGAAGGGAGTGGACCAGGGCAACTGTTAATACAATGACAACAGCACCGGAAAGACACACAATTCTGAAAGACTTCAGAACTCTGGCACAATTCCGGAAGACTCGTGTCAACCATGCTGCCTGTCCCCCTACAGAGCGGTGAAAGACTTAAGAGGACAAAACGAGGCACGTGGCAAATGTGGGAATTTGCTCTGCTCGCCTATACTTGCTTGTAAAGGGTTTTGTTCTTGCTTCTGTAATGGGAAAGAGGGGAAGGTGGAAGGGAGAAAGTTATCGATCTGAAAATAAAATAAAATTGAACTGAAACAAAAGTAGCGCCTACATTCAATCAGTAAGTGCTCATTCAGGCCCCACAGTCTTGCACTGCGTATGCTACCCAATAAGTAAAGGACAGGATCCTTGTCCTCAAAGGACTTGCCTTCTAGGCAAGAATCCAGACAAACTTCACCTGAATAATCCAATTCAATCCAACGCTGAGGAAAGGACATGAATTATTCATCGTGCGTGTGCATCTCTGACCCACGGTCTCCCCTCCATTTAGCAGCACAAGGCGCTTGCCCAACTTGCCGCGCTGGGGGCCATCCTCAGTGTTTCCAGATGCCAGTGTGTACCCAGGCTCTCCACCTGCCATCCCATCTTCTTTTTCTCCTCCACATTTCCCCCTCTCTGCCTCTTCTTCCAAGTTCCTCACTGGTTCTGTGTTGCAGCTTGGTTAAACCCACCGTGCCTCTACCCCTCCATCAGCCTCTAGGTATGACTAATTTTTAATTTCTTCGGAGGCTGTAGTGTCCCATGATTCACAGCCATTCAATGACCGATAAAATAGCGGTATTAAAAATATGGACTGCTGTTTATGGGAAAACTTTAGGGATAGGCCAAGGAGCTTTGCAATGTCCTAAAAGCAATTCAATCCCCTCTCCTGGTGCTGATTAATTCTGGGCGCAACATGGTGTCCATCCGTACTGTCTCTCCAAGGAGAGATATTGTTGGATGAGTTCTGTAAGCTGACCAGTCAACAAGCATTTGTGAAGTCAACGTGCCAGGACTGTGCTAAGTACTGGGGATGCTCACAAATCTAATGGAGGGAGACAAAATCAAACCAACATGTACAAAAAAGAGAGACGGGGATAATTTGGAGATAATCCCAGAGGGAAAGCGCTAGTGTTAGGCAGGCACCTCTCACAATCTGGACAACACACTCCTTATCTGCTCGGATTTTCCTGGGTGGATGATTAGGTCAAACTCTTGGGAGGCCACAGATCTCTTCCAGCAGCCCTGCAAAGTTGCCGGGGCTTCCGCTGTGCAACCAGCACAACAACCTCTATGAACAGGTGCATCTGGAGGACCCCCCTCACCCCCACAAAGAATCTCTCTTCAACTGGGACTCTGCCGGATCTCCTCTATCCCAGTCACAAACGCCTTGGGCAAACATCTTTGTCTTTTATGCTTTACGTGAATTTTGTAACCAGAGAATCAAATGAGATGGATAGTAACAGTAACAAAAGCTCAGCACAATACCAGGCCCACAGGAAGTTCTATAGAGATGCCAGCTGCCCTGCCCCTCCAAAAAGCCCGTCTGTCTGGGTAACTCTGACATGTTTGGAAGAGCTCCTCACAAAGAGAGCCTCTACCTCACAAAATAGCAACTAGCACAAGACTGTGTGTTTTCTACCTAGCTCACTCCACTGTGTGACGGTGTAGACATGGTCCGGAGTGCCACTCACACACTGCCGCTCCTTTCCCAACAGCCTCAACGGGTGCGTACTCGGTAAGGTCGCGGCTGCTTTTTAAAGTATTACAAAGTCGGAGATTTCCCCGACACCTCTGAGCCACGCGGGCTCTCCCAGCCGGGCCTCCTTCCCCTGCCATCTGATCCAATTCAGCTCCTCCCCCTCTTTGCAGTGCCCTGGTCCACAAGCCCAAAGGGGATGAACTCTACAAATGAGGTTGTGTTCTACTCCAGGGCTACTGGGGCGGTTCCTTCTCCTGAGCTCTTTGGCACGGATTTCAAATGTTTGCTGACCGAGCCAATTTGGGGCTTTCTTGGTCTCCTTGTTATGACGGCTAATAACAGTCAAACTTCTGCATAAAATTACTATAGTCTGTGTCTATATCCTTTCTTCCTTTGGGATCTCATTTTCACCCTCGATCACTTATAGGTCAAGCTTGACTTGTCTCAACTGCACACCATCTCTTTTTCTCATTTTTATTCTTTCTTCTAGCTTTCTGTTAATTGTTATCCTTATTCAGTAGTCTGATGGTAAACAGACAACTAATTCAGAACTGACTCCTATATTAGTATCAAATTATTTCCTGTCAAAATATAATTATCTCAGGGGCAGCTAGGTGGCATAGTAAGTAGAGCTCTGGCCTTGGAGTCAGGAGGATCTGAGTTCAAATCCAGCCTCAGACACTTAAGACTTAGTAGTCGTGTGACCCTGGGCAAGTCACTCAACCCCCGATCACCTCACCAAAAAAAAGCAAAAAAAAAAAAAATAGTCATCTCATTCTGTCATGTTATTTAGTGCTCACTATGTCCAATATCTACCTAATTCTTTTTATTTTTCATTTTTATTTTCACTTCCAAATTATCTCCTTCCCTCCAGCCTTTCCCCCACCCACTAAGAAAGCAAATATGCAATCAAGCAAAACATTTCCATAATTAGCCATGTTACCAGAGAGAGAGAGACGAGAGGAGAGAGGAGAGAGACAGAGAGAAGTCGGCTTCCACGGGCCATTCAGAGGTGATCGTTCTCTCTCGGGAGGCAGGTCACATTTTTCATCACGGGGCCTTCGTTGTAGTTCACTGTGTTGATCAGAGTAGCTCCACCTGCCACAGTTGATTATTGTTACAACAGGGAAAGAGTGGATTCCAGGCACAGGGAAGGTCAGTACCAATGTACAGAAATGGGCTGTCAAAAGGGACTGAGACATCTGTAATATAATGACCAACTCAAGAGCTTTTTGAAAAATTTATCACATGAACTTGACAAACATCAACAAATATGAACATTCTTTATACAAAGAACGGAAAACAAGGATTGCCTACAACACCTTGAATCCCTACTACATACAATCTGGTAGTTTTTTAACCACTGTTACACTGAAGTCACGCCATTGCAGGTTAATGGTTGTCGATGTGTAAGGAGCTGATTTCCAAAAGAGTCGAGCTACTATTGAGAGGGATCAGAAGGAATGACCCAACCCCCCCCCCCCCCCCCCCGGCCCTCCAGGTCACACTGCCCCTCCTCTAACCATCAGCATTTACAACAAGGAGCCAGGGACAAGTCAGCATCATCAGTAATACATTCAGTCACCGAGTAGTATTTTCAGTACAATATACGTGACAAAACCAAGAGATTTCCTGCTCACAGAGACACTTTTTCATTGGACAAGACAAGCCCAGATTCACAGGCATTTAAATGATCCCCTCCGAAAGCAGCACACAGCAATAGACTTTCTACCACTTGAATTGGGCACCTTTCCAAACCTGCTTAATTACATTTTGTGGCTAATTCCTTAATCCATCAGCAGTCCCTTGCATCTCATTTAATGGAAAGGAAAAGTAACAACTAAGTATGCTAACACCCCAGGCTGGTAAGAGTGTGTGATAACTGTTCCTGGCCAATCTCAGGGGAGGAGACACAAAAATCAGAAAATCATTTTCCTGTGGATGAGAACAGACAACACCTTTCTCTCGAACTCTGAAGGAACACTTATTTACACTTCAGACTTTCACAGTGGCTTCTCCCTATAGAGTGCAGGCCGCTCCACTAGTTTTGATAAGCAATGATAATTTAAAATCATGAATAATTACCACCTTCACAGTCAAGCACCGGCCAGACAACCCGAGCAATGCTTCGGGTCAAGAAGCAATTTCACTTAGCACATTCATCCAGGACGGTGCTAGGCAGGGGAGTAGGGATTATTTTCTCTATTCTAAAGGCAGAGAAATGAGCCTAAGTGAAAGGGAAGGCCTTACCTAAAAATGGGAATAAACTCTGTTCAAAGGAATCAAAGCTTCCTTCACCCTCAAAGGTCATCTGACCCAAAGACTTTAAAAATCCTGCCTTCAGTTTCCTCAGCTGACCTGTAGGTAGAAGAGTGGATGGAAGCATGAATCTCTTTCACCCTCCATTTAAAATAACACGACATATTGGCAAGTGGATGGCAAGTTTAGGTGGTGTGGTCACCTGCATTTAGAATTGAGGACAGTATCCAGGGTGACCTCGGGCAGTCACCTGGGGCCTCAGCTCCCTTCTGTGTAATGTAAGGGACATCTGAGACTCTCTAAGGGCCCTGTGATAATTATGGAGCAAATGGCCCAATTACCAGAGGAACTCTGCCCTCTGCCCACTGCCCCCTCCCCGGGGCCTGCACACGGCTGAGGGCTGAGGTCATGTGCTTTTCCTCTCTCTGGGCCTCTTACTAGTGAGGGAATGGGAATGGAGTGAACCACGCTGATTCCATTTTGTGACTCAATTCTAGAGCTAGCTATTCAACTATAGGACCACTCCAACTTCTGAATTGTGAGAAAACTTTATTCAATTACGGGAATGGTGAGAAAGCAAGCCCCGGGTGGCTGGGAAGCTGGACCACCTCTCCCTGCGGCTCAAGACCCTTAACTCAGGATCTCAGTTATGCCGACCAGAAACCCAGTGAGAGCTGAAGACCGATGCAAGGCGTTTTCTCACAATTATACATCTCAAGCAACCCGTATGTTTTATATGAAAACTGGCCCCATACTGGTCAATCATTTATTGTTTCCACATCCTTTTGATTGTTTACATACACTTGGGGGTGGGGACACTTCTTTTTCTGATTTCAGAGGATTGACCTGTTTGCTCTCCCCCTCTCAACTCAGAAAAGCCCCTAATTTTTCCTCCAAGACGAAATCAGATGACCTAATCTTGTATCCGGACTTCTATCCTATTGTTTTCTTTTAATGCATAAAAATCTGTCTCCCCCTGTACTCAGGGTCCAGTGCTGAGCTGAGGGGACCCAGTCCCAATTTGTTACACAATTGGTATGCACGACGTAGTAAGTCGACACGCTCGGGAGCTCCAACCTTTGTTTCCTCGGTGATTTCAATCCATCCACATGCCACAGCAGTTAGGCCCCAGCTCTAACATTCGGGGGTTTTATGACTATAATGCAAACAAACTTTGGGGCCAAGAAAACCGCCTCTTCCTCCTGGTACCCTGCCCAAGCCACCCCAGTCTGACATTCTAGGTCCCGAGATAGAATTAAAATAACATTTCAAAGATGGCATGCAGTGCTGCCTGAACCAAGACAACCCAAGGGGTTGCGCTTCCTTCAGACATATTTTTCAACCACCCAAAGCAGGTTTCACCCCAATTAAAATCCTGTCTCTAAGTACTTTGGCTACAAGTCACGTATCCTGGCCAGAGCCATTTAAAAGACCTCTATAAACTGTCTAGAAAGGGCCAGTAAACCCAGGAAGGAAGAGGGCTCTGGAATTTGCTGTTCATTTATAGAAATAAACAAGTCCTGCATTTTTTTATCTTGCCCTAAAAAGCACTCATCAGTCTGCCAGGATTCTGTTCAATGGCCCAATCCATCGCAAGGCCCCATCAGGAGCCGAGGCTGCAAGGAAAAAGAACGAAATGATCCTTCCTCCCAAGGAGACTGCCCACGTGCAGACGTGGACAGAATACATCCAGAGGCAACGGGATTTCAACACAAGTTGCTTGGGGGTCACGCAGCACATTGCAAGCTGTCCTCGGGGTCCTGTGTCTTCTTTGAGGATGTGCTAAGGAGGGCAGGCAGGCCAGGATGGCGGCTGGCCAGCGCAAAGACCTGGAGCACGGAGACAGAGACGCAGGGGAGTGGCAGGAGAGAAACCGAGAGGAGGCCAACTTGGCTGCATCACAGGCAGAGGAAGGCTGCAGAGACGGGCTGGGGCCTTGACAACCAAACAGAGGCAGTGATGTTTGAAACCAGAAGCATGCGGACAGGGAGCCCCCAGAGCAGGGACAGAGCCGAGACGGACACTGCGGTCTGGCCGAGGGGCCGCTGAGTGAGGGGAGACAGGGGCTGCGTGGGAGGCGTGCCCAGAGCGGCACAACTTAGTACTGGCCTCAAACAGAGGAGATGAGGCGACAGTTCTCAAGGAGGCGGGGCGGAAGGTGGGCTGGGGGAAGGGGTCCCAGGGTCTGAGTGCCCGCCTAGGAGTCCTCTGCACGGAGACAGGGCCAACCTGGGAGGAAGGAAAGAGGATGGAGCCTTGAGGTGGCACAGGGAGGCCATGCAGGAACAGGAAAGCAAGGCATCATGGGGGAGAGAGGCTGATCAGCAAGTCCAGGGGCAGTGAGGCCAAGGCCAGGGCCTGTGGGAGAAGCGGGTGCTGGGCTGGGACCCGTTACTCATTGGTGATTCACCAGCACAAGCCAAGATCATCCTTCCCAATCACTGAGCCAGGGTCAGGAAAAATGGGGGCCACCCTCCCGTGGCAGGCGCATATCATTCCACGGCGGGAATCAGTGCAGCCGCCAGCGAGAGGGCCAGGTCTCCAGGCTCTGCTGCAGACTCCTGAGCTTCTAAGGAACAAAGGAACAGGAAACATGAAATCTAAACTCAATTAGGACAGGTCCACACACCCTGCAGGGCTGCCTCAGTGATGGACAGTTCAGCACACATATGATAATCACTGCAAGCACGTATAGAGCACTTTAAGGTTTGCAAAATGCTCGACAAAGATGATCTCATTTAACCCTCACAGCGATCCTGAGAAGTGTTGTCATCCCTATTTTACAGACGAGGAAACTGAGGCTAAGAGATGTTAAGTGACTTATCCAGGGTCACACAGCTAGTAAGTGGGTCTTTCCGACTCCGGGGGTTCAGTGCTCCATCCACTACAACACCCATCTGGATCCCTGAGGCAGATTTGTTGAGGGCATGGGGAACACAGGATGTGAAGGTATGGCTGGGGGTGTTGGAGAGGGACCTGTGTCATTGAAGGAAATACGCCCACTGACAAGACCACAGCTTCATCTGGGAACCTGGAGGTCTCTGCAAATACTGTATCCTGCCAAAAGAATGCAAGCTTCCTGAGGACCTGGTGTAGGGAGGGCGGTGTTGGTTTGGCCCCGGTATCCCCAACACCCATCAAAGGGCCAAGCCAGCAGCACTTGCTCCATGAATGCTGGACAAGAACTGGCTGGCCTACATGCCTTTTCCTTCCTTTCCTTTCAGGGGTTCCTGCTGCAGCTGATTTAAACTAACTTCAGAATTAGAGAAAGTGCTAGGCTTGCATAAGACACTCACCTCTCCTATTAGCCTCACGGAATGTTGAATTTTTAAGTGCATCTTTCAGAGGAGTTTTAGTATGGGCAGCTAAGGGGGGGAGCTGCCACAATGCACAGAGAGCTGGGCCTGGAGCCTGGGCAGACACCTGAGCTCAAATTCAGCCTGACACTTACTAGCTAGGTGACCCTGAGCAAGTCACTTAACCTTCCTGGATAAAGACCAGAGCACAAAGCCGGGGAGCAGTGACCACACCTCTCTTGGTATGATACCACCTTGGAAGCACTGAAAACTTGCAGACCCCTGGAACTAGCTTTGAAAACAGTAGCACAAAAAAGTCTGAGCCTTAGGACAGTGCCTCCCCACCTGAGTGGGCAGAGCTCAACCTTGCCTTAAAATTCAAAGTCAAGACAGGCTGGGACAACAATGTGAAAACACTACCACCAAAGAAAAATGCTAATTGGAACCAAGCCCAACAAGAATTCCTGGAAGCATTAACGAGATAAGAGCGGTACAAAAAAATTGGGAAAAGAAATGAGAACTATGTAAGAAAATTAACAACTTGGTAAAGAGGCACAAAAAATTCCCTGAAGAAAAGAACTCCTTAAAAAGCAGAACTGACCAAATGAAAAAAGAGGTACAAAAGCACACTGAAGAAAATAATTCCTTAAAAATTAGAATTGGGTAAGTGGAAGCTAACAACTCCATGAGACATCAAGAAACAAAGTCAAAAAAATGAAGAAAAAAAAAAATAGAAGAAAACGTGAACTATTTCATTGGAAAAATAAATGACCTGGAAAAGAGACTGGGAGATAATTTAAAAATTACTAGACTACCTGAACGCCATGATCAAAAAGATATTCTAGACATATTTCAAGAAATTATAAAGGAAAACTGCCCCAACATTTTAGATCCAATGGGCAAAACAGAAATTGAAAGAATCAACCAATCACCTCCTGAAGGAGATCCCAAAATGAAAACTTCCAGGAATATTTTATAGACAAATTCCAGGACTCCCATGTCAAGGAGAAAATATTGTAAGCAGCCAGAAAGAAACAATTCAAATACTGTGCAGCCACAGTCAGGATCACAAAAGATTTTAGCAGCTACCACAATAAAGAAGCAGAGGGCTTGGAATATGATATTCTGGAAGGCAAAGCAGCCAGAATTGCAACCAAGAAGAACCTACCCAGGACATTTAATGGAATAAAGGACTTTCAAGGATTCCTGAAGAAAAGAGCAGAGCTGAATAGAAAATCTGACATTCAAACACAAGACTCAAGAGAAGCATGAAAAGGTAAACAAGAAAGAGAAAGCATAAGACTCAATACGGTTCACCTGTTTACATTTCTTTAAGGGAAGATGATACACATAACTCATAAGAACTTAATCATTATTAAGGAAGTTAGAAGGAATCTACATAGACAGAGGGCATGGGTGTGCAACGATTATGCTGGGATGATCTAAAAAAAAAAATAAAGAGGCAAGAAAGAGAGATGCCCTGGGAAAAGAGGGGAGAGAGGTAGGATGGGGAAAACTATCTCATATAAAAGAAGTGCACAAGGAAGGGCTTTTATAGAGGAGGGGGAAATGGGGGGGGAGTGGTAGGCAATGCTTAAACTTCACTCATTACAACTGGTTCAAAAAGGGAAGTCAAGACAGTTAGGTAGATAGATATATACTCAGTGAAGTACAGAAAGCTACCTTAGCCACAGGGAAATAAGAGGGGAAAGGGATGATAAAAAGAAGAGTAGATTAAAGGAGGTAGCGGTCAGAAGCAAAACAGACTTTTCATAAGGGACCCGATTAAAAGAGAGAGAAAGAGGTGTAAACAGAAGGAAAGAGGATGGAGGGAAATACACAGTGATCATAAGCGTGAACGTGAGTGGGACAAGCTCACCCACAAAACGTACAGTGCATGCGAAAATGGATTAGAAACCAGAATTCCACCGTGCTAGTTCTGAGACACACACACAGAGTCACAGTAAGGCCACAGAGCAGAATCCATTATGCTTCAGCAGAGGTAATGAAAGGCGGCGGTAGCAATCAGGACCTCGGACAAAACAAAAGCAAACTCAGGCCTAATTAAAAGAAATAACCACACCTGGTAAAAAGCGTAATAGGCAATGAAGTAAGATCACAAATTTTTTTGCAGCAAGTTTTTCTGGTAAAGGCCTCTTTTCTCAGATATATAGGGCACTGGGCCTAATTTATCAAAAAAAAAAAAAAGTCATTCCCCAATTTACAAATAGTGAAGGGATATGAACAGGGAGTTTTCAGAAGAAGAAACCAAAGTTACCTGTAGTCATATAAAAAATGCTCTAAATCACTATTGATTAGAGAAATGCATATTAAAACAACTCTGGGGTACCACCTCACACCTATCACAAATGACAAACGCAGGAGGGGATAAGGGAAAATTGAGACGCTAATGCACTGTTGGTGGATTTGGTTCAACCATTCTGGAGAACAATTTGGAATGATGCCTAAAGAGCTATAACACTGTGCACACCTTTTGACCCAGCAATAGCACTTCTAGGGCTGTACCCCAACGAGATCAATGAAAAAGTAAAAGGACCCACATATACAAAAACACTTCATAGCTTACCCAGCAATAGCACTTCTAGGGCTGTATCCCAAAGAGATCATAACAACGGGAAAAGGATCCACGTGTAGAAAAATATTTATAGCAGCTCTTTCTGTGGTTGCAAAGAATTGGAAACTCTTTGGAGGAGTATGCAAAGGAGAGCCATGAGGCTGGCGAAACAGTCTGTGTCATATGAAGACAGGCAGAAGGACCTGGAGGTGTGCAGCCTGGATAAGAAAAAGGTCAGAGGGCCCGTGACCACTGCTATCAAGTATCCGAAGAGGGATTCGACTGGTTCTGTTTGGCCTAGAGAAACAAGCCAAAATCAAAGGAAAGACGCAATGAGGCAAATTTCAGTTCGCTACCAAGGAGTTGTCTCCAAAGGGAACATATGGCTCCGGAGGCAATGGCCCCCAAGCCCCTCACTCAGTGCAGGCCGCCCAGCAGAGCTCAGCTAAGCATTGCTTTGAGAGCTCTGGGTGGGGTGGGGGCAGGGGAGGCGGGGGCGGGGACGGGGGGGGGGGGATATTCCCTTTCAGGAATAAAAAATGAATTCCTTTTTCAGGAACTCAAGGACCACTGACATTTCTTCCAACTGTAGAATTCTGGGATTCTGAGCTCTGTCTTAGTGGAAGGAGTTTCCACACCTGAACTACAAACTACAAACATACAAATGTATATTTTACACACGTATAATAGCTTTTCTCCTTGTAGTACCAAATGCAAAAGCAATAAATGATCCTGAGCGCCCCTCTGTCCAGGTACTGTCCTCTGACATTTCATGATTACACGAGTAGGTGCTTGTGTGGACTTCTGCAGTCAGAACTATCAAGGAAACCATGAAGTCATTCAATTAGGGAAATTTCCAAAATTACTAAACTATAGGATACTTGTTTCCTTCGATTAAAACTGGAGTCTGATTGATCCAAAACTTGTTATAAAAACTGACACTCGTGAACGGGGTGAGCAGTTAAGTCTTGTCAAATTAAAAGCAGCTTTCATCTCTGGGCTGGGCATTACACAAATGAGTAAATACTTTCATTTCCTGCTGCTAGGGCAGATATCTTAGATGAATCACAAAAAACCAGAAGGCCAAACATCAGCTTCGACACCAAGATTTACTAAGGAGACTGGTTTCAACAGGACAAAATTTCTTAACTGCTCTAGTCAATGAATGAAGGAAATTCCCAGTTTTCGTTTCCCAACACACCTAGGTTTGTCCAATTATTCCTAGGGAAAAGACAGAGATCGCTCCCAAGAACCGAGACGGGCCAGTCTGACATTGATTCCTGGCAACATTCTACGATAATCGGTTTGAGAAAACACAGCAACCACCAGGAACCGTGAGAGGCTCACTGACACCAAATTAAATGCCCTATTCTACCAGGGATGCAAGGCTGATGGTAGATCGGGGGGTCCAGAAGTACAGCGTATCTGGATTGAAACAAAGCGTGGGACATTTCCCATGCTATCTTTGGGAATGAGATGTTAAGAGACAGAGGTGAAGAGGTGGCTGAACAATCCTATCTAATGGGTCACCAAGATGGAGCTGGTGAAGCATACTTCTGGGATGCTGCCCACCATCCACAATTTAGGTGAAGACTTGGGAGTCCTGCTCGTCCACCCACAGGAGACAAAACCACCTACCCCTCAACAAGCTGATATTACGGGCTCAACAAAACAGGGATAAACAGAAGTCCTCCATTCTGGTTCCAAAATATCACCTGTACAAGTATGGATGGTAAAAAGCCTCGACTTGGTAGTTACACATTTGAGTCAGCCAATAAGGATTTGTTAAACACTTACTGCATTTAGCCAGGCACAGTGCTAAGTGCTAGGGATACAAAGGGACAAAAAACAGACATCAAGGATTGTGGGTGATTGGAGGAATACAGCAGATACTCATTCAAATGTGAGAAACAACTCGTAAACAGTCACGTACAAAGGCGAGGTAAGGCCCTGGAGAAAGGGCAGTACTGAAATGAGTCTTTTAAAAAAAAGAAAAGAAAAACTTTAACAACATTTTCTTTGGTAAATTATGAATTAAACAAATAATTTTATAAGACAATCTTCCTAACATTCTGCATGAATAAAGAAACAACTGTATATCCTATGGAAAGTGCCTTACTGAAATCAAATTTCTCTACTGATACAAAAATCTTAGTTCATAATGAAACTGTCACGTAAAAGAAGGATAAAACAGCTGGCACAAAGCATTTACTCAAGAGACCCAAGGTTCTCGGCGAGCCACAGAGAAAGCTATTCCAGGACAGGGAGGCTTCTGCGTCTGTGGCTGCCATCCAGGCTGGGCAGCTGCCCCCTCTGAGAAATCCTGAATAAGGGACTGACAGACGTGAGCTAACAGACAGCAGGACTGGGGAAAAGGAAGGAACGAGGAGAAGGGCCCCATCCAGCCCAACTCTGCCCTTGCGATAAATAATAAAGAGCGTTCACCAATCCTGGCCCCATGCTGCTGGCCCAGAGCACAGATGAGAAACTCAAATTAAAACTGTTGCCTTAGAATGAAAATCCCATTTTGGGGAGAAACTCTGAAACCAGACACACCAAAAGAGGGCGTTTACAGACTCCACCTGTCCCACCCCCCACCCAGTGATCAGGGGCTCCAAAGATCCCAGATCTGGAGCAGGAAGGCAGCTGTGAGGCCCACCAGGCCAGGCCAAATCCCTGGCTGTTGTTATTTGGCCGTGCCCGACTCTTCGTGACCCCATGTGAGGGTTTTCTTGGCAAAGATAATGGAGTGGTTTGCCATTTCCTTCTCCAACTTATTTTACAGATGAAGAAACTGAGGCAAGCAGGGTTAAGGGACTTGCCTAGGGTCACACAGCTAGGAAGTGTCTGAGACTGGATTTGAAGTCAGGCCCTCCTGACTCCAGCGGGGGTGCTCTACCCACTGGGCCACCAGGCTACCCCAGGTCCCAGGGGAGGCTGTTAAAACCATGACTTCTGAGCTTAGAATCAACAGGACGCTGGGCCTAGAAGGGCCCTTAACCAGCTAATCCAACTCCCTAAATTAACCCAAGTGAGTTAAATAGGACCTGAAGCCCAGTTCAGTGTTCTTCCCCCCACCCCGGGTGGTCTCTGTCATTTTAAATTTTTTTTGGTTTTTCTTCTCCAATTCTTGACGCACGACAAGCAGCCCCCGCCCCCCAAACTTTCTGGGCTTCTTTTATTAGTTCTTCCCAACTCTCCCACACAGTCAGCGCCTCTGTGTTGCCAACAGGGAAATTGTGGCACAGGAGAATTGGGCGATGAGTCACGGCGGCAGGTCTGGAGGAGAAGAAACCGGGAATCTCCGGTCTACTGGAAAAGCTGCTGGGCTCATGACATTTCTACATGTCTCCTCCCCAGCTTGAGAAAGCTTCAGGACTAAGAAGGCTCGGGCACTGGGGAGGAGTGGTTCCCTGCCTGAATGCCGCTGCCAACACTCAGGATGCCCAGAGGCTGAGGCCAGCAGCCAGAGACCGGCCTGCACTGAAGCCAACAGCGAGGAAGAGGATGGCTGTGGCCTCTTTCTCAAGAATGGGGTGCTTCTGACACCCCCAAGTTCAGTCAGTGACTGATCTAAGAGTTCCCTGCTGGAGTATGAGCTCCTGGCTCCCTCCCCACAAGCTACCCAGCCCAGTAGAGCCTGCCCTAAGACTTTAGATCAAAAAATTTCTCTGCAATAAAATGCAGAGGATTTCAATGTTAAACAGAATGGAAAATAATCCCCAAGTATTATTCCAAGTTCTCAAGTCTGAATATAAAAGCAATGAGAATCTACATTTATCATGATTTTAATAGTTCTGGCTCTCTTTTCTGTTTCAGGTCTACCTCTTGATTGGACATTGCAATTTAAGGAAAACCAAGGCCCAGCCTTCTAAACTATCACATGGATTAGTCCCACTCATCATCTGCCTGCCCGTCAGGAATTGGCTACTAGTGGATAATCTGCTGGAGACCATGAAGCCAATGAACAAAGGGTAGGATGGTTATTCTCCAGGGGACAGCCAAGAAACTGAGCCAACTTTGTAAAGGCCAGAATACAGCATTCTGCCTCCTTCCCCAGCACTGTCCCCATCATACCATGGCAGAGTCAGAAAATAAACCTAAAGGGCATAACCTACCTGGAAAAATACAATTAATAACACTCTGCTAACAAGGTCCCTACGGGTTGTAGTTGGACAGAAATCATTCCTTTCCTTCATTCCTTTTAAAATGCCTAAAAGGTCAGTTTTCAGATGAAGAAATTAAAGCCATATATAGTCATATGAAAAAATGCTCTAAATCACTTGATTAGAGAAATGCCAATCAAAACAACTCTGAGGTACCACATCACACCTATCAGATTGGCCAACATGACAAAACAGGAAAGTTATAAATGTTGGAGAAGATGTGGAACATTAATGCACTGTTGGTGGAGTTGTAAACTGATCCAGTCGCTCTGGAGTGCAACTTGGAACTATGCCCAAAGGGCTACAAAAATGAGCATACCCTTTGACCCAGAAATAGCACTTCTAGGGCTGTATCCTAAAGAGATCATACAAATGGGAAAAGGACCCACATGCACAAAAATATTTATAGCAGCCCTTTTTGTGGTGGCACAAAGATGGTGACTGTATCCGAGGGGACGGAAGAGATCGCCAGGAAGAATCACTGGGAGAGAGAAGAGGAGGGGGCCGAGGGCAGAGAACTCCCAGGCACAGGCACAGCCTGGGGGATGACCCAGCCACAGAGGAGAACCGAGGGAAAGCTGGAAGGGCCACCAGCTGCACCGACTTCAGAAGAGATGGAGAGGAAAGAAAATGGAGTCATCTGTCACAGGCTCAGTCTGTGAAGGAGTTAGCCCGGAAAGGGCTCAGCTGCCCATAGGATGGAGGAGTCTCACAGCCCTCAGGGAGCGGCAGCCAAGCCGGCATCAGGCCGACTTTCTGATGTCACTTCCACTGATCAAATCAGCCCAGCTCCTGACGCTGAACCACTGATGGGGCCCAGGACTGTGGGGGCCACGACTTTCCCTTCCGGGTCTCCAGTGGCCATGGCTGCAGCCCTTGCATGACCAGGTCCCCAGGGGCTGCTTCCCAGGATAACCCCAGGACAGGGCCTCGGAAGGGCTCAGGCCCTGAGCTGTCCCCATCAGGGTCTGAGGGGAGATGGGGGTCAGGGTGGAGCAGAGATTTAACTCACTCACAGGCTGCCTCATCTCCCTCAGGGAGGCTGGCTCCTCCAGCCAGATTGGCTTAGAAGGTTTAAGTGACTTCTTGAGGTGCCACAGCTAATTTGTGTCAATCAAAATTCAAACCTCTATCATCTTCTTCTTCTTTTTTTTAGGCAATTGGGGTTAAGTGACTTGCCCAAGGTCACACAGTTAGTCCGTGTCAAGTGTTTGGTCTGAGGACGAATTTGAACTCAGGTCCTCCTGACTTCAGGGCCAGTGTTCTATCCACTGCGCCACCTAGCTGCCCTCCTCTATCATCTCCTGACTCAAAATCCAGTGCTTTTTCTGTACCACAGGCAGGTTCTGGAAGCAATGGAAAAAAAATGAGGTTTCCCCACCTACCTGTCTGACCATCACAAAAAGAAGCAGTGTGGGATGTAGGTAGAACATGTAAGACGGGCCTGGAAATGGAAGAGGGAACTGATCTGATGCCTTCCCATACTGCATTCTCTTACAGGAACCTCACTGAAGGTCCCAGCATCAGGCTCCAGGGGAGCCCAACAGCTCTCAGTGACTGCTGCTCCGAAGCGCCCCCTCGCCCCATTGTTCTGAGAATCAGCCATCCTTCAGTTCTGCCAAAGGAGAGGACGCAGGTTATTCATTAAACAACGTTCATCAACCATGAGGAGAGAGGCCGAGGGAACGGAAAGGGCAAGGCAGAGATCTGACCCCCTCCCCTCACACCACCGCTGTGGGTCGTGGCTGGGCCTGGCAACGCAATCCATGTGTTTCACGGGCGAAAAGTCACCTATTAGTCATGCCGATTCGAGTTGAAACGCAGGACGGGGATTTACCAGTTAAGGCAGGTTTGTAGCCTGAATATCTAGGGTTTATGCAGTATTTTTAAAAGCCTGATGTCAGTAAAAATATGGACGTAACACTGAAACCAAACTAACCAATTAGGGCCTCCAAGTACCAGAGGATTATCCTTATTCTATTATCATCCAATAGATTCCTCCTTCTTAGAATCTCACTGTATGAAAACTCTATGAAAGGCCTTTGTGCCTCGTACAGGCTAAGCCACCAACCCTTCAATCACCATGCTTTAACAGAGACGGGGGAAGAAGGAGTGGAAGACTCCGTCTCCTGCATCGATCCGCAGCCAGCCAAGAGCTAACAAGAGGATCTGAAGCATTCTTTCACCTGCCATCATTTTCTCAGGTCCTAGAATTTCAACAACATATGTGTTGGGCAAGAGCCAAGAAGTTCAGTCCATCAGAAGAGATGGACAATAACTGACTGTCTCGGGGTAAACTGAATCAGCAATTCAGCAATCCTCACTTTGGGCAAACTCACATACCAACCCAAGTCCTCGATGGAGGGGATTAGCTGAAATCCCTAGAAATCCAACCTTCAAGCCCTTTAGACCAAGCCCAGTCCCTGGAAGGCACAGGTATGCCAGCAGCTGGCCTGTCCTTCCTGGCCTTTATAGGATAGCTGGTACAAATCAAAACTGTCTGCCATCTTTCTTTCAAGGAGAAGGTAAAGTCAACCAGCATTTATTAAGAACCTACTACGCGGAGCAGCTAGGGGGCACAGTGGATAGAGCACCGGCCCTGAAGTCAGGAGGACCTGAGTTCAAATGCAGCCTCAGACCAAACACTTGACACTTACTAGCTGTGTGATCCTGGGCAAGTCACAACCCCAATTGCCTTAAAAAAAGAAAAAGAAAAGAAAAGAGAAGAACCTACTAGGTGCCGGGTCCTGTGATAAACAATGGGGTAAAAAGAAAGGCCAAAAACAGCCCCTCCCCTGAAGAAGCTCCCATTCTAATGGGGGAGATAACATAGGACTAATTGGAGATAGGCTCTGAGGGAAGGTCTGGCAGGATGAGACACATTTCAGACCCCTCCAATTAAACACAGCACAAAAGAAGAGCACTACTCATTCCTCTCCTTACAGACGCATAACTGTGTTTATTCCTAAAAGTAACAAAGCCCAGTCACAGAAGAGGCAGATGGAGACACAAGGCTGAAGGTCAGCAGAGAGGTTGGGGCAGGAATCATCACAGAGATGGTCACTAAATCTAAGGGAGCTGATGGGAGAAGAGAAGAGAGCCCTGGACAGAGCCCCGACGGAGCCCTGTGGTTGGAGGGCGTGATCTGGAGACAGAGAGGGAGGAGGACCAGGAGAGACCAGTGTTCCAAAAACCTAGAGGAGAGACAAGGGAGGATCAAGGAGGAGAGAGGGTGTTCTGAAAGTATCAAAGCTGAAAAATAGGCATTTACTTATTTAAAAATAACCAAAACCACCTATTACATATTTACATATTTTTATGAAAAATAACTATTTTCCAAAGCAAAAAAAAAAAATAGTGAGAAGAATGGTACGGTTTTACATATTTCTGCAAATCTCTTTAATGTCTGATTTAATAGAGTATATATAGGTGGCCTCTCCTGTCTGCTTCTGCATTCCACACGTTGTGATAAATTGTTTTAGCTGAAGTGTATAAAGAAAAGCTGGTCTCACGGATAGGGAAAATGGAGGAGTATTTTATGAGACAAATAATGACTTAATACTACTGTGAAAATAGTTTTGACCTCCAGGACAAAAGGTCTGGGAGACCCTCAGGGATCCCCAGGCAAACTCTGAGAACTGCTGATCTCAGGCTTCCTCCAGGCAAAGAGCCAGGAACTGGGTATGCATAATCCAAAACACAGGCTCTTTCTACCTAATCCTCCTCCCCACCTCCTCAAAGCTGGGCCACAAAGAGGCAGAAGACGTGGCCTATTGTTCAAGTTATCAAATTGCAGGTTGGTAACAAGGAGGGCTTTACCAGGTAACTGAGCTGGCTCACCCGACACGTTGGCTACACACAGTTTTGCAACAAGGTCCTTACATTTCCAATTCCTTGCCAGTATGACCCTAAAAAGGAAATGCTGTTTTTAAAAAATCATCTTAACTACACTGTATTAGGAGGATAAGAGGCGGCAGTGCAGAGGCAGGAAGCCAAGCCCCAGCTTCCTACTTCTTATCTGTCTCTCGGTCTGCAGAGAGTAGATCGAGAACAAAACAGAAGAGAGAAGGGAAAAGCCAGAACCCAAGGGCCCCGATCGCAAGGGCAGCTAGTGGGACAGAGCTCCCGGGCTTAGCAGGAAGCACAAGTGAGCCCCCACCCTCAGAGATGCTGTCTGGTCCACATGGGCTTGACACAGACTCAGGGAGCCAGGGGGACTCTGACCAGCAGTGAAGAAGAGGATGAGCCGGGCAGGCTGGGGCCCTGCTAGTGAGGCCCGAGGGGCCCCAGGCTGGGTACCCCAGCTTTCCATTCAAACGCCCCCTTCTTTTTAAGAATTCCTCCCCAGCTCCCCAGGTCAGAATCTTCATCTGGAGCATTAATCAGCTGTCAAATATCCAGGAGAATGTAAGCTCTCCGAGGGCAGCTCTATGCTTCCCAGCCCTCTGCCCAGAGCCGGGCCCTATATCTGAGTTGGACTGAATCTTCATCTGAAGATCCTTCCCTCGGGGACTGCACGAGACCGGGTTTTGTCCGCTGCCTCACACCTGCAGCTTTTCAAGAACGACAGGAAAACCAGCTAATTTTGCCCAGTGTTCCTTAATTTATAATCAGGCCTAAAGCAGCAGCTCTCGAGCCCCGACGCTAAAGGAAGCTCCTGATGCTTTTCCTTCACACTGTCCCAGGCAGAGATTTCTCAACCCTCTTCCCCCTCCCCGCCAACCTATTACTGTCTATTTACATGATGTCATCCAAATCAAGAATTAATAACAGACATTTAAATAATGTGCAAAGCACTTTGCATCGTTGTCATGGACTCACAACGACCTTCTGAGGCAGCTAGACGGTGCGACGGCCAGAGGGCTGAACCTCGAGTCACAAAGGACTGGGGTGGTCAGTACTTACCAACTACTGTGTGACCCTGGCCAGCCACTTAACCTCTTTCTGCCTCCATTTCCTCATCCGTAAAATGAGGATAATACCAGCAGGATCTACCTCCCAGAGTTATCACTGGATAAAACCAGCCGGCCCTACTCTACAGACAAGGTCCAAAGAGGAGGGTCACAGACGAGATGTGAACCTCCTCTTACTGTACTTCACCAGTACGAACTCCTTCTCTACAGGCTGTCTTCTCGCCAAGGATGGAAGATCCTTTGTTTCTGTATTCCCAGACCTGGAAGGGTCACTTAATAGATGCTGATTGATTCCTGACTCCACAGTCAGTTAGGTTGGCTCCAGGAAGTCAAGGGGAAAACCAGTTAGTCAGTCAATAAACGTTCATTAAGAGCCTACATCAGTCAATAAATAAGCATTTGTCACGTAAGCGAGACTGTGGGCCAGGCACCGTGCACAAATGCAGACACAAGCTATTCCCAGAGCCACAGGAAAGACTGCAAAGAGGGAAGGCATCGGCACTAAGGGGCTGGGAAGGATCTCCTGTAGCCGGGACCTGAAGGACACCAGCAGGGCACCTGGGCACCTGAAAAACAAAAAGGTGCCCCCTACGTTGGGCCGACGAAAAAACAGAGAGCACCTGCCCTCCAGGGTCTGAGACAGAAGAACATTCAGCTACCACAGGGTGATGGCAGGCCCGGGGCCCCAGAGGAGCAGAGAGGCGAGGGCAGATGGGAAAAGAGAACAGAAGTGATGACTCCCATCTCATCCAAGCCAAGGGTGAGCAATCCACAGCAATCGAGAGGTGAGTCAGCACGAGGCAAATATGTAGTTCCTCCTGCCTATAAAGGCTGCTGGCATTCCCCTCGACTGCTGCTGGGAAATCATGTCCGACTCTTCCTGACCCCATCTGGGGTTTTCCTGGCAGAGATACTGGAGCAGTTTGCCATTTCCTTCTCCAGCTCATGTGAGAGATGAGGGAATTGAGGCAAACAGGGGGAAGCAACTTGCCCAGGGTCACACGGCTAGGAAGAGTCTGAGACTGGATTTGAACTCCTGAAGATGAGTTTTCCTGACTTCAAGCCCTGCATTTTGTCCACTGGGCCACAGAGCTACCTTTTACACAAGTCTTATTATGGGCAAGGGGCCAGGAACTGTAGGGGATAGAAGGAGGGCTAAAGCCAGGCTGCAAACTTCAAGGAGCTTCCATTACAAGGGGGCTTTGGATTCTACCACTCCTCAACTGAAACTGCTCCCTCAAAGGTCACTCCTTGTTAAATACAAAGACCTTTCCTCTATCCAAGCACCACCAATCTCTATTTTCACCTCCAACTAGATGTTCTGTAGACTCAGAACATAGGAGATGCAGATCTTAAACTCAACATGTCTAAAAGTGAACCCTCATCTTTCCCCAAATCCTTCCTCTCTTCCCAATTTACCTATTGCTGTCCGGAGCATCCCCATCCTCTCCAGCCCGCAGGCTCACCAGGTACACGTCATTCTCCACTCCTCCATCCCTCATCTCCAACATCCTCACTGCCAGGTCCTAACACCCCTGCTATACACGCCCCTCTCCTCTAACATGGCCCCCTCCAGCCGCATCATTTAGCCTCCCTCAACAGCCCTCAGGCCGGTCTCCCTGAAGGGTCAGCGGTCAAACTGGTTTTCCTGAAGGGAAGATTTGACCATGACAACTGGTGGCCCTCCCCCACCATGCTCAGCCAGTGCCTCTCTATCACCTCTAACAGCAAACATAAAATTAATTAAGCATTTATAAAGGGCTCACTATGTGCAAAAGCCCGAAAACACAATGAGAAAAGTCAAACAAGTCTCTGCTCTCCAGGAGCTCCTGTTCGAATGGGGGACACGTGTAGAAGGTTTCAGCAGCAAGTCAGAAAACCCCACGGTCTGCAGGGTGCAGCAGCCCAGCAGGGGGTCAGGCCTTTTCTCGGATGTCGTTCCCACTGATAAAATCACACCAGCTCCTAATGCTGAGCCAGATGACAGGGCCAAGGCCTTTGGAGACAAGAAGGTCCTTGCCTGGGTCCCCAGTGGCTGTGGCTGTAGCCCTCACAGAAGCAGGTCCATGCTGTATCTCCCTGGGGCTGCTTCCCAGGAGGACTGCAGGGAGCTGGCTCCAACCCAGGCAGAGGGGAGGCCTCCTCAGGGTACCTGCCTGCTTCCCCTAGACCCCTTGTCTACCCTGGTGGGGTGGCAATTGGTCAGCAGCTGTCAAAGTGATTTTCCTAAAGGGGAAGTCTGACCATGTCACCATCCCTGTTTAATAAACACCTCCAGGACCAAATAGAAAATCCTGTGCTGGGCCCCGGGCCCCTGACCCCTTCCGACCCTTCCCAGTCTTCCTGTTCCTCACAAAAGTTGTTCCATTTCTAGACTCTGGGCATTTCCATGGCTTGTCCAGCACATGCCTGGATTTCTCTGCCTCCTCATCTTCATTTCTCAGTTTCCCAGGCTTCCTTCTAGCCCCAAAGACACCATCTACACCTGGCTGTCCCATCATTATCTCCAATGCAGCAAGTTCAACACGGGGCTCATCTCCTCTCTAAAGGCAGCCCTCTTCCACACTTCACAAGTGAGTGGGAAGGTGCCACCACTTTCTAGTCACTCGTGCAGGCTCCTAACTGGGCTCCATCCTCTCAGCTCACTCCAGAGAGATCACCAATGGCCATGTTTGATCAATGCTCCAGGTCCACAAAGAAACAGCTGCAGCTCAGGCCCCCATGACTTGTCACCTGGACTATTTCCACTAATCCATTCACTCACTCAATAAATTATTAAAAGCCTTCTAACTTAAAGCCAGGTGCTGAGCTAGGTGCTGGAAACACAAAGTCAAAAAGAAAACCATTCCCGCCTCAAGGAGCACTCCAAAGGAACACAAAGCAACATGGTGGGGAGTGCTCACACTCAATATCCTTAACCCTCTCTACCACATCTAACTAGCTATTTGGTAACTGGGTATTCATCACCCACCTCCAAGCTTTTGCACAGGCTGTCCCCATGCCTAAAATCTCTCCATCTTCAGCACCACCTCCTAGGATTCTGGGCTTTCTTCAAAACTCGCCTCATGTGCCATCCTCATGGCAAGACTCAGTAAATTATGGTCTGAGCGCCAAACCCAGCTCTAGGTTCATTTCTGTATGGTCCGTGAGCTAAGAATAGTTTTTACATTTTTAATAAAAGTGTATATATTTTTATGGTATATATCATGTATATTTTGTGTGTAATTATTCATTCTTAGCTTATGAGCCATATAAAAATAAGTAGCTGGCCAGATCTGGCTCTCTGGTTATATAGCTTGTGGACCTCATCCAACAGGAAGCCTTCTGACCCAGCCATGCCACTATTAGATCCATTTCCCAAGAGGATTAGGGAAAATGGAAAAGAACCAATACGTTCTAAAACATTTACAGCAGCTCTCTTTGTGATGGCAAAGAACTGGAAACTGCAGGGATGCCCCTCAATTGGGGAATAGCTAAACAAATTGTGGTTATATGTTTGTGATGGAATATTACTCTGCTTTAAGAAATGATGAGCTCAACGATTTTAGAAAAGCATGGAGAGAGCTCCACGAAATAATGAAGAGCAAAATGAGCAGAACCAAGAGAACGCTGCATACGGTAACAACAGTACTGTTTTAAGAACAAGTTTGAGTGACCAAGTCATCCTGACTATTATAAATACCCAAATTAACCTCAAAGATCCTATGAAGGAAGATGCTGCTTGAATCCAGAAAGGAATATTGCTGTGCTGTAGGAAATGATGAGCAGGATTTAGAAAAACATGGAAAGACCTGGACTTATGAAGATGCTGTCTACCTTCGGAGAAACAGATGATAGGGGGAAATGAGCACATTTCTCACATGTGTGAATGAGTGCATATGTGTATATATGTCTATGGATATGTATACACACCCACGCTTAATCGTAACCTTCTTTGGGGGAAGGGAGGGAGGAGGGAAAAAAAAAGAGTAAAAAGTAGAGGGCAGAGGACAAAAGAAAACCAACAAGGAAGTAAAGAAGAGCTGGGCAGCTCTCAAAACAATGTGTAGCCTTCATTATACAGGCTCTGCTGGAATGGAAACTCATTGTTTGATAACGAATCCTCTCTTAGGGTCGGCTGTGCACATGGCAGTGTTTTTTTTCTTCCTTTTCTCATTTTGTATTTAAGTGTAAGATAAAAAAATTTACCAGGAAAAAAAACAGGCAATAGGAAGCCTTTCCTGCTCCCCAGTTGTTAATCTTTTCTACCTCCTGAAATGCACTTCTATTCTTTAACTGTTTAGATAACATCTTCCCCAGAGAGCGGCCACAAGTTCCTTGAGAGAAGGGAGTGTTTGTCTGCCTCTGCATAGGACCCCAGAGGGTCACCCAGTCATGTTCTCCACCTCTGGATCTTTCACAGAACCTTAGAGAACTTTAACATTTGCACAGAAGAAATGCTGCTGAAGGAGAGAGTTTTCAATATGGCATTTTCCCCCCTATTAAATAAAAAGATATTTTTAGAAATTCTTTTCAGGGAAGTTTTAATTAATAAATATTTTATTTTCAGATCGCTTAACCTCCCAATATACACCTCTCCCTCCCTACCCAGAGAGCTATCCTTATAGCAAATGTACCGGGGAACCGGCCGATGAGCTCAGTCCTTAGGAGCACTGAGTGAGTACCAGTGATGCAATTCCCCAGTTGGAAGAATGTGAGGAACTTTCTTCCAAAGAGTCAAGTATGGAAACGTGCTGGAGAGATCAGGAACGCACAAAGACATTCTGTCACGGATCGGGTCACCCAACTACATGCTTCACCTTTCTGGAGCCTTTTTCGGCTATGGCTGCCTGGCCAGAACTGGGGGGTGGGGGTGGGGAAGGGAGGAATACACTTAAAGAGCCTCAAGCAGCCTTCTCCCCCCCCCCCCCCCGCCCATGGCATTCCACGGGGAGATGAGGGGAGAGAGGCAGTGCCAGGCTGTTGGGTTGTCCCCCCCACCTCCATTAATTGTCTCCATTTAGGTAAATGTTTCAGAAGGTCTGGGCGCCCAGTCCGTGCTCAGTTTTGCAGCCAGTCAATTCAACACTGCAGCCCAAGGGACCCTGGGGACCCCATCCTGACACGGCTGAGATCACCGCAGGGGCTCCTACGGTTCAACCAGCGGTGACGTCGTGTTAGGATGTGGACCTAGCTAGTGGCATCAAGGCCACGCAGGAATTACTCTCCCCACTGACTGAAGCAGTAGAGAGCATGTCCCCATGGGGCTGTGTGGAAATGCTTCTATATTTGCTATTTCTTTGAAGTGACTATCCTTTATAAAAGCTAATGGATGTGCACTGGCCAAATGGAATTGGGGCATTAATCTCTAGCAGCTAACAGTGGGGGGAGCCACACTTTGAGAGGAAGACACCAAAATCTCTCCAGGGTACCCCACAACCCTGAGGGGAAGGGTGAGACCACAGTACTTACTAAAAAGAATTTTTTTTTTTAAAAGAGGAAAGAAACGTAGTTCGGCAAAACTAACCAAGACATCAGTCTGGAATATGTAACTTTCCAAATCCACAGGTAATCCCCTATTTCTGAAAGGAGGGAGGGAAAGTGTAGTCTCACACCTCCTCCTCTAGTCTAGGCGTGGCCACGGCACAGATGTTCTGTTTTCTGTGGTTCTTTCCGTTCCCACCATGGTGCTCATTGTGAATAAAGGATTCTCGGTTCTGCTTTTTTCCTCCAGCACCAGTTCACACACGTCTTCTCAGGCTTCTCTGAATCCTTCATCTTCCTTCTTCCTCAGGGTACAGTAATACTCCATTACATTCGTGTACCTCAATCTATTTAGCTATCCTAGACTCCACAAGAAGCACAGAAGGACCCTGTAGTCCCTGTCCTTTCCCACCAATCGCGTAACAATAAAGATACGGTTTACGCTCAAATATCCTTTGCAAAAAACTTGCCTTTGCCTTCTGTGTGGGTTCTGCGGGAAGCACGCCTTACTTTGTCCAGCATGACTTTTCCCAGGCTCGCAGATCCCGAGTGGGGAGGGACTGAGTTTTTAGCCATCCTCCCTAATTCCAGACACCCTGATAACCAATTCCTCAACACCTTCAAACTGAGCCTCCTCTGGATGCACTGGGTCAGCTCGAGCTGACTTCTCATCAGTGACTTCTCTACGGCCATACTCGGTACTTGGGCGGCTGTACTTGGGTGGCTGTGGTGTTAAGGGTCCAGAGGGGACAGATCTAGTGTTATTAAAGGAGAACACAGAAGTTCTGACAGATCTCTTTCACTTTTCTTCTGTCAAAGAAAAGCTCCTCTAGCTTCCCCCTCAAATGCTCTCTGGCTTAAGTGGGTCTCATGCCAAGACTTCTGTGAACTTGTTTTTAAAACGAGTTTATATTCAAAATCAGCAGTTCCTGTTTAGTGGTCCTCCATGATGGTCCAAGACACTCAAGCTAAAAATTCTTTAATCATCTTTTAAACAGTAAATAATTGCCCAATTACGTTACAAATATATTTTTCCTCTGACATCAAGCAGGGGCACGTCTGATGTATTATAGTTTGTTTCTGCAGTGATTCAAAACCATAATGATGATTTAGCACAATGCCTTTGTTATTTCTGAAGTGATCACATCAAACTTGAATCACTAAGTGCCACTAATAAAATCTAACCCAATTTAAACTTTTAATCTAAGCTTTTTACAGTTTCTCCACTGGTCATCAAATTGTTTCCAAACCACAAGGGCCTGCCATTCAAGCACAAACCAATTCCAAAGAATGATAAGGTGCATGCACAGATTTTCATCTGGGTTCTGTGCACTTCACCAGAGATGCTCCCTCATTCCCCTCCTGTAATACACTTCATCAGCTAGCATCATCCTGGGATCAAGATGCTGCTAATGCTTATGCTATTGCATCGCAGATACCGGTCTGTCTGAAGATCACTGGGCGTGAGCATCCCACGCCGAGGTGAAACCAACACAGATCTTTACAAACGCTCTGCAGAACTAAATCTTACATGGTGTCTCCTTGAACCATTAAAGGTGTTTCCTGATTTAAACTTATCCCCTACTGATGTTACTATTCTTCTATTTGGAGAATTTCCAAACGATCTGGTAGACAACACTGGTCACTCATTCAGAGTAGAATTTCTGTGACTTCGTAGAGCCCACGTGCCATTGGCAGAAAAGAAGAGTCTTTCTTTACAAAGGTTAGTTTATATATAAATACTGTTAAAAAAAAAAAAAGCAAAGCAATGTATGCAACTGCATTTTAAGAACATTTATCACTTAATACCATTCTTGCCATTAGCCAGTAGAAAAGCAAATATCTTATATTCGATCTATTCATTTTTGCCAGTTGCTTAGGTAGCAAAAAACAAAATGAATTTCTATCTCTCAGCAAAACTCAAAGAATTCTCCTACCATTTTGTGCCACATATTTGTATGAGTACTCATTTTCACTTTATTATTATTTCAAATCAAAATACAGAAATAAACCAGATGCAAATTAGAGATTGTGTCTGTCTGGCATTGGGCCAAATATGGCAAACCTTTGTTCAAATAAAAAAATCCAACACAAAAATTAAATTTATAGATTAATATTTTATTATGCTAAATATCTCCCATATTGTAACATATTTCATTTAAAGTGTGATTTACACGCAAAAAGTTTGTAAAATAAATTTAAGATTACTTCTTTTAATTTCTTATAGACTGTCCCATACATAGTTGTAATTATTTTATAATGAAAGTTTTGTAATTTTTCATAATCATAGGTAGAAAACAATTTTATATTTTATAATTATAAAATGTAAATTTTAATTGTAGCTTTTCTGGACAAGAGTTACCATTACAGTGATTTTAAATCCTTAATGAATAAATCTAAGAGAATATTGAGTAATATATTAAATTACCCTGGGGGTACACAACATTTTTTTATTTGTTTTAAGGAGTTTGCAGAACAAAAAATATTGGGAACTACTTTTCCAAACTACTGTTGCCCATGGCTGCCACATCTCTCCTGAGGTAATTTACAGGCTCTTTTGCTCTTCATGACGCCAAAGATTGAGTTAATCTGTAAAATGGGAATAATACTCAAATCACGTGCTTCAAAGGAGTTGTTATCTGAAATGAATCTTACAGGTCCTAAAGTGTCCTATAAATGAGGTTTATCTCTACTATATCTGCTTCTATTATATTAGTTTATATTTTTATTCATTCCCCATTTTTCTGCAGGTTTGATCACCTCCCAGCTCGTTAACTTTGTATTAGTGGGCCAATCTGTTATCAGTTTTTGCCAGTGGATTTGCTGTGAAACCCCCTGGGGCTATTTTAATTTTCAGTTACTTCACTGGTAGTCATTTGAAACATTTCTATATGAGACTTGTTTACACTTGCTCTTTTGAAAACCGTTCCTGTCCTTTGACTGCTGAGCTATTGAGAAACGGTGCTTAGTCTCTCCTGTGTCAGATTTTTATCCGACAACAATGATGCAAAGACTGCTCCTCACTGAACGGCTTTTCTCATTCTAGCAGCACTGATGCGATGCTCTCCTCTCTCTAGGTTTTGGGGATACCACTCCCTCCTGGTCTTCCTCCTAGCTCTCTGACTACTTCTTCTCTGTCTCCATTGCTTGCCCCTCCTCCAGATTACACCCTCTCACCACAGGGGCCCCTCACCGTTCTCTCCCAGAACCTGTTCTCTTTGCCCTCTAGACTACTTCACCTGGTGATCTCATCAGTCCCCACAAATTTATTTACCATCTCTACGCTGATGATTCTCAAATATAGCTATACTGCCCCAATCTCTCTGCTGACCTCCAGCCTTTCAGACATCTCACCCTGGATGGGTGTCCAGCAGACACCTGAAACTCGACATGTCCAAAACAGAACTCATCATCCTTCCCCCATTAGCCCTCCCTCTCCCTCACCTTCCTACCGTGAAGGGCACCATCCTCCTTCCCCCCCCCTTCAGGCTCACAATCCAGCATCATCCACAACTCCTCACTATCCCTCCTCCCATTTAATCTGTTGCCAAGGCCTGTCAATTTTACCTTCCCACCACCTCTTCAACATTCCTCTCCTCTAACACTGCCCCCACCCTGACGCAGGCCCCATCGCCTTGAGCCTGGAGGTTTGCAAGAGCTCCTGGGGGCTCGGCCTCCCCGAGTCTCTCTCCACTTCAATCCTTCCCCCATTCAGCCACCAACATGATCTTCCTATACCACAGGTCTGACCGTGTCGTCCTACTCACTACTCAGTAAACTCCAGGGGCTCCCTACCACCTGGCACTCAAAGCCCTTCCTAACCTAGCCCCCTCCTATCTTTGCAGGCTTCTTACACCTTGCCCCTTACACATCCTCTTCTATCCAGCGTCACCGGCCTCCTGGCTGCTCCACAGACAAGACCCTCCATCTCTTGGCCCTGGTCACTGTCTCTGGCTGTCCCCCAGGCCAGGAATGCCTGACCTCCCTGGCTTCCTTTCAATCCTAATTACAACAGCCCCAATTCAAATCAATCTACAGAAACCTCCTCCAGCTCCTCTTAATACCAATGCCTTCCCTCTGATAATCCTGTATAGAGCTTCCTTTGTATACATTTGTTTGCATGTTGTCTTCCATGTTAGACTGTAAGCTCCTTGAAGGCAGGAACTGTCTTTTGCCACTTTTTGTACAGCCCCCCCACACTTAGCACATTGCCGAGCACACAGTAGGTCCTTAAAAGAAAAGAAACGAGAGAGATAAAAGAGGAAGAAGTATCCGCATGTAAGGAAACCCAGCAACCACAGGAAAAAACAGAAGTCACTTTATTAATGCAGTGCCCTGCAGACCACCAGCACAGAAAGAGGAAGCAGATGAGGGACTTGGCAAACAGCCTATGAGCCTGGCCCCAAAGGCACAGGGCATTCCCAGGATCCAGGTATCTGCAGCAGCTCACTCTTGGCCAAAGGCAGAGTGCTAATGATCTCTTCATCGGCCTTAGAATTTCATGCTTCAGAAGGTGGAGGAAGCAACCAGGAGGTGATTCTATTCTGAATGTCATTCTCAGCAATAGACAGGAACCCGACTGTGGGGGCAGACATGAGGGGAAGCCCAGGAGGCTGGCTCCCCACTGCAGAAGCTGCTCAGAGGAAGCCTGGCCAAATGGAACCAGTATGAAAAAGCAGACGGAGTCTAATCACTGGTTCTCCAGCTAGGTCACTTCCCCTCCAATAGCCTGGCCAAAATGATCTTTAACATTCTATTTTCAAAACACACGAAAAATATCCCTAGGAGCAGCTAAGTCCAGAAGGGAACACTGCAGTGTTTCTGGTGACATGAGATGGGCAGGCAGGCGGCCTGGGGTGCCCCCCAAGGGATCCCCTGCAGCTTGGGCCAGCACTCAGCAGAGGGACCTTACATTTTGATAACCCCACTCTAGGGACGAGCAGAGAGAGAAAACACTTAGGGTGAAGAATATGAATGTGTCGCCCCAGAGGAAGAGCGCCACCCCCACCAAACACACAGAAAATGTGCATTTTCAGACACTTTCATAAGCAACCAAGGCCCAATTCCACAACAGACAGGCCCAGCCCAGCTTCCTCCCACCAGAGACTGCAATAAGGCAATTACAGCAATGATGACAAAGAAAAAAAAAAGAGAGAGAAAGCCACATTTGCTTCCTGTTTGTGTAACAGCCAGGGGTGGAAGATATATTTACATAACAAACCAAGTAAGCAAAATTCTGAAGCTAACCTTGGCCACCCCAGGGATTGGGGAGCAGAGAAGAAAAGGGCCCAAGAGGAACTGTCCCCTAACTATACAAACGGGTAGCAGCAACTGTACTAAGCAGAAATGGGGGTTAAGGGCAAAGAGGTAGGGGCGACCAGAAAGAAAGAGCAGTCCACAAGATCAAACCCAAAATGGCACCGTTCCACGGAGGAAGGACAAGTGGGGGGGGAGACAGAGACAGAGAGACGGACGGGGGAGGGGTGGGGGGAAGCCTGTGCCAAAAGGCCCCTCCTCCTCCTCACTGAGACTCATCTCAGCTTAGGCAGGGGACACTGGCCCCCCTGGACCTCTAATGAGGTTCCCACACTGAAGACCTGCAGCCCTGCAGGAAAGGCCAAGAAATGTGTGATAGAGGCACTCACAAAAAGAAGTAGCAGATCCCTATCCTAGAGACCAGCGAGGAGACACAGGGGACGCGGCAATGAAACGACGTCAACCTCAGCGTTTGTCTGGGGATTCTGGAGAGCCAGGTGATCTGGGGGTGAAAAGACTGAAGAATGGGCAGGTGGAGAAGTTACTCCGAAATGCTAAGAATGCCTTTGGAGGGGGCCAGCCCCCCTCGAGATGGAGTGATTAATCAAGTAAGCTTGCATGTGGACCCAGGGTTATCTGAAAGATCACTGCGTATCTCTGGTGCCCAAGCCTAGGCAAAGTAGCAAGGTGTCAGGCTGGCCAAATGTAGCCAGGTATACTCCAAGGTGAACTGGTACTGCGGGAGCACCCAAAAACCCACTGAATGAACTGTGACACTGAGACAGATAGAATTTCACACACAAAAGTGAGCCTTAGGAATTAAAATTTCATCAGCAGAGTATTACTGCTGGCTGACAACTCCCCAGTCATTTATTAATGGAAAACAGCGGGCTTTGGCGAGAAAGGCTTTCGCTGAACCCCAAAAACCAGCATCCAGAATGGCAGGAGATAAGGGGGCGACACAAGGCTCAGACCCAACCAGACAAGGGGGAGGAGGGCTAGCACAGCCACCCCTGGTAAGTGAGGGGGACGCTCTGGGGCACGCCAAGCTTGGAAGCAGGAGAAACCATTCCGACCCTGGGGGTGGTACCTTTAGGTAGACTTAGGTGCGGCCTCGAGGCCCCAGGCTCCAACCCAGCTGCACGTGTCCTAGGGACGTGGGATGGTAGAAAAACCTGAAAAATACCAGCCCAGAAAACTAGTAAAATATTTAAATAAAAAGCATTTCATGATATCCCTGAGTAGTTTTGAGGCATCGAGAGGTGAAAAGACAAGAGGATGCTCAGGCTGGTCTGTGACTCCAAAGCAGAACTAGAACTCTGTTCACCAGGAAACACTGCTCTGCCATCACTCCACAAAGTGCAGGAGCAAGAGGAGGAGAGAGGGCAGCCTGTTTCCTGCCACACAAGCCTGGCTACCCGCTCGGAAAGGACAACGGACTGAGGTGTCCAGGCAAGGCAAAGGTACTTTTGTACAAACGCTCACTTCAGGGAATCTCCGCTGTGGACTAAGCCAGACTCATAAGAAGGTGCAGGAAAACGCTGCAGGCCCCTCCTCCTGGGCCCAGCATTTCACATCCTCCACAACCCAGCTCCCCTCTCCCTTCTCCCTTCCACCCGGCAGGATGCTGCCTTCGCGGATCCACCCAACTGCTGGGCCTCTCTACCTTCTGAAATTATCGTGTCCACGCTGTGTGTTTATTTTGGTGCTGTTGTCATCATTCAGTCGTTTCACTCTTGTCTGACTCTCCGTGACCTCATTTGGGGTTTTAGATACTGCGGTGGTTTGCCATTTCCTTCTCTAGCTCATTTTACAGAGGAAGAAACTGAGGCGAACAGGATGAAGTGATTTCCCAGGGTCACACAGCTAGAAGTGTCTGAGGCTGGATTTGAACTTAAGTATTGTATTTATTTACCTAGATATATGTTGTGTCTTCCAGTAGAATGTAAGGTCCTTGAGGGTATGGTCTATTTTATTTTTATCTTTGTATTTCTAACACCAAGCAGGGAGCTTTACCCAGAGCCGGAGCTTAACATTTTTTGTAGCTGAACTGAAATTTGTAGCCAACAGCAAGAAAAAGATGCACCTCTCTCAAATTCACCCGAAGGTTCAGAAGACCCTCTACTTCCAGACACCTAAGCCAAGGGAAATCTTATGCCCTGATGGGCAACCATCCCCTTGTTTCCCCAAAGAGCTCTAAGGACTTCTCATGCTAAAGACACACAAAAAGGCAAGGAGAGATTGTCCAGGGGGAAGGACACTGACTGTCCAAGGCTGCCAGGAGGTTAAGAAATCCAGGAAAGTGCCATGGACTGAACAGGATAACTGGAGACCTCCAAGGAGTGACCGTAACAACATGGTAGAGGGTCTGAGGCCAGACTGCACATGTGCTCGCCTGCCACAAAGGAACAGGGGCTCTCCCACACACAGCCCCAACCTGCCATGGTAGCCAACTATCTATTTTAAAATGGAGAAGCCAACTTCCTAAGAAGAGCCATCCCCAAACACTTCTGTTAGTATTTACTCCAGTCTTGGAAAAATGGGGAATTCACACACACACACACACACACACACACACACACACACACACTCTCTCTCTCTCTCTCTCTCTCTCTCTCTCTCTCACAACTTCCCAATTTAAAGAAAATTTTGGTTCACTTGGAAATTCACCAATTCAATTCAATAAATATTTGTTTAGTAACTACACTAACATCAAAATAGTTAAGTCACAGTCCCTACTCTTAAGAAGTTAATTTTTAATAGGGAAGAAGTCCCACAACAACAACTAAGGAGAGGGTGATAAAGCACAGAGGTGTGGTCTAGGGAAAGAAAAAACAAGTGAGTGGAAGGAGAGGAAATGCCAGACAAGCTACTTAGTGTTTTTCTAGTTGTTTGGCAGTGAAAGGAAGGGGAGATTGAGCTAGAGGAGATGGCTGAGTTTTAAGCCTTCCTTCCCTTCAAGTGGGCTGGGATTAGCCCTGCCCCACTTTACTCAGTGATGCTAGGAAGGGATAAAGGGCTCATTGTTCCTGGAAAGCAGGTGTACTTATGATTTCTTCGCTACTGATTTCAAGGCTACTAGTCATTAAAAACATAAAACTGATGCTATCATCTTGGTTATCTGTGTGAGGCTGCCTCAAGAGTTTCTGTAAGAGTCATGTGTCAATCACATTTATTATGCATGCATTCAGTTAGTCAGTCAGTCAGTCAGTCAGTCATTTTATGCCTGCCCTTGGAAGGGAATGTTTCCAAATTAAAAATCTGCTCAACAAAACAAGAAAGGAATGAAAATTTTCCTTTGCTGGCCAAATGTAGCTAGTTGCTATTCAGAAATAGGGTGAGTCTGATTTGAGGAAGAGATTTAAGAGTTCCAATCAGTTTTCTCTAACTCAAAATGTTAAAGGTTTCAAAATTCCTCAGAAGAGGTACTATCTCATACCTATTAGGTTGGCTAATAGGACAGAAAAGGAAAATGACAAATTTTGGAGGGGATGCGGGAAAACTGAGATACATCCACATCATTGGCGGAGTTGTGAACAGATTCAACCATGATGTAGAACAATTTGGAACTATGCCCAAAGGGCTGTAAAACCATATACACCCTCTGATC
This sequence comes from Vombatus ursinus, assembly GCF_900497805.2. NCBI lineage: Eukaryota > Metazoa > Chordata > Mammalia > Diprotodontia > Vombatidae > Vombatus > Vombatus ursinus. Next base: position 4,738,636 of record NW_020951147.1, read on the forward strand.
CAGCAACACCACACTACTGGGTCTGATTCCCAAAAGAGATTAAAAAAAAAGGGCCTATATGAACAAGAATATTTATAGCAGCTCTTTCTGCAGTGGCAAAGAACTGGAAATTGAGAGGATGCCCGTCAATAGGGGAATGGCTGAACAAGTTGTGGTATATGAATGTGATGGAATACTATATTGTGCTGTAAGAAATGATGAGCAGGCAGACTTCAGAAAAACCTGGAAAGACTTATTTGGACTGATGCTGAGTGAAGTGAGCAGAACCAGGAGAACGTTGTACACAATAATAACACCGCACGATGACCAACTTTGATAGACTCCGCTTTTTTCAGCAATACAATAATCTAAGACAATTCCAAAAGACTCATGATGGAAAATATTATCCATATCCAGAGAAAGAATTATGGAGTCTAAGGAGCAGATAGGTGATGCAGTGGATAGAGCTCCAGCCTTGGAGTCAGGAGGATCTGAGTTCAAATCCAGTCTCAGACACATAACACTGACTAGCTGTGTGACCCTGGGAAAGTCACTTAACCCCAATTGCCTCTACAAAAAGAAAAAAGAAAAAGAAAAAGAATCACTGAGTCTGAATGTAGATCAAAGCATACTATTTTCTTTCCTTCTCCTAGTTTTCCTCTTTTGTTCTGATTCTTTTTTCATAACATGACTAATGTGGAAATATGTTTAATATCATTGTACATGTATAGCCTATATCAGACTGCTTGCCATCTTGGGGGGGAGGGGAGGGGGGAGGGAGAAAAAAATGTAGAACCCAATATCTTACAAAAGTGAATGTTGAAAATAAACAAATATGTATATATACCAAAAAAAGGAAGAAAGAAATGATGAGCAGTATGCTCTCAGAAAAACCTGGAAAGACTTAAATGAACTGACACAAAGTGAAATGAGCAGAACCAAGAGAACACTGTTTACAGCAGCAGCAATACTGTAAGATGATCAACTGTGAATGACCTCGCTCTTCTCAGCAATACAATGATCCAAGACAACTCTGAAGGACTGATGATGAAAAATGCTATCCATTTCCAGAGAAAGAACTGATGGAGTCTGAATACAGATTGAAACATACTTTTTATTGTTTTGTCTTGTTTTTTGTTTTCGGTGAGGCAATCGAGGTTAAGTGACTTGCCCAGAGTCACACAGCTAGTAAGTGTCAAGCATCTGAGGCCGGACTGGAATTCAGGTCTTCCTGACTCCAAGGCCAGAGCTTTATCCACTCAGCCATATAGCTGCCCCGATACATACTTTTTAAACTTTAAACTTTCTTTTTCTTGGGTTTAGTTTTTTTTTGGGTCTATGTTTTCTTTTACAACATGACTAATATGGGAATATGTTTTGCATGACTACACATGTATCACCTATATCTAACTGCTTGCTTTCTCAATAGAGGGGGAGAAGAATTTGGAACTCAAAATTTTAAAAACAAATATTAAAAACTTTTTACATGTAATTGGGGAAAAATAAAATACTAAATAATTTTTTTTTAAATCATAAAAAAAATCCTCAGAAAAGACCATCATTCCCACTGTAAAACGAGCAGATATTTTTAAAACACAGCTCAGGACTAGCAACAATTCCCCTCTGTGTGTGTAGAGCGCTGTGTTACAAACATTAGCTTGCAATACCTACCTCCCAAGAGGAAGGGAATTGTAACTGCGCCCATTCTCATGGCTTCCACTGTACCCTCCCTGGACTCTTGGGCTCCAAAGCTACCTCTCAGCTATCTGTCCTGATTAGAAGAACAGTACTAGCAATCCTTCCCACTAGACACTGCAACATTCCGTCCGGCCATCTTCACACACACACAGACACACCTCCACCCTGCCCCCAATAAACAAAAGACTCACAGGTGCTGTCAGAAGTTCCCGCCAGGTCAGTGGCGCCTGGATCATCTCCCCAGCTCACCCCCCTTAGTCACCTGTCTGGCCAGTTCATTCACTGCTCACTGCCTTGCACCAGGACCACTAGGACAGCTCTCTGTCCCTGGTCTCCCCGATTAAGGCCCATGTCCTCCAGGACTATTCTTGCCCTCTTGGTCCTCCCCTTTCTCTGAACTCCTAAAGCACAGGGAACCAGCCAGCCCCCTGACAGTGGCCCAGGTCAAACAAAGGGCACAGCCTTGAAGCTTTCCATCCTGGCCTCTGCATACAAACCATTAACATCACAAGGATTCCATCAAGTCAACTCAAGGTCCCACTAAGATGCAACACTATCTTTTTTTAACAATGGAAATAGCGACAAGACGGACAGAAAGCAAGCTTCTATTTATTTAGAAAGTAAAAAGATGCTATTGATTAAACAGGTCACAGGCAGGATACTCAAATGAAAGTTCAAACAATCTTCCAGGGTGTAAAAACCGGCATCAGGAATAGCTAAAACTGGGGCAGCTAGGTGGCAGAGTGGATAGAGCACTGGCCCTGAAGTCAGGAGGACCTGAGCTCAAATCCAGCCTCAGACTAGACACTTGACACTTACTATCTGTGTGACCCTGGGCAAGTTACTTAACCCCAACAGCCTAAACATTGAAAATTAAAAAAAAAAAAGGAAAGAAAGAAATAGCTAACACTAATTAAAACCACAGAACGTTTGGGCCTGAAGGCCCAAAGGACCCCGGGAGAACCCCAGACAGAATTCAGGTCTCCCAGCTCCCCAGGTCGGCACTTCCACCCCTGCACCGACCTGGCTCCAGGCAATAAGAGGCCCCACTGTCCATGCCAGGGGAGACAGCCCCCGCTCCCCTGAAGCTGCCTGCCTGCCTCAGCTAAGGCTCCCACCACTCTGGCCTTCCTCCAGTTCAAGGACAAGGCAGCCCTACTCCAGCTCTCCTAGAGGTCTCATACCTTTGAATGGAGGCCCAGAAAACTGCTTTGAGGATTCTCTCATTAACCTGCATGGAATTTCTGGGAGGTAAGAAGAGAGAAAACTGAGGTCAAGTGATTTGCCTCTCAGCATTTAGAAAGCCAATAACGAAATGGCTTTCGGCAGAAGGGGGCCTCAGGGACAGCCAAGGGAAGGAGCTGAGCATCCACACAGAGATGGCACCCAGATGCCATCTCAGCCCTAAAATGGTGACTGGACTGAGAAGCCACTGGAGGGCCCGGGCAACAGGGAGCAAAGGGAAAGAGGGGAGCTAAGTGCACAGAATGGGACAGGCCCAAGGTCCAAGGAGGGGGTGCTGAAGGGTTCAGAATCCCAGGACAGGGAGATTCAGTAGGGAAGGAAGCTGGGAGGGCTAGGCCCCTCAGGAAGAGGCAGGTAGAGTGGTGGTCAGTGTAACAGTCGAGGCTGGAGGTCACCAGCTGGCTCACAGCTCTAGGCCACAAGAGACATTTCAGGGCATCTAGCCCCTCATCTCGAAAACAAAGAAATGGAGGCCCAGGGAGGGGAAGGGATTTGCCTGTGGTCACATAAGGAAAAACCAGCAGAAACAGGATCTGAACCCAGACCCCGCCTCTGATCACAGAACAAAGCCCTTCCCTCGGTGCCAGGGAGGTTATCAGTGAGTCCACCAAGAACAGGAGCTTAAAAAAAAAGCTCCCCAATGCAACTCTCCATTGTACCAATGAAATACAATTTGGCAGTGATCACTATCTGCAAAATCTCATGCTTTTTCCTTTCCTTTTCAAAAATAGCTCCCGTTCCCGATCAGCCAAATCAATCCCCGTGCCACAGCGGCTGCCTCTTCCAAAGCTGCTCCAGGCCCCAGAGGCTGGCTGTCTGCAGGAGCAGCCTCCTGGCCCGCATCAGGAAAACGGGAACAGCAGACAGGCGCAGGCCTGAGGCTTCAGCAAGAATCTCGAGGTACCTGATGGCGGGCCTGGGTGAGGGGGGCTCAGAAGGCAGCGGTGCAGCCCCCCGAATCAGGTGGTCAATCGATACTACTCCATCTTCCATCAGCAGCTCATCAATCACCTAAAACCTCATCAACAGGCAGCCGGGCTCTGCACCTGCTCCACTCACCCCTGGTGGCCTGTCCCCCTCAACCACCACCCAAAGCCTCCCTTCTCACTTCCGGGCAACTCCAGCTCCCATTCCACAGATCGCCATGCCCCCTCCCCCAGGCGGTCACCCCCCCCTCTGCTCCCCCCTTTCCAGCATCCCCCACTGGGGCAGCGAGGTGAAGCAGCGGATAGAGCGCCCAGCCTGCGGTTCCCTAAATTCAAATCCAGCCTATGACCCTGTGACCCTGGGCAAGTCACCTAACCCTGTTTGCCTCAGCTTCTACACCTGTCAAACCACTCCAGCATCTCTGCCAAGAAGACCCCAAAATGGGATCACAAAGAGTTGCGCAGGATTGAAAAGCAGCTCACCGACAACAACAGTTCACCAAATGGGCCAGGTAACTGCTGGGGAACAGGGCTCGAGGATGACGACACCTGATCCCAGGGATCCCCAGAAACCAGCCCACCAGCTAGGGACCCGAGGCAGATGCAGAGCATTCCTGAGGGCCAGAAGACACTGTTCTGATGGAGAGCTGTATGGAACACCCTGAGTTCTCCAGCTCGGGCACACTCCATCTCCCTCTGAACTCCCTAGGGGGGCTGATCTCCAATAGCCAAGAGCAAAACTGAGAACTAGAATTTTCTCTCTGACAAAGTCAGTCATAGATTCACGGGTTGTTAGAGAAACCGTCCAATCCGACCTCCTAAGAAGGAAAAGAAACTGAGTCGGAGAAGCATGACACCCTGCCCAAGATGGCACCACAGATATCAAGTGTTCAAGCTCATTTTACTAAGAAATGCTAATAATGATTCTCAAATATTCCAACAATGCCGTGATCTAACCGACTGGAATGTTGCTGCCAATGACACAGCCCGTCCACACTTGCCCAGCCCGTGTGTGGACTCTCGTCCACCCCCCAAGAAGGGAGCTTCCCTCCCTCCAAATATACCATCCCACGTCTCCCCCCCAGATCCCAGAACGTGGTGCCTCCTTCCTCCTCCTCTTCTGCGGGGCCCTTCAGCACACAATGGTGAGATGCCCTCGGACACCATGGCCTCCACGATGCCCAATCCCATCACCACCACAAGGCCTCTACGCCCATCATCAAGAATTTGGAATTTTTCTCTCCAAACCTTGCCCCCTCCCCTCACTGGGACCTCCACCATCAGCTCTCACAGGCTCAGGATGCACTTTCCTCTTTCACCAGTCTTGACCCTACTATTAGTCAGGTCGACCTTAGACTCTCCTCTATTTTTGAAACCCTTCACGACTACCTTGTCCCGTCATCGCTTGGGATCTGTCGGGCCCTGACCCTGGCCTATCTCCACCATCCACCTCCTCCCCTCCTACTGTATAGGAGGAGGTCCCATACTATCCTGGCTGAGTCTACAAATCCAGGTGAACTCATCTAATTCGGCCTTCAAGGCTTTTTACTCTGCCCAAGGTGCCTCTATCCCATTCCCAATTCAGCTGTTCCAAGGCCGCCTTCTTCATCCCCAGCCCCTCTGCTGACCCTCTCTCCATACTTCCCTGAGAAAATGAAGGCCAGTCACTGGCATCACCCCCCATACACCCCCCCTCTTCTCCTCCTTCCCTCCCTCCAATCTTTGACACCTTTGTTCTCAGCAAGCCCAAGACTTCTGCTGCTCTTCACAGCCTCCCCTCCTCTCTCCTCAGGCCGTCTCTCCCTCCCTGCTCCTGACAGACGGTCCAAGGCTCCCAAGCCATAAAGCCAAGCTCTCCTCTTCCACAGTCAAAGTCCTAGAAAAGCGCCGACGACCACCACCCTTCCTCTCCGTCACTCCTGAACCCTCTGCAATCTGGATTCTGACCTCCTCGCCCCTAAATGCTAATTAGCCCCTTCTGTTGGTTGTCTGCATGTGGTGTACCCACTGTGAGGCGGGCAGGGACCGTTCTGGGTCTGAGCACAGTGCCTGGCACACAGCAGGTGCCCAAAAGTGCTTGTGACCTTGTTAACTGAAGCGGCTCTCTCTAAAATGACAGGAGCTGATGCTTGCGACCACCCTCTTCTCCAGTCTCCCCTTTTTGGGGTGGAGTGAACTTCTCAGGGTTCCTTTCTCAGTCTCTTCTGTGGGATCCTCGCCCATGGCTCCCCGAGCTGCACAGGTGACCCCAGCTCCTCCTCTCAAACCACCTACTGGGCCTTGGGAACGGGATGGGCCACAGACTTTCACGTGCAGCCTGTTGCCCAAACCCGCCTTTATTCCAAATCTCCCTATTTCCATGGAGAGCACTGCCACCCTTTCAGACACCCCCCTCCACAACCTGGAATCTTCCTCCATCCTCCCTCCGCTAACCTCCCATACCGAAGCAGCTGCCAAGCCTACCTCCCCTACATCAGGACCCATCCCCCACACATCCACAGGGCCAGTTCAGGCCCTCACCCTCCCTGACTAGACTGGACCACTGCAAGAGAAAGCACAGACCCGACCCTCTCATTCACCTGCTCAAAATGCCCCCGTGGCTTCCCAAGGGCTCTCAAAGGAGAGGCCGGCTGGGCCTCAGGGCCTGGGGCTGCGCAGGCACTAACCACTGGCTGAGCCTTCCTCCAGGCCAGGCACCAACCAGCCTGGGGCTGCTGCCCCCAGGGCAAAAGAAGCCACTGCATGCCCACAGAGGAGGGCTCAGGCCTCTTCGAGGACAGGGACCAGGGGACTTTCCAGCTTTATCCCCACAGGGCCTGCCACATACAGGTGCTCAACAAAAGTCTGATTCAATTAACTGACCTTAACTCAATGAGAAGCCAGACAATAAACCCTTATCAAGCTCCTAACACAGAACACAAGGAACAGCTCCTTCCCTCAAGAAGCTGACATTCTATGGGGGAGGACAACAGGTGCACCAATAACTAAATACAAGAGCTACACAGCTGGGCCACAGGAGGACCCAGGCTCCAATCTGGCCTGACACCCCTAGCTGTGTGACCCTGGGCAAGTCCCCAGCCTCTCTGTGCCTCCTCAGTTTCCTCATCTGTCCGATGGGTATAAAATAGCACCACCCTCCCCAGTACTTGGGAGGCTAAGTGAGTTAATGAAGGTAAGGCACTCTGCAAATCTGAGAGCACTCTATAAACACTGGCAATTATTATAAAAAGTAATTTCAAGAGCAGAGTCCCTGGGGTGTGGGGGGGTGGCCGTGAGGGAAGCTGGTGCAAAGGAGAGGAGGAGGGAAAGGGGCGTTCCGAACAAGACGTCGATCTTCCTGTAAACTGGCGGGCACAGACACCGCCAACTTCCTGGGCCGCACGCAGAGACCCACGGGGGTCTCAAGGAACCCGTCTTCATTTCAAGAACCGTCCGCTCATCTTCACTGGCAGCACGAAGCGAGGATGGGAGGGGGAGGACGAGCCAGCACTGGCTGGCTGCCCAGTCCGTTTTTCAGAGGCTTTCTCGTGGCCGTCAAAGCAGAGGACCCCACCATCTGCCGGTGGGAGTCTGGCCGAAGACCTCCAGCAGAAGTCTAACGATGAGGCTGGGCCAATGACCCATCATGCACGTCAGGCCTGCCACGGCAAGGCCCAGCCAAAGGAACACCAAAGGGGTCTCGCACTAATCACAGCTTCGATTCACACAAGAGCTCAAAGCTCTCAATGCACACGTGGCGGCCCTTCACGACAACCCCAGGAGCTAAGAGAAGGCCACTGAACAGATGGGAAAAAGGAGGCCAAAGAGGAAGCTTGCCCCCTCACGCGGAAGGGCAGAATCCAAACCGCACTGACTGGCCATAAGGCTCCAAGATTTCCTGAAGCAACCTGACGCTCTTCTACAACGGCTCAGATCACGAAGGCTCGAGCACGCCCACACGTGGCCTGCAACCTGACGACGGCCAGGAAGGGAGGCCTGACGGAGAGGCCAGAACCGCCGCTGGAGATGAGCGTCCAAGCAGAGATGCTGGGCCCCGAACTCATCTGCTGCAAAGGGCAGAGAACAGCGCCGAGACACGATCACATTCTCCTGAGCCTTGGAACAACGTCGGTATATTGAGTTCTAAACCGAAGCCCTCACCACAGTAACTACAAGAAGGAGCGAAGCATTCAAGCAGCCCTGTCTGAGAAGGCAGATGCCAGATTTGACGTTTATCAGATGTGGGACCTCTGCAACGCCCCCAGCTCCCGATCCCAGAGGGTGGCAGTTAGCCGCAATCTTCCTCTGTCCCCCAGAGGGGCCTCTGTCTGTACATGGGAGGACACTCCAGCTGAAGGAGGCATACTCCAGGCACTCCACTGTGAAATCTGCCCCTCTTGGGATGGCTACAGCTTTTCCCGGAGGAGTCTGGCCAGCTGCACCTGGGAGAGAGCCATCTGGTCAAGGGGGCCCAACACAGAGCTGGGCCGGACAGGCATGGGCCTCCACTATCTCTTCTGTACATGGAAGCTGGTGGGACTGACCTTCAGGAACAAAACTGCTGAGCAAGCTGGGTCTGGCCCAGAGAGAGCAGGACCTTCACCTGCAGATGTCGGGCAAAAGGAGAAAACTGGGCCAGGAAGATGCCTTTCAGCAACAATGCAGGCCTGACGCTAAGAAGGAAAAACAGAGGCTGGAAGGTTTGGCAAAAGCCTACCCTCTGACGATAAGGGCCTGTGTGGAAATACAAAAGTCCCCATGGAATCAGGGACATAAGACCTAAGAATATAAGGGGAAGGAAAGAAGAGGGGATAAGCATCCATGAAGTACCTACTAAGTGTCAGGCGATGTGTGAACACCTTACAAATATTATCTCATTTGAGCTTCACACAACGCTGTGAGGTAGTGCTGATATCATCTGAATTTTACAGTTGGGGAAACTGAGGCAAACAGCATGAAGTGACTTGCCCAGGGTCCTACAGCAAGTACGTGCGTGCCTCAGGCTGGATTTACACTCAGGTCTTCCTGGCTCCAGGCACAGGGCTGGTGGCCCTGCAGGAGTTCAGAAAAGGCAAGAGCTCACTTCTGACAGGCATCGTGGAAGGATTCCTGAATCCTGGGGGAGGGGGAGATGGGGACCCTGAAGGATGGCTAGGATTTCCACAGGCTGAGATGGTGGGGAAGACAATCCAGGCAGAGGAAAAGGCAGGTGGGGAAGGGCCTGAGGGGAAACCCTGAGCAGCCCCTCAAGGACAAGGCACATAAAAGAGGGGAGACAAGAAGCTGGGCACAGGAGCAGGAAAGCCTCGAATGCCAAGACGAGCCGGACTCAGACCCTATTCAGGATGATAAGACAACTGGCTTCTGGCCTCCTCTGAACTCTGATGTCATCAGCGAGGCTGGTGCGCGGGAGAGAGGACAGGGAGGGGCTCAAAGCCAAGAAACCAGTCCAGGCAGGCAGCGAAAGGATGGCCCTGGCAGCCTGGGGGAGGAGAGCCAGCCCCGGGCCCAAGCTGGCAGAGCTGCTGACCTCCCAGCGGCTGGGAGGCTCACACGGACCAGGATGTGAAAACACTTGCCCTGCCCCCACCCCGCTCCTTTGCAAAGGGGGGGGGTCTCTATGTGTTTGGAATAACATGAGATCTTCTTCAAAACTTTGGTTAGTTTTTCTCTATTTTTTCTAATCTTTTTTCTTCTTTGCTATAAGAGATGTCTCTCTGGGAGAGAGAAAGAGGTTACATGTAGGTGATATAAAAACAAAATAAACTGGTAAACTATTTTTTGATAAAAAGGGAAGTGCTTAGGGCAGCTAGATGGTACAGTGGATAGAGCTCCAGCCTTGGAGTCAGGAGGACCTGAGTTCAAATCCGGACTCAGACACTTGACACTTACCAGCTGTGTGACCCTAGGCAAGTCACTTAACTCAACTGCCTAACCAAAAGCAAACAAAAAAAATAAAGGGAAATGCCAAACCGATGAACAGAAGGTGGGCATCAGTCATGCCCTCAGACGTCCTGCACTGCCCCCTCTGATGCTCTTGATCTGGAAGGTTGTCTAGCCTTGGTGGATGGGACCCACAGGGTGCCTGGAGATCCCTCAGACATTCAGGGGCCACACACTACAGTGGAAAAGGAGCTTTGCCTCACTCAGGGTCCTACAGCAAGTAAGTGTCTCAGGCAGGATTTGCACTCAGTCTTCCTGACTCCAGGGGCAGGGCGTGTGGCCCTGCAGGAGTTCAGAAAAGGCAAGAGCTCACTTCTGACAGGCATCATGGAAGGATTCCTGAATCCTTGGGGAGGGGGAGATGGGGACCCTGAAGGATAGCTAGGATTTCCACAAGCTGAGAAAAAGGCAGGCAGTGAAGGGCCTGAGGGGAGACCCTGACCAGCCACTGGAGGACAAGTGGGCTAAAGCCCCAGCTCCATCGTTTATGACCACTGTGACCTTGGGAAAGTCCCTCCCCATTGCTGGGGCCAGGTTTCTCCTCTGTAAAATGGGAGAACAGGACCAGGTGACCTCTGAGGGCCCTACCAGGTCTAAAGCTAAGAAGACAACAAACATACCAGGACCTCATCAGACACCGGCCGTGAAGAAGACGATGACCTGAAGAGCTGGATTAGGGAGGAAGACAGGCTTAGCTTTGGACCCATGCAGACATGCCATAAGGCAGGCCTGAACAAAGCCAATGGCAGGGAAAAGACAGAAAAGACGGACGAGAGACCCTGCAAAGGAAGGATGGACAGGATGGGCCAAATGGCTGCAGGCGGGGCAGTAAGGAAGCCGAGCCTCGTGGGCAGAGGCGGAGGGGCCAGCGACACTTCCCAACCGAGCCCCAGCATCTTCAAGCTCAACCATCGCCGCCCAGAGGAAGGACGAGGGGGACAGAACAACCTTTTTGAGAAAGATTAGAGAACATCGGGATCCAGAGGAGACAGAGCGGACACCCCTGACCTTCAGCCCTCTGCCCAAAGGCCTCCAGGGAGGCTGGCCCCACCCCCACCCCTCCCACTGGGGAAGGTCTGTCCTAACAGCCAGCCTCAAGCCCCCTCTCAGCAACTTCCGTTCATTGTATCTGGTTCTGCCCAAGTGGGTCAAATAGGAGAGATTCAAGCAGCTGTCAGAATCGGGACATGCAGCCACTCAGACACTGCTGCTATTAAGACGCTGGACTGCTTTAAAAACACGTTCCCCTTCACCTGGCATTCTGCACAGCTGCCAGGAGAAACGTTTCCCCGAGCAGCTCCGCCGTGCCCAAGCTAAGCTCTGCAGGCCACAAGGGGCAGCCGATCTCAGGAGGGACACAAACCAGGCGGGAAAACCCAGGCCACGAGTCACAGCCCCTGAGCTCTGGGCCTAGTTTTATTGCCAAGGCCACAAGGTAGATGGTTCTTTTCTCTGAACCTCAGTTTCCTTATCTTTAAAATGGGACATAATTCTTGGCCTGCCGACATCATAGTGTTATCGGGATCAACAACATACATGAAAGCCTCATATAAAGAAGAGTCATCTTTCAGTACACGAACACCCGTGCAGCCTAGAAAAACTCCTGGTGTGGGAAATCCACCCACTACCAATCAGCCCAGAAGCCACACAGTAAATCCTGGGGCCTCCCTGGAGGAGAAGCACTGAGGGTATGAGCGCTTTGCCGCAACATTCCAGCCCCGGGACGTCCCAGCACAACACAGCGCACTGAGTTTGTCCAGAGGCACCTGCCTCAGGAGGCTGCCGAGATCTCCTAAGCCACGTGTGCTAGAGAAATGGTGGGATCTGAATCCCTCCTGTCGCCTTGACCGCCGGATGGACAGATGTCAAGACACCTCAGCGCCCTGACCCCCAGGGTCTTTTCTGTCTGAAGACAAAAGCGTGTCTGGTCTGGGACATCCCAAGGACAAAAGGAGGCAGAAGAAGGCCCACCCCTCCCCACCAAACCACACCAGTGAAGATTTCTACAAGCCAGAGATGAGAGGGCTGGCAGGCGACAGACTCGTCTGCCCTCTCCTCAGCCCTCCTTCCGGGCCCACGACAGGCAGGAGCAAGGCAAGAGAAGGAGGCGGCTACACGTCCTGCAGAGCACTGTGAAAAGACACCACCTTCCCAAGCCTGCACACTGGGCCCAGGCTGCGGTGGGTCACACCATCCCCTCGGTCCATCACCTCCCTCCAGAGGGAGACAGCCATTGGGCGGCTGGGCAAAGTCTGTCAGAGAGAGCTGACTTGTGGTGGGAACTGCATTACACGTCACAACTGTCTGTGCACATCCCAGTCTGGCGCAGATCACCCACAAAAGAGGACCTAGAAGGCGCTGCTCTCAACACACATTCATCAGAGAGAGGAAAAAATGACCCAAAGAGCACCTGGTGTTTATCTGCTGTTTGTCTTTCCAGAATTCAAAGCCCTTCCTTCCCAAGAGGTGTTAAAATAATGGCTGATAAGCCTAAGAGAAAGCAGTGAGAACAAAAAAATTAACCATCAGCTTCCACGGCAGAACCAGAACAAAAACTCACATGTTCTGGCCCTTAGTGTCCTAAGAGTTCTACAGCCTGAAACCATACATGCGTTCGCACAAAGTCCCAACCCAAACAGGGCCCCTCTCAGCACTCACACCAGGAGCCCCAGCGGGCTGACAACCGAGGGCACAGATGAACTGTACTGCCAGAGCCAGGAACACAAAGGCAAAAATGAATCACAGGCTGCCCTCAGGGAGCTGCCATTTCATCAGGGAAAACACCCAGTGCTCCCTACAGATGGCCCTCCAGCCAAGCCAGGAAAGGCTGTGCCGCTGCCCCACCCCAACTATGCCACTGGCAAAGCAGGGTCTGCAACCAGAACTGGGAGCATCTAGAAAAACAAAAAACAACCTGAGGCAGGATGAAGAACAGAAGTGGCCCCGTGGGCCATTCCCATTTCGAAGCCCGGCCTGGGCAGAGGGCCCTGAGCAACCTTAGCAGCAGCAACTGTCTCGGGCCACCAGCCCAGGTTTCTAGCAGGTGAAAGGGAGCACGGCTCCAGCCTCTGTGCTCCCAGGATGGTGAAAACACCGGGACAAACACGCAGGGCCCTCCGCCGACTCCTCTGGGGGCCTAGTATCTGAGACTAAAGATTGAGAATCCCAACAGTCGGGGAGCCAGAACCACCCGAAGCTTCCCCAAGCCTAGCGATGCCAGGAAGAAATCATCCCAGAGCCAACTCAGAGCCCTGATTTGATTCCAAGACCCCAGCTAGAGAAGACCAGAGTCCTCTGACGCTACCTGGGGACCCGGGGCTGGAAGCTCATTCCAGACGTCGAGGCTCCCAAAAGACTGCCCAGAACCAGGGAAGCAGCCGGACCGGGGCCCCTCTTTTAAGCTCTCCAAGAGGGCTCCTGAAGCACAACAGGGGAAACTTCCTTAAACACCCAGAAAATCCAAAGTGAGAAGAAATCCAAGCTGGGAGTACCCAAATGTGCGTAAACAAGCCACGGAGAGAGCCTCCAAGAAAGTCATCTTCTCTCTGCCCGGGAGTCTGAGATTCACGGGGGCTGTGGCTACAGTTACACAGATAGAGGCACAGTGTTCTGTTACTAGCCTGGCAATCTGAAACCCAATCTTCCAAGACAGGGCAGCTCTGAAAGCCCTTGAAAACCCCTCAAGACACAGAAAGTTGACTGGGTCCCACTGCTTGGGCCGTCCTAACTAAAACCTTTGCTATAAACAGCACTTGTCTCTGGACGTATTCGCCATCACGATGGCCCCGAGCCGCCAGCAGTCAAAGGGCTCCCTCAAGAAACCCTGAGACGATGTGACCCTGAGATGGCGTCACCTTTCCTCAAAGCACCCCAGGGCGCCTCAGGGAGGATGACTCAGCCCCCGGAGGGAAACGCTGCCAACTTTAGCTACTCTGGCCCATGCCTCCCAGCCAGCCAGGGCTCACCTCGAGTGACCACCCCAAAGAATTCGGCCCAAGGGGAAAAGTGACTGGCGGCTGCTATCCCCATCTGCGTGGGCCACCGAAGAGGCATCACAACCAACGTTCTATCCATGCCGAATTCAACCCTTCTTCTGCGTCTTCTAAACTCAGTAACTCCAAACAAGGAGAGAAGAGACGGCAGGTAAAAATGCTCCACTCGTGTCTCTTTTGTGGAGAGGAAGATGTCTCGGGCCTCCTAACAACTGCGCAAACGCCCGACAGCAAAAGGACCACCAGACAAGTGGCAGGGTCCTTTGACCCTTTGCTTTCTGCAATCTTCAGCAGAGATCCTGGTAACATTCCTGTGCACCCTTCACCCAAGACCACGCACGGTCCTCCTCTCGTGTCCTGAGTACGAAGAGTTAACTCTGAGGATCTTGTCTGATTTGTGCAGGCGAGGGCTCTCACAAGTGAGAGCCTACGCTCTGGCACTGCCCGGGCTGGGCGTCTGATGAATGCCCACTGACATGAGCACGAGGGCAGAGACCTCAGAGTTAACTGGCCAGAGGTATTTAGCAGTCGGAAAGTCCACTTCCTTTGCCCTCAAAGGATGTCATCTTCCTTCCTGCCCAACTGTTCCACAGGGAGATGGGTGGGCCCTGGGACAACGTCAGGGAGCCGGCCAGATGGGGTCAGGGCCTGAGATTACAGTAAGCATGACGTGGCCACACGGGCAGACACAAGAAGGAGCTGCCCTGCCCGAAGCTCTCGGACCTCGAGAGCCTCCTGGTCTCCTTACCAGGGGCTGTGGGTCGCCACTAATAAAATCAAGGGCACCCACTGTATCAGGCCCCCATCTTGCCAGCTCCTTGTGCCTTTCCAAGCCCACAAGCCTGCACAGGCAGCTGTCTGGACGTCATCAGCTAAACCTCATGATGGCAGGAAAGGTAGGCAGGCATCACTGACACACCAGAGTTCGCAGGAATTCCAAGGTCAACAGGGCCGTCTTTAAGTGATGATTCTATTATGGTTGGTCTGGACAGAAAGAGGAGCAGGGCCCACTAGCGCCAAGTACATTACGAAATATGAAGCATCCACCTCTGGGGGTGCCGAGCTGGGCTTGGCACAAAGTAAGCTAAATTAAGCTCTCGGAGTTTATAAAATAAACCACCCAGAAAAGGGGGAAGATGGAGAGACGAGGAAGCAGCAGGCAAAATGAAGGGGGAGCTGCCGGGAAGGATGTCCCCTCGATACAGCTCTCCCTCGTGGACCCAAAGAACAAGGTGCCCAGAAAGAAGCACAGGCCTACAGGAATCTACAGGCAGCACCCGGGACTCAGCACTGATTAAGCACCTACTGCGTGCCAGGCAGGAGAGAAAGGTAGCACCTGCCCTCAGGGTGCCCTCAGCCCTGGCAGGCTGAGCTGGAGGGAATCCTCTCCAACCTCGCCAACAGGTGCCCCTCCAGGAACTGCCCGGCTCTCCCACACAGGCCCTCGGGAAGCCTCCTCCTGCTCCTGCCGCCCAGGGAGCTGCTCTCCACAGGAAGCAGAAACCACCCCACACTTAGGGCTACTTTCTCAGCAGAGGGGAATCCCTCTGAACCTCCCTGGCCGAAAGCCCACAGAGTGGAGCAGCACCTGAGGAAGGCACCGGAAGAAGAGGGACCTGGGGAACACGGAAGCGCTCTGGGCATCGGCCGAGTGGGAGGGGATCCCTGGAAATTCTGCAAGGACAGAAGAGGACAGAGATGGAGGGCAGATGCCCCTCCGGTGGCACCCTGGGAGAGCCACGTGGGGGAGACAGGGACGATCTGGAGCCAGAGGCCAGCTCAGCCACCTGCCCCCTGCAAGCCTCTGTCTCTCTGAACGGGGGGAAGCCGGACCGGCCGCCTCACCGGTCGCTGTGCCAGGGGAAGGCAGAGGGCTGGGGGCCAGACGAGAAGCTTCGGTCACAAGCTGCACGTGAAGCAATCCGTGGGGGAGCACCGATGAAGGGCACAAACTCCCAGGGACGCCACCCCTCTTCTCAAAGGGCTTGCCCGAGCATTGGGAGGGTAACAGGCCACACAAAGGGGCACATAAAGAAAACAGGCGCAAGGAAGTCTGGGGAGGAGAGAGAAGAGTCAGAGCGACAGTGCCCAAAGTCTGGAAAAGCAGGTCGGGCGGCCAGGTGGAGAGGGCTCCGAAAGCACACAGGAGCTTATGGATTGTTCGGACCCTCCGGGGACAGCCAAGCATGAGGCTCACCCCCACTCTGTAGCAGGGAAAACTGAGGCCGAGGCGCCCTCCTCCAAGGGCACCCACCCACACCTGCGGTGACAAGGCTGCCACCCACAAGCGCTGCCCGCCAAGGGCAGGCGATGGAGCTGCCCAGGGGGCAAGGGTCAGAAGGGCCGCGGGCACTGGGTTCGAGTCATCCCCGACACACGCCACCACGACCCCTGCCACCGGAGAAACTCTGGACGAGTTACCTAAGGCCTGGGTCTCCGCGTCCTCACCTGCAAACCGGGAGGGGCTGGACCGAACGGCCCCCGAGCTCCCCCAGATGTCAATGAACGTCAGGAAAGGCCCGCGGGCTTACAAAGCCAGAGGGGCAGCCCGAACACCCGGACCCGCCCGGGAGCCTCAGTTTCCCCCCTCGGTCAAGCCTCGCAGCAGCTGCTTCACGCGGCGCGGGGCGGGGGTGGTTCGGACACCCGCCTAGCTCAGCACCCCCAGGGGTGGACAAAGGGCGCGCCAGGCGGCCCGGCGGGGTGACCTTGGACCGGACCGGCCTGCTGCCTCAGTTTCCTCGCCCCGCCAGGCTCCGCAGGCAGGTGGGGGCGGGGCCGCCCCTCCCCCCGCCCCTCCCCCGCTCACGTGCGCGCCGCCTCACCTGGGCACGCAGCTGGCCGAGCTCCGGTCCACCTCCCAGGTGGCGTACAGGTTCATCTGCACCGGCGCGGGCGCGGGGCTGGCGGCGAGGCCGGGGCCGGGCCCGAGGGCGGCGGGGCCCGAGGCCCCAGGCCCGGCGGCCGCGGTAGACGCGG